>NC_052158.1:84253888-84612814 GCF_902713615.1 Scyliorhinus canicula | reverse complement strand
GATATTCGTAAGGAGACTTTGCAGGATTGACAATGCGGGATGTCATTGTCATTTCCAGTGCCGAGGTTGATGCTGGGTGGTCTGAAGGGTTTTATCCTTTTTGACTTTTCTGATGCTGTCTAGTACAAGTGAGTGGCTCGCCAGACTATTTCAGAAAGCAGTTAAGAGTCAACTATATTGCATAGTCTGGAGTCACATTTGAGCAAGATCAGATAGAGAAGGCCAATTTCCTCCCATAAAATTTGTTTTTAAACACCCGGCTGAAATTCAAGGTCACCCCAAGACACTCGCTTTCATTACCTTGAAACCCGCTTTAAAAGACCCCCCAAAAAATTCAAGCCAAACATAGAGAAATCATATGGTCAGATATCAGTCTTTCAGGCAGATTTTTTCCTAAGATCTCGGAATAGCGTTCCTGATTGAGTGAACTCATTGGTGACTCACAAGGCATAATGGAACCCTGAGCACTGGAAATTCTTCGGATATTCAGTCATTTTTGTGAAAGGTGATGATAGAGTATTTGGCAAAAGTATCTATTTAAAAAGATGTCTTGAAATGTAATGCAAGTAGTCAAAAACTATCACAGTGTACTATAAAGTGGTCTTGATAAGTTGCTGCCGAGTGAAAGATGATGCGTTTTTTTTTATGCTATCAACATTTCTTCAAGTCTAGTTCTAATTATATTCCCTCACTGATATCGCCTGATGGATTATCTTAGATTGTGTTTTAAATAATAGCTTCCGCTTGGATGTCTTGCCTTGCTCCACAAGGTCACCCTGCCAGGTAGAGTGTCATTTCACGCACCAGAAGCCCATTAGCCAGGGAGCAATGTGCATTTAGGAAAAAAATGTATCAACAGAAGAAAGATATTATACAGTACCTAAAGCTAAAACAGTAAGAAATATGACAAAATGTATTATATCAGATATATGATGGTCTACTTGTCGCAGTGGGAAACTGATTGTGGAGCAGGCTGTTATAGTGCAATAGAATGGTTGAACTCTGAGGGCAATGTGTATGAAGAAAAAGCTCATATAATTAACACGCATGAGGGACTGATTACTTCTATATTGCTATACTTGTGAAGAAAAGGACAGTTCAGGTGCCAAAACACTGACATTCTTTGACTTAACACTTACCATGACCTTCTGCATCAGTGGACTGAGAAGCTGCATCAGTGGACTGAGAAGATGAGAAAGCTCATTTGTATAGAAACATCTACATTTAGGGGCAGCATGGTAGCACAGCCATTAGCACAGTTGCTTCACAGCTCCAGGGTCCCAGGATCGATTCCCAGCTTGGGTCGCTGTCTGTGTGGAGTCTGCACGTTCTCCCCGTGTCTGCGTGGGTTTCCTCCAGGTGCTTCGGTTCCCTCCCACGATCAAAAGATGTGCAGGTTAGGTGGATTGGCCAAGCTAAATTGCCCTTAGTTTAGGTGGGGTTGCTGGGTTACGGGTAGGGTGGAGGTGTGGGCGTAAACAGGGGTGCTCTTTCCAAGAGCAGGTGCAGACTCGATGGGACGAATGGCCTCCTTCTGCACTGTAAATTCTATGATTCTATGATAAACTATTTCCAATACAATTTCTTTGGGGCAGCACGGTAACACAGTGGTTAGCACAGTTACTTCATAGCTCCAGGGTCCCAGGTTCGATTCCTGGCTTGGGTCATTGTCTGTGCGGAGTATGTATGTTCTCACCGTGTCTGCATGGGTTTCCTCCGGATGCTCCGGTTTCGTCCCATATTCCAAAGATGTGCAAGTTAGGTTGATTGGCCATGCTGAATTGCGCTTAGTGTCCAAAAACGTTCAGGTGGGTTACGGGGATAGGGTGGAGGTGTGGGGATAGGGTGGAAGTATGGGCTTCGGTAGTGTGCTCTTTCCAAAAAGGGCCAGTGCAGACTTAATGGGCCGAATGCCCTCCTCCTGCACTGTAAATTCTATAAGGGGAATCAGGAGCTTGAGGCTTATTTTTCAGTGCAGCTCCTTGTGTGTTCCAGATTTCAGGGAATTGTGATACCTTGCACCAAGGGATTCAAGGCACAATGGAGTCATTACTGACTTAGCTCAGTACAATTTAGGATGACTTTGAAAACTGTGAGCCTTGTGAAATATTTAAAGATGATTTGGGGTATGGTCAGTTGTGCACTGTTCATGTAAAATCATGTATAAGAACACTATTTGGAAGATCTCTCCAAAAATCTCTTTATAAAAGTTGCAGAATATTCCTAGTACTATTGCAGACCACGTTAATCTAAAACAACCCTTCTAATCTTTCAAATCAATATATGCTGAATGAAGAATATATATTCAGTCTAATATGACTTTGAAACTATAAAATGATGCCACATTATCAATTTGTGTTTGGCTGTCTTGACTAAGGTTACAGTTATGAAGTCTATATGGTTAAGCTTTTGGGCCGTGTCTTTAATTTAGGGTACAATGAAGGGAACCATTTGACCTGTTCTGACACTCGCCTGACAGCAAGCTGCTGTGGTTTGATTATTAGTGATTAAAGGAAGGTGTAATTGTTTTAGTGGAGAAAAAGTGCAAGGTGTTCATGCCTGTAGAGATAGTGGGTGGGATTCTCCGACGCCCCCTGGCGGGTCAGAGAATCGGCGGGGAGGGGGGGTGCGGTGTGAATCCCGCCCCCGCCAAATTCTCCAGCACTGGGCTTTTGCCGGGGGTGGGAATCGCGCTGCGCCTGTTGGGAGCCATTGGCAGCAGCCCCTCCCCCCCCAGCGATTCTCCGGCCCGCGATGGACCGAGTGGCTGCCCATTTACGGCTGGTCCCGCCGGCATAAATCACAACAGGTCCTTACCGGCGGCACCTGGCTCCACGGGCGGCCTGCAGAGTCCTTGAGGGGGCGTAGGGGGATCTGGCCCTGGGGGATCACCTACGGTGGCCTGGCCCACGATCAGGGCCTACCGATCCACGGGCGGCCCTGTGCCGGGGGGGCACTCTTTCCCTCCGCACCGGCCGCTGTCAACCTCCTACATGGCCAGTGCGGAGAAGACCCCCCCTGCGCATGCGCTGGGATGATGCCAGCACACGATGGCGCTCCCATGCATGCACCAACTCGTGCCGCCGGCGGAGGCCCTTCGGCGCCGGTTGGCGTGGTGCCAAGCCCTTCCGTGCCAGCTGGCGCAGCGCCAAACACTACGGCGCCGGCCTAGCCCCTGAAGGTGCATAGGATTCCGCACCTTTGGGGGCGGAAGTTCCGATGCCGGAGTGACTCCTTGGCGCCATAGTGGTCCGCCCCGCCAGTTCGCGGAGATTCCCGCCCAATGTGTCTCCAAATAGAAAAATTTTGAGAATTTTGGATTGTAAACAGTTGTGCTTTAAACTATCCATTTACTTCCTCGATGAAAGAGAGTTGGAGTCTCAAGGATAGCTCATCAACATCTCTACCTAGATACATGGCCCATGTGAATCATGATGCCATGGTGATGGACTTCAACACGGGAAGATAAAGAGGAAGCCACTGATATGTAAAAGGCCTTCCATTTTCAACTTTCTGAGTAACAGGGGAATTAATAAATTAGGTGGTTTTCCATTACCTTCCTTAGGTGGTTAGAGGAAGCACAATTCTCCTTTCTAAAGGATCCTCCACCTTTAAGCATCCGTTGCCCCTTTATGTTCTTGCTGTCTTCACACCACCATTGAAACGTGCCAGTTTTGCTGTTTTCCACGGCTTTCAGCTGAGCATGAGATCTTTACTTGGACCTGCGGTCATTTACAAAAAGGCCGGGGACAACCACCTGAGGTCTCAAATGACCTAGCTGCCCTTGTTGAAATGAAAATCACTTATTGTCACAAGTAGGCTTCAAATGAAGTTACTGTGAAAAGCCCCTTGTTCCAATAGCATGTGAAAAAAAATCTAATCGGGATTATAATTCATCCAACTGAATTCTACAAGATTTTCTCAGTTTTCCCAAGAGTTTTGCTGTCTCCCATTGGATGTTTGAAATGAGCCAGTAGTGGAGGGTCAGAATGCATTGCAGGGTCAGCATCTTGGTTTTCCTAGCTTCAGCACCCTAGCTGTTGCTCAGCATTTTCACCTCATGCTTCTCCGCTGGAAAGTTTCCTTCCCTGGCGCAGTGTTAAATATTAGATTCAAATCACCTACAATACCTCATGATCAATTTAAAAAATAATTTAGAGTACCCAATTAATTTTTTTCCAATTAAGGGGCAATTTAGCATGGCTAATCCACCAATTAACCTGCACATCTTTGGGTTGGGGGGCGAAATCCACATTAACACTGGGAGAATGTGCAAACTCCACAAGGACAGTGACGCAGATCCGGGATAGAACCTGGGATCTTGGCGCAGTGATGGAGCAGTACTAACCACGGTGCCACCGTGCTGCCTCAGCATCAATAGTAACTGCATTTGGGCGTTAATATATTACTTAAGGTTTGTTTCTTTAATGTTGTGCAAGGACTGCTATACACTTAGAGTACTCGTTGCCAGCAGCAAACATTTCCAATTCCGTTCTGCCATACTTGGGTTATGAATAAAGTTCTTTCATCCATTCTGGAGAAATTGTCCCATCTGCACTTTTTAACATTTCTGCATTTCCAGCATAAGTCACTATAAGGTAGCTAGTTTATGCTCAAATCATCAAAGTATTGTGCTTGTCTTTATTCTCCTCGTTCCCTGCTCCTGGAGATGCCCTGTTCGTTATTATATCCCATGCCTTCCTTCCGGCTCTCATTTCTCTGCCTCCCCCCAACCTCCCTGGCTCTCCTCTCTTGTTCCCTGTCTCTTCCCTCTCTCCCCCCCCCCCCCCTCCTCCTGTGATTCACCTTTCTTTCCTCTTAGGTTTAGCTGCCCCCCCCCCCCCCCCCCCCCCCCCTTCTGGTCTATCTTTCCTTCTCATGCTTTGGCAACTTTCCCCTGATTCTTGGCTACCTGGCTATTCTTCCGCTTGTTCGTTGGCCACAAACCGGTCCCGGAACAATTGCGTGAAAATAAAGACGAACGACGGGAGGAACGGCAGAAGCGGAGGTGAGCGCGAGACGGCAGCGAGATCCGTCCAGGAGAAGCAAGCGACAACACCAAACCCATTCAAGTATTGCCCACTGTAATTGTTTCTCCGGCACCCAAATGTTACCTCCCCAGTCTTCCCCCCCCACCAACAGTCGCCTACTTGTGTGTGTAAATAATTTTGCCAGTGTACAGAGTTGCTGCTGTTGAGCTGGTGCACAATACCCTACCAGTTATTCTATTTTATTTTTTATTGTATTTTTAAAAAATTATTTATTATTTTCTTTTCTTTGGTATGTTTGGGTGTGCCCTTCTCTTCTATACATGTGTGTGTACATATATATGTCTCTTACCCTGTGTTAACGGTAAAAAACATTTATAAAAAAAAAGCATTGTGCTTGGGTTTGTTATACATTGTTGTATTAACTGTAAATATCTGTAAAGAGCAAGGAATTAATTAGCTAGGAACTAATTGTTATGTGTAAGTGTTCTGGAGGGAGGACATTTAACGGTTGCATCAGAAACTCAAGTGAAGCGTAACAGAACTAGTTCAATCCGGTTCTTAATCTATTGTCCCAGACAACATGGCAAAGTTAAACATGAAGAGTTTCTGATCTTTTCAAGCTCAGTGTGATTATTAACAGCACCTGGGAACCTAACAACAAAAAGAACACATAGCAGGATGCATGGCCATTAGAAGTTGAATTGAAACCTCCCAGATTCATTTCAGTTTGGTTGCAGAAGTTGGCTAATATCTAGTATCCCCTATTACCCTTTTGTTAAAAAAGCACATTTTAAATCATTATATCTGTTTTCTATTGCTGGCAGGTCATGGAAAAGTAACTAAATCCAGGAAAAATAGTGTGGACATCAGAGGGAAATAGATTCTGTTCAGTGAAGGTCTAAATCAGATGGCAAGTGATCGCTGGAGCAAAATAAAATGATGTTTCCAGAGAATTCTTTTATTACCCATTCAATGGATAGAGGATCTTGTTTTCACTGGTCTTTGTTCTCTATAGATTTCTGAGACTTGAAGGTACAGGCAAATTACTTTGAGGTTGCTCTTCACGGATGTTAAAGAACTTCAAAGTACATGATGCAACAAAGAAAGTGACTTCCAAGTACACGGTTTTCTGGTCACACTATTTAGGTGACTGTGTTCCATCACTCAGTGCCTGCCTTTTTGCACCTGTTATTTTTGCAAAGATTGGCCTTGCTGCCTTGTCTGTCATGAATTTCACAGATGACATTCTCTGCCGCAGATAGTAGGCAGACCACTGGAACTGCATTTGAAGAATATTGGGTAGAAGCCATGGAAAAGTAGGGGCAAGCTAGTTGCTACCGAATGAATCTTTCCTGGCAACACCTGTAAGCAGGGCCAATGACAAATCCTCGCACACAAACGAGCCAAGTAGGACCTCTTTTTCTTCACGTGAGTGTTTTTGTTTCATTGCATGCTCTCTCCCTGCTCCTTGATGTTTTGCCGATTAAATTGAAGCTTTAAGAGGCAGTGATGGAGCATCATTGATTGTAAAGAGATTCTAAGTACTTATTGTTACTCTTCGTGGTAGAGACTTGCCTTGTAGTTAATACCAGTTTTCTCAAAACAATGCCTGACTTGAACTTTGAGATTAGTTTAATATTTTGTACTAGTGAATAATCACTCCACAACATAGAGTACCAGCCCTCCTTGTTATGGTCAACATCATTTTGACTACATAGCCTCATTAATCCAAGTAACCCACCAACTAACACAAGAGCACAGACTCAGTTGTTTTTAAATCTCAATATGCATGATCACAAAGGAAATGATACTACACAGAACAATATTGTGCAATGGTTCTTATTCACTTCAGTGTGTTGCTGGGAGGGACATTTTTCTACCCAAATAATGCAGTTCTATGATATGCTGTCTGGAACTCCTTCCCTAATGCATATTGGCTGTACCTACATCTCAAAGACTGCAGCGGTTTAAGAAGGCAACTCACCACCACCTTCTGAAGGGCAACTAACGTTTGCACAATAAATGCTGGCCTAACCAGCGACACCCGCACCCTGTAAATTAAATTTTTAAAAATGCAACTGAAAACATAACTCGAGGCGATCTGAGTGGCAGTGTAAATTGTTTACCGTGGCAATATTTGTCCAAAAGCCACATCAGTCATCTTGCAAGATATTCTTCTGAAAAAAAATGTAATCCCTGTTCAAGAAATAAATAAAATTGAACATTGCACATGAATTAGAGAAATGTGCATGCAAGGAGCTTGCAATTTGGTGAGGGCACCAAGCCATGGGGCCTGGTGATAAGGATGAGGGGTGAATTGAAAGAGACCTTACAGCATTAAAAAGCAAATACTTTAAACAGGCATATCCCCGAGAGAGTCAGATCAATAAACACCACTGAGGGAGAATTTAAATTTTTAGGTGCATTGTTATGACTGTTGGACTTTAAAGAGTGTCTTCTTGTTACAACCTGCACGAGACCTACAGGGTTGGAGCAATCAGTCTCCCAGCGAGTTTTGCCAAATACAAGCTCCCCTGCTAAGGGGGCAGGGAGCTCGAGGACATTCGCGATTGAGATCTGTATAAAGTCGGCTAGATATGGAACCGACAGAGCAGACCTGGCTAAGATTGGATGTATATTGAAAATATAATTTATTTGCAATAAACCAAGTTTTCTTTTGATCAATGTGATTTTGACTCGTTAGTGGCCTACTAAACTGGCGATGAGGATACAACTGGTTTACAATTGACACTGTTACACATGAAATGAACAGCCATATCCTTTCCATTGCTGGACTAAGGTTGGAGAAAAAATGTTTTACTGCAAATATGCCTTTGTTCAGAAGGTTATACCTGTTCAATGCAAGCTTAGACAATTGGATGCAGTACGCTGAACGCATGCGTTACATTTTCCAGGCAAACACTATCACAGATGCTGACTGACAGTGATATCGCTGACTGCCTGTGGCGCTCATACTTATGGAATGATAAAATACCTTAAATATACTGCAGCTCCGGACACTACGACATTTGACTAATTGGTGGCCCTAGTGGGACAACACCTCAGCCCTAAACCATCCATATAGTGCAGAGATACCATCGCAGAGAGGGCTGCAGGAGAGTTTGTAACTGAGTTTCTGACGAGGATACAAAAACAAGCTGAATTGTGGGAATACAAAGTTCTCTTTCTGAAATGCTGTGTGACCGTTTGGTCTGCGGAGTAACTAATGTAGCTACTCAGAGGAAGTTGCTAGCCGACCCGTCCTTAGACCTTCAGTAGGTCGTGCAAGTTTCACTTTCCCGTAAATGTGTCGAGAGAGGAGTACAAGAGATCCAAGGGATGGAGGTAAACACCGTAGGACACGCCCCCTCCAGCGAACAGTCCCCCTCACCTCAAGACTGAAACCTCGTCCTGGACCGAGTACCTCACGAACCAGGGACGGGATTCTCTGACCCTCCGCGCCGGAATCGCGCCCGGCGTGGGGGCGGAGAATAGCCGTTCACGCCAGAAATCCAGCACGACGGCGCCTCTGCAATTTTCCACAGAGCCGCCTGTCGCGTGCACGCGGGAGACGTGGCGCCGTCAGGGGCCACCCAGCGGGACCTCGGTGTTCTGGCTGCGGGGGCCATCCTGGTGAAAGTGCAGTGGAATCTGACTCCAGGTGGGGGTGGGTTCCACAGTGGCCAGCCCCAAGATCGGAGGCTACTGATTGGCGTGCACGTTTATTCCGGGGGGGACCTATGTTCCTCCGCGCCCCTTTAGGGCTCTGCCATGTTGCGCAGGGGCCGCCGCGAAGACAACTGCTGCGTGGACCTGCGGCCGGCCGCCATGCGCATGCGCGGCCGCACGGGCGTTAACTGCAGGGCCACGCCGACAGCCGGAGCTGGGGGCACACGCTGGGGCCCTGCTGGCCCTCTTGAAAATGGAGAATCACCCCGGACCTTCGAGGAAAAAGTCCAGAGTGATTGTCGCCCTTTTCCCGGCGGGCATGGTGACTTAGTCCCCAGAAGGGAGAATTCTGCCCCAGGTCATTGGTCAAGGTCCGAAACATTCTTACGGGAAACCTCCCTGGAGACTATAGAGGGAGAGCCCAGGCACTGTGATGTATGTGAACACAGAAGCCGCAGGGAGCGCAATGCACAAGTCAGCCAGCAATCCTGGCATCCCGTTTGAGGCAGCGGCGAACCAAAGGCTCACAGTTTCCACCTGGACAAATAAAGGAAGAGTATATGCAGCTGAATTGCACCCTGATGGCCCCCATCATGATAACTGTGCAAGTTAATAGGCATCCATTAGACATGCAGCTGTAGTTTTGGCTATTGGAAGTAGACCATCAACAGGATAAAGGGGGCATAACAGTTAGATCTGTGAGACACCGAGGCAAGATTAGCAATGTGTACAGGTGCATTGCGGGAACCAAAATGACCCCTGTAGTTTACAGACAACAGTCAGTGTAACTTCCATTGATCATAGTCAAGGGACATGGCCCCAGCCTGCTTGACCACGATAGCTAAAAGTTGAGGCCAAACCCAGCCGGCTCGAATGCCTTAGGATTATTAGACCGGTCTGTTTTGCTGATTGGGCAGCGCTGGTGGTCCCAGTGCTCAAACCCGATTAGACGGTCAGACTGTGGGAACGATATAAGCTGACGGGCAACAGGGCTTCTTGGCTGGATCGGTATCCAATACCCCGCATCAAGGACCTATACGCAAATCTGGCAGGTGGACATTCAATTATGAAGCTCGATATGATCCGTGCGTACTTGCTGTTAGAGTTGGACACTGCCTCATTTAAATACATCACTATTAACACCCGTAGAGGCCTGTACAAATACACCAGACTACCCTTTGGAGTGTTGTTCGCCTGTGCCATATTCCAAAGGGGAATGGAAAACGTGCTGACAGGTTTGCCGCGAGTGGCCGTGTATCTGGATGACGTGTTAGTCACATGGGCGACTGAACAGGCACATTTACGTAATTTGGAGGAGATTCTCCATTGTTTTTCAGAGACGGGCATTTGCCTGCGGAGAGAAACATGCATGTTCCACGTGAAGGAAGTGCTGTACCCAGACTACCAACTGGACCATGAGGGGTTACACCCGGAGAAAGTATGGGCAATTCAGCAAGCTCCTATACCTGAAAAAAACAAAGTTGTGGTCTGTTTTGGGATTGGTGAACTATTGCGGAAAGTTCATTCCCAGCCTCGCGACCAGTTTAGCCCCCCCCCCCACACTTCCTCTTAAAAAAGAACCAGGGATCAGTGTGGAGAAAGCAACAGGAAGAAGATTCACTCAAGTGAAAAAACAATTAACTTCCTCTGGCTTGTTGACACATTATGATCCGACCAAACAACTAATAGTCATGTGTGACTCGTGCCCGTGGCATTTTATCATACCGAATGGAAGATGGCAGAGAGAAGCTGAACGCTTTCGCCTCTCGGACATTGGCTATGGCCGAGCGCAATAATGCGCAAATTGAGAAAGAGAGTCTGGCAGTTGTCTTCACCGTAAAGAAATTCAATTAGCTTGTGTACGGTCAACGGTTCACGACTATCATTGACCACAGCCACTGCTTTTGAAAGAAGACAAAGTGTCCATCACCTCTGCCAGGATACAGCTTTGGGCCCCCTCCTGCTGGAATTTATGACTACTCATTATCGTCCAGGTCCCCAGATCACAAAAGCGGATGTGTTAAGCTGACTGCCTTTGCCAACAAACTCCTTCTCCTCCCAGGACTGACAAGGTAGTCTTTTTGAACATTGAACACATAGTCCTGTGTGAGGGTCAGCATAGAAGATGCCAAACGAGTTACTGGCATTCCCGACAAAAAAGCTTACGTTTAGTATAGAAGACAGCTTCTTTTTGTGAGATACGTGTGTCATCGTTCCAGGTAAGGGCCAAGACCTGATCTTGAGAGAACTGCACCCGGGGGTGTCCAAAATGAAACCTCCTCACCTGCAGGTAAATTTGGTGGCTGGGCATGGATGCAGAGATAGAGACGGTAACCCAGAAGTGTGGTGTATGTCAGGAGTACCAAAAGCTTCCACCAGCTGTGCCTCTTCACCCATGGAAATGGCAGAGGGGCGACCGTGGGTGCAGTCACACGCCAAATTTGCCAACCACCATCAATGTTTGATGTTCTTATCCCTGATAGATGCCCGCTCTAAGTGGTTGGAAGTCCATAGAATGTTAAAGGCTACATTGAGAAATTGTGCTTGTCTTCCACTATACACAGTATCCCAGGGGTATCAGTTACAGACAAGGTGACACCTTTCACAAGTGAGGAATTCTCGGGATTCCTGTAGACAAACAGGGTATGGCACATCCATATGGCCCCGTATCACCCGGCTGGTGGAAAGGGCGGTACAGACATTCAAACGAGGGATGAAAAAGAAGACTTTGGGGTCGAACGACAGGCGACAGGCCAGATGCTTGTTCTGCTATGGGACCACTTTGTGAACGGTATCACCGGCTGAATTACTAAAGGAGCAGAGGTTTCGAACTAGTCTTAGTCTGGCTATCTCTGATATTGGTGGGAAAGTATGCCCAAGCTAGGAGCAGCAAAGACATCACCCTGTTAGACATATATTGCCCAGACAATTTGTACCAGGTGACGCAGTCAATGTTCGCAAGCAGACGATGCCCAGTGGATCTCTGGGACAATTGTCTGTCAGACAGGGCTGGTACCATAATCAAGTTCAGGCACAAGTTCGGACATAAGGCTCAGAAGACCAGTCTTACAAAAATTCCTTGCAGGAGAAAAATTACAGTCCAACCAAATCCAATGCCAGCAGAGGCAGAAGCATTACCCCAAGAGGGTCAAGATGCTGAAATGCGAGACGTCATTGATATGGATTCTGAAATGGAGACCAAGGTGTCTGAAGTCAATCTGTGCAGCAGCCTCGGACAGTGCATCCACCATGGTATTCTGAATGGAAGCAGTGTTCGCCGTCTAGATATATACTGCCTGATCCAGCCCTGCAAGTGCAAGAAGCACAGCCAATTGCAAAGTGAATCAGGTGTCCTCTTACAGTCATCAGAAGTGTCTTCAGACCTTTGGGAGCCCAGGGATAGCGGGGTGGGGGGGGGGATGTTTTGACCTGTATGAGGCCAAGGAGTTGGAGCAATCAGTCTCCCCCATGAGTCTTGCCAAATACGAACTTCCCTGCTGAGGGGGCCCAAGGACATTCATAATTGAGATCTGTATAAAGTCAGCCGAACAGACAAAACAGACCTGGCTGGGATCTGATGTATATTGTAAATAAACCAAGTTTTGTTTTGACCAACTCGGTTCAAACTCATTTGGGGCCCACAAACTTATTTAATGCAAGGTAAAATGGAGTAGTTTGGTGAGAGAGATGTGACCTACAAAAAAATCATGTGACCTGGTTGCCATGAGAACAGGGTTCAAACTTCTGGAAAGGAAGGTGCAATGTTGAACACCTGTACGCAAAAGAGGAGGCACCAGTTCCTGCAGTTTTCAGGCTCTCAGTCAGACTGAGGGATTTGAAGGAAGAAAACTATTGATGGGTGTTGGTATGTCAAGTAGGAAGAAAGTCTGATTTCAGTTCAACCACCAGGCAGGTTGTTGGTGAGGTGGATTCTTGGTTTGTAGTGTCATGTGAATGTCACTTTAAGAAATGTTTTGGCTGCTCCTGTTACTGCAGTGATGTCAGAGTGTGGGTGGAGCTGAGCTCTGGCTCTGCTTTTTAGTTTCACTTTGAGAAAATCTTGGGTGTGTCTGTGTTTTTATGGTTTTGTTTTTCAGTGTTGGAGCTGAAGCCAGACAAAGCAGGTGTACTGCTGTTCTCTCTGCCATGAAAAGACTATCTCTTGACCATTTGGTGAATTCAGAATTATAAATGTTTTCAGTAGTGAATGTAAACCTGTTGTGCTTATGTTAAAAGGTGTTTCTTTTGTCTTCTGGATGTTGTTTGGGAAGTTATTAAGGATTACTTAGTGTTGTATATTCTGGGGGTTGTATTTGTATTGATGTTCACTGTCTGTTTTAAAATGGTTAACTTGACTTCATAGAATAAATATTGTTTAGCTTTAAAAAATACTTTTTGATTTCTGCTGTACCACACCTGTAGAGTGGGCCACGTGCTCCTCATACCACAATCTATTAAACGTTGTGGGTCAGGTGAACTCCATGATACACATTGGGGTTCTCTAAACCCTGACCTATAACAGTAGGAACAAAACCTATGATGAGTTAGACCATGGAATCACCAGACGGTACTTTGCTACAGTCTGATTATTCTCAAAAGGATTTAATGAAAGTTTTTCTTTGTTTAAGGACACTGGAAGGTTCACCCTGGTGGGACAGGGAGAAAAGATCCTTTAAAGCTTGGAGCAGCTGGAGATGTTAAACTCAAGACAACAGTCCTGCCATGAGTGCAGTCTAATATATATACTTGGCATGGGTTTTCAGTTGCATTGAGAAGTTATATGGAAATACCTTTTCTGTAGTTTAGTGTATTGGCTGCCTCTAAGCACTTGTTAGTCTATGATGATTTAGTGTGTTTGTTACAGTAACAGTCTTGACATGAACTATCCTTGGGCAATCCTTTAAGTTGGTCTCTGGGAATTCATATCTCTTGAAAGTTAGCAGCCTGATCCACGTCACAACAGTATTTATTCAATTCTAACTGCCAATGGCTGACTAATCTGGGGCCTGATTTTCTTTTCTGATTTTTCCAAGGTCAAAGCTTTGCTGTTGACAGGTGGTATAGAGGGTGTGGGGGAGCAAGTGATGACGGCAGTATGGCTGGGAATACTAACTTTAATGGCAGGGACGAATTAAAAAATTAAATGTTGTTCGGTTGCTCAATTCCAGTATCCTATTCGGTGACTGGAGGCAGGCAGGGCAGTTAAAATATGAGGCCATTAATGTGAGGGTTTCGTATCCTACAGCATTTCAATGTAGCACTTCGATTCAAATTGCTGGCTCATTTTAAACACTGCTGGCCTAGTTTTCTTTCCTTTTCGCAGCAATTTGAAGGATGGTGTCCTGTGGGAAAGTTGCCAGAATGGATTTATTAGTCACTGTACAATCCTGAGCCTGGATGGTTTATAAGGTTTGCAATGAGATTCCACAGAAAGGGCCAGTTGCTATGGTTGCATGCTGGCTTCGTTAGGCCTGTAGTGCTTTAAAAGGAAAAGTTACTAGCTTATATGGCACCATGGAAAGTTCTTAGGTCTGGGTAAGTAGTGTCCACATTACTGTTCACTGTAAATGAATCATCCAAATCCACAAGTGTTGCATTCGCCTCAAAATCTTTAGGTCCCATGCAATTAAGTCAGAGGGCAACTGAGGGGAAGGAAGTGAGGAAACCAGCTGGGGAGTGGGGTGGGGGGGGGGGGGGGGGGGGGGGGGGTGTACGGATGGGGCATTCAAAGGTGGAGGAATCGATTGCAGAGGGGAAACCAGAGGTGAAAGCAATTTTATTCCTCCAGTAATTAATGATAACTCCCCGGAGTGGCACTGATCACTAATGGGAAAGTGGTAATGCTCAGATACCCCTCAACAAACAACAGTGGTGGTCTAAAGATAACTGATAATAAGAAATGTAATGATCTAATTATCTCTGACTAGCAATAATAGTATGACTTTAAAAAAATGCAGCAAAAATTTGCAATAATGATTCCAGAGATGAAGGACTTTAATTACGTGAATAGATTGGAAAATCTGGGGTTATTCGCCCTCGAAGAGAAGCTTGAAAGCAGATTTGATGAAGGTGCTGAAGTTCGTAGGTCTGGACAGAATTCATGGAATCATATAATTTACAGTGCAGAAGGAGGCCATTCGGCCCATCGAACCTGGGACCCTGGAGCTGTGAAGCAACTGTGATAACCACAGTGCTACCGTGCCACCTATTGATGAAGAGAAACTGTTTCCATTGGCAGAGGGTCAAGAAACAGACGACACAGATTTAAGATAATGTCAAAAGAACCAGGGGGGGCAGCAGGGTGGCGCAGTGGATAGCACTGCTTTCTCACGGCGCCGAGATCCCAGGTTCGATCCCGGCTCTGGGTCACTGTCCATGTGAAGTTTGCACATTCTCCCCGTGTGTGCGTGGGTTTCGCCCCCACAACCCAAAGATGTGCAGGGTAGGTGGACTGGTCATGCTAAATCGCTCCTTAATTGGAAAAAATTAACTGGGTACTCTAAATTTTAAAAAAAATTCAGTGCACATGAGGCAAAATCTTTTTTTACTCTTAATGGAATGGTTAGGATCTGGACTACACTGCCTGATGGATTGTGGAGACAGATTCAATCATATCTTTCAAAGGGAATTAAATAATTATCTGGAAAGAGAAACACTTCAGGGCTGCGAAGAAAGGGCCAGGGATTGGGACTAGTTAAATTGCTCTTGCAACTTGACGGGCTAAATTCTATGGGCGGGGTTTTCCGGGTAGGGGCGGCAGCTCCTGATTGGCTGCTGGAGGTCCCGCTAATATCTATGGCATTTTGTATGGATTGACCGTCCCGCAACTGGGGGACTCGCTGTGTGGGTCGCCGTCAGCTGGACCGGAAAATCCCGCCCTACGATTCTATTTCAACTTGCTGTTCTTCACTCTCAAATATGATTTCCAACCACAACCCCAACCCCAGCTTTCGACAAGAGTCTACTGGAATGGGTATTTGAACAGTCAATCGTTGCCAGTGGCAACATCGGGATGCATTCTGTCTGTGTGGTTTGTACCTGCTTTGTTTGCTGACTGTTAAACCAAACATGCTTTTTCTGAGCACTGCCGGTCATCACAAAAATCTCACAATTAATGCTTATTCAGTTTTGCTGCTGGCGGTGAGGGTGACAGCATCAGGACCAACAGAAATCACGGGTATTTCTGTGAGTCCTGAAAGAGTAACTGCGGAGGGAGAGAGTGACACAAACTGAGGGAGGGAAGGGGAGTATTGCAATGGGGAGAGGGAGTTCTGAAATTTTCACTATCATACTTAGGCCTTTAATGTTAGTATCAACAATGAGAAAACTGTCAGCATTCACTGACCGAGTAATATCTGGTATGCATAAAAAGTAAAGTTGCCACAGTCCCAGATGACCATCGGCTATTTTCTCTTTTTGAGGGATAGATCTGACTGGTGGTGATTTACCTGAGGCTCTCCACACCTCAGGCGAGGGGCAAGGTTGAGAAGGCGGAACCTTTATTAATAACCTCAGCCGGTCTGGGAATTGAACCCAAGTTGACCTTGCTCTGTATCCCGAACCAACTGTCCAGCTAACAGAGCTAAGCCTGGCCCCCACACATCTGTACATGTGCAAAGCAGAAATTCAGGAGTCGCTGTCAATGATTCCTCACTCCTCCATGGGATACAATGTTCAAGTCTGAAAATCAGTTCAGTACTAACATATCTAAATCATTCTCGGAGCCTGGTCTTGAGAAAGGAGGGTTTTCCTGAACTTTTGAAATGATGACAAGGGAGGCCACTTGGTCCCTATGTTGTCCCTCTCTCCTGCAACCCTGCTTCCACTCCTCAAGATCTTTTCTATTCTTCCTTTTCAAATCTATAATAGTTCCTTACATGTGAAGTTTTTGCCTCTACCTCAATTGACAAGCGACAGAAAATCCTACTGCTAGTCTACTAGCTCTCAGTTCATTAGATTTCCTTCTCCCTTCTCCCCCCTTCCAAAAGGGGTGTCATCCATTAAAATATTTTTCCATTCCTGAGTTTCCCATTCGCCCACAATTGGGGGGAAAGAAACTTTCACTATTTATCCGCAGTCATGTTCCAAGGTTTCAATTACACCTTCATTGGCTGCTCCTCCTCCGTATCATTCCTTGCCACCATCTTGCCACTGCTGCCGTGAAAAATGCTAATCCACATGCCCACCTCCAAACCCTCTGCCCTAAACCATTAATATCGCTCTTCACTGCTCCCACCCCCTGCCTCCCCCAATACTACCTCCTCAACCCCCAGTCTCACTCTCTTCAGATCCCTATTTTCCAGTACCTTTCTTCCACCCCAACCCCCACCTCCACGTCTTGTTTTCAGCACTGAAAATCCCAATGTCATTTATTGTGATTCCTCTTCCCAGTTCCAAATGCTCCAGCCCCCTGGCAACTGCATTTCGCATAGTTGTGGCACCCTGAATGGCGCTGATTGGGTGACAGATAAGCTCAAGGCCTTAGCAGCAGCTGGTGACGTCACAGAGTGTGGGTTTGGGCTAATGGGATGTACTGTGACAAGAAACTTATAACTATCTCCCAGGTTATTCACGGGAGTGGTTTACTTGATTCTATGGAGGGGTGGGGGAATGTTCTTTCAGGACGTTTGAAAAACAACCTCTGGGACCCAATTCCTCAGCAATCTGCGATCTGATGCTGCATTTACTTAGAATGGCCAGAGGTGGCTTGGAAAAGCGGCTCTCTTTTTATTTGGAAACTGCTTTTCAGCTTATTGCTTGACCTCACTTGTGCCACAGGAGCAAAGAAATTTAATTGTGGCCCTATTCAATTTACACCCTGATTTTTCTGAGTTCTTGCAAAAACACATTCCACAATATTTTTCCATTCCAGTAGTAATAGATTAGGTTTTAAATGATTTAGCTGGCTGTCAAATTCCGTGTTGCAGTATCTCAACCAACCCATGATTACCGTTATTCGTGCTACACTCTAACAGGCTAGTGTTAACAGTAGTGTTGTGGTACACTAGAAACAGCAGATCTTTAGATGTGTACGGTAAAGGTAAAGTCACCTTAGTCCCAGGTGACCATAGGCTGCTTTCCCCTGTCAGGGGGAGAGCTGACTGGTAGTGATTTAACCTGAGGATCACCACACCTCAGACAAGGGGCAAGGTTGAGAAGGTGGGCCCCCCATTAATGATCGCAGCTGGAATTGAACCGGCACTCTTGGCCTTGACTGTGTATCACAAACCAGCTGTCCAGCCAACTGAGCTTAACTGGCCACCAAAGGTAAAGTCGCCATAGTCCCAGATGACCAGAGGCTCCTTTCCCCTTTGAGGGGAAGTCCTGACTGGTAGTGATTTAACCTGAGGAACACCGCACCTCGGATGAGGGGCAAGATTGAGAATGCGGGGCATTCATGAATAACCTTGTCTGCTCCCTGCCCAGCATGGTATTTCAGCTTAATGTGTACTAATTAATGAATAAATAGTTCAGAACTGAGCCCCAGGCACATAATTATTCGGTGAGCCTTTTCCTGATTCTAAGAATGGTGGAGGTCTTTGCCATTTTAATCTTGATGAAATATTTACAATGTAATCAGTTGCTGCCCTGTTATGTAATAAGACATTTCTAACGAGTTCTATTTTTCATTGACACAAGTGTGAATGTGTTTTACTGTGTTTTACTTTGATCTCTCAGATATCCTTTGCACTTTGAATTATTGGTGACAAAAGGAGTTTAACAGTTTCAACATGCATTAAATAGAATCTTGGCCCTTTTCTTTAATTGCACAGTTTTCACGTGAATGGACTGCATCTCACTGAAGTGATTACATTAGGAGTTTGCGAGCGTTCCCGTGCTCTGCCTCAAAAGTTACTTTATGGAATAAAGAATTCTTAAATTAAAAAGAGGCTCGGACGGTAAATGAAGAGATTTAAGGGGAAAAGACTATGTTCTGAATTTTGAACCTATTAAATTAAGTGTCAAGCCTAATAAATCGCTGCTTTCAGTTTAATGTGGCTTCGGTGTTTATGGATAATTAATAAAGTTAAGAGAGATTTTTATATACAAAGCTGGGCATCAGAGCTTAATGGTATATGTCTAATACTGAATATATTTCTATTTCTTGCTCACTGTGATGCAGTCTTTAAACAATTAGTACTTTTGTTTGTAAAATCTGAGCCGCCATATTCAAATGTTGAAACTCAGAGAGACATTTCAAAGATTATGAGACTAGTAATCCAGAGGCCTGGACTCATGACCCAGAAAAATGTGTTCAAATCCCACCACAGCAGCTGGGGAATTTAAGTTCAATCAATTAAATAAACCTGGGGAGGGTTTCTCCGTCCCGCCGCATCCGTTTTCCGGTGCGGCGCGCCCCCACCGGCAGCAGGGTACTATGTCCAGGCAGCCGGCCAGTGGGATTTCCCATTGTGGGCACCTCCAGGCTGTCGGGAAATTCGCCGGCGTGAGTGCGCTGTCAGCGACACGGAAGATCCTGCCAGCGGAGAATCCAGCTGCAGGACTTTAACAAGGAAATGCTGGCCTCAGCAAGCGGGTCATGAAGGGGCTGGTTTAGCACAGGGCTAAATAGCTGGCTTTTAAAGCAGACCAAGGCAGGCCAGCAGCACGGTTCAATTCCTGTACCAGCCTCCCCGAACAGGCGCCGGAATGAGGCAACTAGGGGCTTTTCACAGTAACTTCATTTGAAGCCTACTTGTGACAAAAAGCGACTTTCGTTTCATTTTCATTTCATTTCATCGCATAAAACTATTAAAAATTCCCTCCGATTCACTGATGTTCCATGGGGAAGGAAATCTACCATCCCTTTTATAATTTAATCCCTCTTATACCCTAACACAGACCTTCCCTTTCATTCTTCTCCCCTCTCCACCCCATTGTCCTTTTCCCCTTTCTACTTGATTAAGATCTGCTACATCGCTGACCTTTTCCAGTTGTAATGAAAGGTCATTGACCTGAAATGTTAGCTGCTTCTCTTTTCACAGGCGTTGCCTTACCTGCTGGGCATTTCCAGCATTTTCTATTTTATTTTGTCCAAAAATGTTCATTGGTTGAAATCTGGCTCCAAAATTTGGTCCGACAGCCTATTCGAGGTCATACTTGGGTCAGCTTATGCAGGTCTTTTTGTGTGTAATTCCTGAGCCTGCAGTTTATTGCGTGATGACATTGCTAATATTCACACCACTTTAATCTAAACTGAGGAAAACGTTGGGTTGGATTTTGCAGCCCTTCACGGTACCCGTGCAGTAAAAAGGTAGCCTTCCTGTCCACCCCTCACCTCTCTCCCAGTTTATGGTGGACGGGGTGGGCCTCAGGCAGTTTGCTTGTCTCGGGCCTATTGAGGTCCTTAAGTGGCGAATTAATGGTCTTCCTTCCACCTCCGTTGTTATTTTACCTGTGACAGGAAGGTAGAGGCCAGATGGAGGAGGTCTGCAAATGTCATTGTAAGGGTTGCAGTAGGGTAAAAAGACCCTCATAGGAGCCATCTCTCCCAAAGGTCGTATCCCATTTTAACCATTACCCCCCCCCCCCCCCCACCTCATCCCCCATGTCTCAAATCCAGGCCTTCACCCCCTTTCTGTGCTTTGCCAACCTGGTCGGCCTGTCCAAAACCACAGCATTGCCTTGAATCATCACCACTTCTTCTTGGAGGTTACCTGTGGTCCTAGCAGTGGCCACTGTTCACACTTGGCGTTGTTTCGACTACAGAACCACTAACCAATCAGATTGGCTGGTCACCCCAAGGCAGCATATCCACTCAGTAGATGGAGAGGGAAGGGAGAGGGGTGAGGAGGGAGAGTGGTGGAGGCGGATGGAGCGAGAGGGAAGAGGTAACCCTGCAACAATTACAGCTGTTTCCAGTGTAAAATAACTGTCGGGCAGCTGCCTTTTGGGTGGACAGCCTCACGGTTAGCTTTTCAACCTGGGAAGCGGGGAATACAGCTGTTTCGTAAAATCCAACCTATTTTATCTGAATCACCACTCAAACAAGTATTGTAACTATCCATCTCATTAAATGAAATGTCATTTGCCCGAGGCACTAAAACTTGGGGAATGTTCACGCTGCAATTTTTCATAACGTATATTTTGCAAACGTAAAGCCCATTATTTGGCTTTACAGTCAATAATTCTTTTCAGAATCAGTCTCTTGAATGACATTATTCTTTTCTTCCCTGCACAGGACACAGTCTCGGGGTCAACCACAGCTACAAAAGAGGTACAGCACTTTTATTCTAACCTTCCAGGACTAATGACAGTATATTGATGGATAAGATTCAGAGCAGCATAGTTAATAGCGATATGCCATGTTAATGACAATGTACTGTATTTGTTGATTTGTTGCATAAGAAATAATATTATAATATACATTGTGTTGTGGTCTTTGGGGCTGTGATTGTTTACTTAAACATAATTATCACATTCACTACAAGTACTCACTCTGAATAAAATTTTCAACCAGTGACCGTGGCAGCACGGTAGCATTGTGGATAGCACAATCGCTTCACAGCTCCAGGGTCCCAGGTTCAATTCCGGCTTGGGTCACTGTCTGTGCGGAGTCTGCACATCCTCCCCGTGTGTGCGTGGGTTTACTCCGGGTGCTCCGGTTTCCTCCCACAGTCCAAAGATGTGCAGGTTAGGTGGATTGGCTATGATAAATTGCCCTTAGTGTCCAAAATTGCCCTTAGTGTTGGGTGGGGTTACTGGGTTATGGGGATAGGGTGGAGGTGTTGACCTTGGGTAGGGTGCTCTTTCCAAGAGCCGGTGCAGACTCGATGGGCTGAATGGCCTCCTTCTGCACTGTAAATTCTATGATTGGGTGGAAAATCTAACACTGCACTCAATCCTTCATTTTACTCCCAGCCTGCCATTCAGGTAAATTACATTCAAGTGATAATCCGATTGAGCTCGCTGAGAGCAGAGTTTTTCAGTAGTTTTTTGCCGTTTCTACAAGGCATAATCCTTAAATATGCTTTCTCAAAGTCCCGAGAGTAACAACTATCTGTTTTTACAAATTGTTTCTTCGCATCTTTTGCTGAAGCTAATCTAAGTAATGAATTTCCAGCATTAGCCATGATGGTGATGTTATATTGTCAAGTGAATCATTGCAGTTTACTCTCTTTTTGTTTCTAAGTGCGGTAAATATCTTGCAAGACCATGGTAATGTCACTCCTTTTATTGGATGTGTATTCTAATTATCACTTACAGAAACCAAATCTGAAAAATAATACTCTTCTTTTCGCCTGAGCTGGAGGATTTGAACGAAATGAGAACATGGCAGAGATAAAGCACATAGACCATGGAAATTATGAATGTGTGATGAACATCGCCAATTATCACAATATTTGTGCTAATAAGGATTTTAAATGTTTGAACATTATAATTAGCTGGCCACTGCGAGTGCCATCATCATAAACCAGCTCAATGAAAAAGACCAAGCAATTGGTCAGCCAACAACAGGATTACAACACAGGAATAAGGAACCGTATTCTCATCTCACACTAGTGATATTGACGATTACTGCAATATAATTTTGATATAGATACCAAGATCAGTTTTTTCATAACACACAATAGGCTTGTTAGCAAAATTGAAGCCCAAGTGATTGAAGTAGAACTGGTTGCCTGGATATATAGTTGGCTAATTAAGGGAGCGAAAGCAGAGAGTAGTTGTTCTTTTTCACATTGGATAAGTTTTACAGTGTGTTCTGCAGGGACCGTTGCTCTTTTTATGATTAATATATATCAGTGATCTGGACTTGGGAATACATGGCATATTTTCCAAATTTATATGTAACCTGAAACTTGGAAGTGCAGTAAGTATCGCAGAATATAGGAACAGACTTCAGTGCATGAGGAGAATATGTTGTGGCCACTTCTGTGCAACACCCTTCAGGTAGCGGGCCAATAGCTTGGAAAAGATGCAGAGGAGATTTACTAGTACTGGGCATTGAGGGACTTCAGATATTTGGAGATATTAGAAAAGCTGGGGTTGTTCTCCTTTAATAGGGAAGATTTGGACGGGTTTTCATAGCTCTGTTCAAAGTCATGAGAGGAAAGACCGTACTGCAGCATGTTGTTATGATGTGGAATCCACTGTGTGAAACTGATTCAATGGGCGGGACTCTCCATTGACGGGATCCTCTGCTTCATTGGCAGCGCACTCACGCCTGCAGATTTTCCGACAGCGTGCGAGTGGCCACAATAAGGAACCCCATTGGCTGGCTGCCGGCGGGAGCGCGCCACGCCAGAAAATGGGTCTGGCAGGAGCGAGAATCCCGCTCAATAATTTTCAAAAGTTGAAGTGAATAAATGTGCTGAAGGAAGCCATTTGGCTCACAATGTCTGTGCACCAGTTCTCCGAACGAGCAATTTCCTGAATACCATTCTCCTGTATTCTCCCCACAAACATTTTTCATTTCATTTCATTTTCATTTCATTTCATTTAATTTTCAACCTGCAAATTCTTCCTTTTCTGATAACAGTCTAATTCCCATTTGAATGCTTTGATTGAACCTGCGTCAACCACACTCTCGGGCAGTGATTTCCAGACCTCAACACCCCGTTGTGTGAAAAGGTTTTTGGCTTTGAATGTGGTTAGACAAGTTGCAAATGCTTGAAGGGAAGAACATTTGCAGGGTTAGCGGGGAAGAAGAGTGGAGTGAGACCAATTAGATAACACTTTCCAAGAGCTGGCAAAGGCAAGATGGGCCAAATAATAGCTGCCTGTGTCAAATCAGTTTATCGTCAAAGGCATGGATTGTCAATGCCCTTGTCATATCTTTGTTCAGAATTCCAACCAGCACATTAGATAGGTTCACTACCATAACCGTGCAAAAAATATTCATAATTAATAAGGTGCACATTATTCTTAAAGTTGCTTCAAGTACCTGAATGTATTGTTCCCTCACTAAAAGCAAGCAAGAAAGGATTCTTTCTAGTTTCCTTTACAAAGTTGCTTCTGTCCAGTCAGCAGATCAATGGTAGGTTGTAGTTGAAAGAAACAGATAAGTGTTTATGACTGGCGAACTTATCCACATTTGTTTTTCACATTAATCTGTGAATGACAACGGTGAATGACAATCCCCCCCTCTCGTTACAATTTCTCCCCTTTACTTCTCCCCTCCCCCCTACATCTGTCACAGCTTACCCTCTTTAGTTTCTCTGCTGTTTGGCCTTTCACATCTTTTATTCTCTCTGGGGACTGACATTAGCACTCTTTTCCCTTGGTTTCTGTGGCTCTCAGCACACTTTTCCCTTGGCTTCTGTGGCTATGGCGCATCTTTCATCCCCTCACCCTACAGAATAAATATCTCCCATTTTCTATGCCTTTTAGCTTTGACAAAAGGTCACCTAGACTCGAAACATTAGCTCTTTTCTCCCTCTACAGATGCTGTCAGACCTAATGAGATTTTTCAGCCTTTTCTCTTTTGGGTCCTGGAACTCCCTCCGTAACATCAGTGTGGGTGTAACCACACCACAGGGACTGCAGCAGATCAAGAGAGCAACTCACCACCTTCTGAAGGGCAACTAAAGATGGGCAATGCTCACCTAGCCAGCGATGCCACATCACGTAAATGAATAAAATAAAATAATTACAATTTCAAAACAGACACATCATTGTTGATAAATGATCTAAACTTAAGGGAAGTGCATTGTGGCTGACTCAAGCAGTACAAGTCATTATACGCAACCCCTTGATGTGGAAAACGACTGAATAAAGACACAACATGGAGAGAGTGTACCTTGGACACTGAATTTGAGGCTTTGACAGAGGAGGTACTGCTGTATTGAATCGAGGCCTTCGTGCCAAAAACTCAGGAGACAGTAGATTCTGTGGTAGTCTATGACAGTAGTCAATACTAAGGACCTGGGTGCAGAGCTGCAATCATTTCAATTACCTCATCTGAATGTTTAGGTTTAGAGAATTAATCTTCAAATGCCAGATCCTACCAACTGCACCACTAAACGTCAGGCACTATTTAAAGCACTACACTCCCTATTCCCATTCACCAACGATCTCTGTCAATCAGGACTCCCCCTCACATTCATTGCTTCACCTAATCCCACAAACTTGGCACTGCTGAAATCCTCACACCCACATCACACAGCTTCTACACACTGCCAGATAATCAACCATGACAGTCACATCACTGAGACAGATTGCATGACACTCAGTGACTTATTTCCTTTCTCTTGCAGGGTAGGATGACACATAACGGGAGGCAGCCGTGTCCTCGCCCCCATGGAGGAGATGGTACTTGCCATTCATTGCAGCAACAATGTCAGGCTGTGATCAGTAGTCGAACTGAAGCTGTCAAAGATGATTGCATTCTCATACATAATCCTCCCCCGTGTATCCCACTTTCCTCTTCATCCCATTGCAAGTTGTAGATGGTGTAAGCCGGGAGGTCCTGTGGTGTATTTGGTAATCTCCGCAACCTTTGAGTCAGATGCACCAAGTTCAAGTCACGCTCCAGGACCTGAAGGCCACAGAAGATGCATTCATAATGACCCAAACTGGTTGATTATCAACTTGTAAATATTTCCAATATGCTTATGGCAGATGGTAGTAGTGGATAGATCTCCTAGTCAGCCAGTCACAAACCACTACAGTGCCATGTAGCCATGGAGCAAAACATGGAAATCCATGATGACCATCAGCCTCGTAGGGTGTGATACCTGAAGACATAGAGAGAGTGATGGTGTAAGCATCCTCCTCCAGCAGCCCACAATCTTACCCTTGCACCTTTCTCCCCTCAGGTTACCAGGGACTGCAATCTGGCCAGATAGCAGGGAAGAGAAACAAGATACTGATGCAGAAGCACGGTCACTTGATTTAATATTTGCAGCCACCATTTCAGATATTTATATAGCTCATAATTTAGAGGACAGGCTCAAGCTAGGATCTGTGTGGTAAGAAAATAGGCACAGCTGGAGGATTGGCTATGCTGTTATGGGCCAGGGTTTAGAAAACCCCAAAGTATATCATGTAGTTCACCTGGCCTATAACCAAGGGCCTACTTTTCAGGTGTTATTTTAACAGAGGCCTTAAGCACTTTTGAACAAAACAAAGTTTATTCCACGCATTAAGTTAACATTTTATAAACCCACACAGTAAGCACTACAAACATAAATACCCCACACAGCTACAGTTCTCTCTCTATATATAACCCTTAATAACTTCCCTTTCTGATGTTTCAACTTGATAACAACATCCAATAAAACCAGGAAAACCCTTTTAACAAAACAGTAGGTTTGAATTCTTTACAGAAAACAGTTCTCACTTTTAAATTATCAAGTGATTTGGACACCTTTTAACATTAAGAGAGAGAGAGAGAGGAAAAACCTACTTTTTCTGAATCAGGCTTCAAAGAGTGTAAACTGAAAGTAAAACTCAGAGCCACAGCCAGCTCCCAGCTCAAAACGAAAGTAACCCCTGAGCCACCACCCAGCTCCACCCACACAATGACATCACTGAAGCCATGTGATAATACAAACATTTTTAAAAGGGATACTCGCATGACAATGCAGCTGTCCACAGAGGAGGTAGCGCACAAGTTCTCCACCAGAGAGCTTAGATGAGCAGGTTGCTTGGGTGGGCTACAAAATAAGCCTGTTGGGTATGGACAACAAAATGCTTGACACATTGCGAGTAGGTTTCCTGGCTAGTCTATCAATGTCAAGGCATTAACTTTGCACAGAGATTTGTGCTGAGCTTAAAGCCCATGGTCAACTCCATGAGGACATTTACAAATCCAAACATAAT
Source organism: Scyliorhinus canicula (assembly GCF_902713615.1). Lineage (NCBI taxonomy): Eukaryota > Metazoa > Chordata > Chondrichthyes > Carcharhiniformes > Scyliorhinidae > Scyliorhinus > Scyliorhinus canicula. The sequence goes on along the minus strand of NC_052158.1, from coordinate 84,586,388 downwards.
GTAGCATTTGATGGTTGATGTCTCAACCTCCATTTACAGCACAGGTAGAAGCCACCAAATATCTTGGTACTGTAGTAGAAGCTCAGACTTCCGTAATGCAGCTTAGACTGTTGCCATCATGACTGTCAATTGGTGTTTGAAGTGGATTGCTGGCATCACAGTGGTTCAACAATCCCGTCCATCACATTACATGGATTACTGTGGCATCGTTCGAGGGGGGAATGGCAGTGACTCCAGAAAGCATGAACTTTGTATCATCGCTGACGGTGACAGGATTCACCCTCCTACCAGTGACCTTGCTTTTGTCTGTCAGTCAATCAGCCCAGGTTACTGCCAGCCATGCTGAAATGCTGCAGTCCAAAGCAGTGGCATCTAGGCCCTGAACATCGCGAGGATGTTGTGCAAGGTCATCCAAAGTCTTCCGCCAGCCATGCTGTAACTACACTGGTTGCAGTGATCAGGAGCACCAGGGCAGGAAAAGAAACATATACAAGCATAAGGAAGTGCCTGAGGGTGATGAGTTTATGTTTGATTAGTGTTGACTTATGTTTGCTTAATGGGTGCTATGGTAGTCAGTGTCTGGGAAGGAAGGGCTGTTGGTGAATGGGGTATTGGGACTAAGATAGTCAAATGAATTTTTTGCAGGCATCCTAGCCAGAATGGGGCATTTTTGCTTTCCTCCTCCCTTCCTCTTTCTGCTCCTGTTCCTCAGTTTTTCATCATTTAGCAAGTGGTAAGGGCTATGAACTCATGACGACGAGGTTGTGAATTAGACCATGACGAGGTGGTCCATTAGACCATGACACCCACTCACCTGTAGGATGATCCAGGCTGTAGAAGTGTTGAATCAGTGGGCAAATCATCTGCCCTTTCACATATTGTGTGGCATCATGGCTTTGGTTGTATGTATGCTGCCCACATGATGCCAGTTGCACGCCAGAGCTCTGAGCCTTGTCACCCAGCCATCCTCTTCAGTGAAAGACTTACATTATTACAGCACTCTTCATGACGCTGGATATCTCAAATGTTTTACAGTCAATAAAATACTTTTCCAAAAGTACAGTCACTGTTGTAATTCAGAAACTGTGGTAGCCAATTAGCACACAGCAAACACCCAAAAACAACAATGGAATAATGATCAGTTAACCGGGTTTTGTAATGTTGATCGAGGAATAAATATGAGCCAGAATGGCAGTATTCCCTGCTCTTCGTCAAAATCGTATCATGGGATCTTTTACATCCATCAGCAAGCAGGTAGCTTTACACTTGCTCTACATGTTGGATTCTGGCAAGAGGGAATGACATTTCTTCAGCTCACTTTGAATAGGGAGCCCCAGTGATCTGCCTAATGCAACAATGAATGATAAACCATGAGATGATGCAAATTTCTCCTGCTTTAGCCAGGGAGGATGCTGATGTATAAAGGAACATATCCACGCTTACCTCCACATCATCCTGGTTATCATCCTGCTCTGAAGCTACAGCTGCAACTGGTGACAGATTGGTGTCTGTACTGAAACGCAGATATCTCGCACACTGTTCCTCGCTGAGGTTCAGGTAGGACAACTGCATCCTGAAAACATGCAGATATAGCTGCCTGCTGAAAGCTCATCACCTCCCTCCTCTAGCAGTGTGCCTCGCTCTATGTGCCCTCTATGTTCTACAAGGCTAATGCCTAATTTTGCACCCAATTTGTGGGAGGCATGATGGCACAGTGGTTAGCACTGCTGCCTCATAGGACCAGGGACCTGGATTCGATTCCACCCTTGGGTGACTGTGAAGTTTGCACATTCTCCCGTGTCTGTGTGGGTTTCCTCCGGGTGCTCCGGTTTCTTCCCACAGTCCAAAGATGTGCAGGTTAGAGGTATTGGCCATGGTAAATTGCTCCTAAGTGTCCAAAGATTGGGGTGGGGATTGTGGCCTCGGTACAGTGGTCTTTTGGAGGGTCGATGCAGACTCAATGCAGACAAATGGCCTCCTGCATTGTAGGAATTCTATTATTCTATGATTCGAAGTCTGGGGAGCATGTGTTTTATGCGGAAATCGTCAAGTCAGCACAAAGATATTCGACACCTACCACTCTAGCAACTTCAACGTACTCTAGAACAGTCATTTTCAAAGTCGAGGTCGTGACCTGCAGGAGGGTTGTCGCCGGGTGTCGGGTAGGTCGTGGAGCCATCCATCGTGGCGTTCCCGATTGCGGTAATTAACACGCAACGGCAGCAGGAACGGCATTTAAAAATGCTGGCTGCGACCGGCTTTCAGAATGTGGGCGCGCTGCGCATTCATGCCCGCTCATCAGTGCACATCAGTGTCGGGAGGCCAGCGAGAAGCACCACCTCCTACCAATGTTAGCGGCATGACTCAGGAGAAGAATTTATTAAATTTATTTTCTTACTGCCTGAAGCGAGGCAGAGAGCGGGTCACGCTACTCGAACACTGACATCACGTGCTCTGGGTGCGATTGCGATTCCTCCATTTTGTCCGCAGCAAACAAGCAACAGGACTGAAAAATTCAAAATGGATTGTTTTGCAATAAGAAAGAGAGTGCCAGAGACACAAACAGGACAGGATCACGCAACTAAACCTGCTGGAGTGAGTGGCTCCGGAGAATCCACAGCAGAACAAAGCAGCGGTGGCGTGAGCTGCACAGGAGATTCCACAACAGGACAAAGCTGTTCTGGTGTGAGCTCAAGGACATCTGATGAACAACCCATTCAGAAATGTAACATTGAACGACAAAACAAGTGAGATCATGAGGACCAAGCATGCTCGCCTGTCGCATTGATGGTAAGCGAAAATGGCAGGTCACGAAGTTTGGGAGGCATGGGCTGTGAAAGTCGTTCGGCATGGGTCGCGAAGGTCGGCCGGTGTGGGTCGCGATGGTCAGCTGGCGACCCACACCTGGTTGCCGAAGGTTGGCCTGTTGGTCAAAATGGGTCCCCGGAAAAAAAGTTTGAAAAACACTGTTCCAGTAAGCGGACACCAGTAGAGTCATAGAGTTTTTAAGCATAGAAAGAGGACCTTTGGTCCTTTGTGTCCGCACAGGCCATCAATCACCTATTTACTCGAATTCCATTTTCCAGCCCTTGGTCCGTAGCCTTGTCTGCTTTGGCATTTCAAGTGCTTATCTAAGTATTTCTTAAATGTTCTGAGGGTTTCCGCCTCTATCACCCTTTCAAAGAACAAAGAACAAAGAAAATTACAGCACAGGAACAGACCCTTCGGCCCTCCCAGCCTGCGCCAATCCAGATCCTTTATCTAAACCTGTCTCCTATTTTCCAAGGTCTACTTCCCTCTGTTACCGCCCGTTCATATACCTGTCTAGATGCCTCTTAAATGATGCTATCGTGCCCGCCTCTACCACCTCCGCTGGTAAAGCGTTCCAGGCACCCACCACCCTCTGCGTAAAAAACTTTCCACGGACATCTCCCTTAAACTTTCCCCCTCTCACCTTGAAATCGTGACCCCCTTGTAACTGACACCCCCACTCTTGGAAAAAGCTTGTTGCTATCCACCCTGTCCATACCTTTCATAATTTTGTATATCTAAATCAGGTCCCCCCTCAACCTCCGTCTTTCCAACGAAAACAATCCTAATCTACTCAACCTTTCTTCATAGCTAGCACCCTCCATACCAGGCAACATCCTGGTGAACCTTCTCTGCACCCTCTCCAAAGCATCCACATCCTTCTGGTAATCTGGCGACCAGAACTGCACGCAGTATTCCAAATGTGGCCTAACCAAAGTCCTATACAACTGTAACAGGACCTGCCTACTCTTGTACTCAATACCCCGTCCAATGAAGGCAAGCATGCTGTATGCCTCCTTGACCACTCTATCAACCTGCGTTGCCACCTTCAGGGTAACCTTTCAGGCAATGAGTTCCAGATTCCAAACACCCTCAGGGTAAAAATATTTTATTCACATCCCTGCTAAACCTCCTGCCCCTCACCTTAAATCTATGCCTCATGGTTACTGACCCCTCATCTAAGGGGAAAAGTTTCTTCCTATTCACCCTAACATCAATGTGTGTGTACCTACACCTCAAGGACTGCAACGGTTCAAGAAGGCAGTTCACCACTACCTTCTGAACGGCAACTAAGGATGGGCAATAAATGCTGGCCTAGCCAGCGATGTTTATATCCCGTAAATGAATTCACCCAATCTATGCCCCTCAATTCTATATACCTGAATCAGGTCCCCCCTCAGCCTTCTCTCCAACGAAAACTATTCCAGCCTATCCAGTCTCTCTTGTTAGCCGATACGCTCCAGTCCAGGCACCATCCTGGTGAATCTCCTCTGCACCCTCTCTAGTGCAATCACTTCCTTCCTATAGTGTGGTTACCAGAACTGCACACAGTACTCCACCTCTGGCCGAACCAGCGTTTTATCCAGCTCCATCATAACTTCTATGCACTTATATTTTATGCCTCTGTTAATAAGGGCAACCATTCCATATGATTCCTTAACCACTGGTCACGCTGACTTCAGGGATCTAAGGCAGGAACACCAAGGTCCCTCTAATCCTCTGTACTTCCTGTGGTTCTCTAATTCATTGTATATTCCCTTGACTTGTTTTTCTTCCAAAATGCATTCTCTCACACTTTACATGGTTAAATTCCAATAGGCTGTGTTCTGTCCATTTAATCAACCCGACTATATCGTCCTGAAATCTAAGGCTATCCTCCTCACTATTTACCACACCACCAATTGTTGTGTCAACAGTTGTAGCAACAGTCATTAAAAATCAACCAGCGCCTACTGTAAGCAGTTGATTATCTCTTTAAATAGCGCTGGTGGGAGGTCCTCCCTCCTGTCGAGCAAGTGCCAGTCATGTATAATTAGGAAAGAGCATGAGAGTGTTGAATACAGTGCTGGCATCCAAATCTGCAGTAAACACTGATCATGCTATAATTCGTCTTTCAGCATATTTCTGGCATATTGTGTACACATGTGCTAACATGCTCCCATCTATCACATCAGCCGTGACTCCCCATATATGTAAAATGCGCAACGCAAATGCCATTTTGAACCACTTAAGTGCCCATCGAATGGGAATACAAATCTGATTTTTGCACCATGCAGTTCCCATGTAGATCTTTCCTGTCTCTCAGTGTGGTGAACATTCCTGTTCTGTACTCAGTAACTCATGGACACTCCAATTTCCATGTTCGGTGATAACTTTTTATTCAGAAAGCCAAAATATTTTCCTTCACACACAACTCTAACTGAGAAAATTAGGTGCCTATAAACAAAAACAATATTATTCAATTTTATACAGTTATCCAAAAAATTGAACATCTTGTACCTGATACTGATGTTTTATTTAGTACGGTCAGTTCAGTCTATTTTGTACAGGCTCTTGATAACGAACAAAACCTAACTGCAGTTAAAACCTCAGTTGCAAATGCGAGGACGTTTCCTATTGTGAAACAGTTTCATTTCTAAAGACTGACATGATGCAAATTACATATGTTTGATGACAAATGGACAGAGGGGGGCACAAAGAAGCAACTTCCATTAGACAACTTCCCAACATCAAAGAACCATAATTCAACTGAAAGAGACTTCTGAATAAAAGCACACTAAGTGTACAGAAAGCACATAAATACCACGACAGAAGCAATTTTGATTAATTATTTTGGAATGCTCTCCTTCATTGGCAGAGGTATAGATTATAAAAGTAAGGATATAATATTGGAGTTGTATAAAACACTGGTGAGGCCACAATTGGATTATTGTGTGCGATTCTGGTCACCAGAAATCGGATAGGTTGGGATTATTTCCCTTGGAACAAAGAAGGCTGAGGGGTGACTTAATTGAGGTGGACAAAATGATAAGACTGGACAGGATAAAATTGTTTCCCTTGGAGAATTCTAGAACCAGGGCACATGGATTCAAGATACGTGGCAGAAGGTACAGAGGGGACATGAGGAATGACGTTTTACGCAGAGTGGGTGTCTGGAATTCACTGCCTGAGTTGGTGGTGGAGACAGAGACTCTGAACTCTTTTAAAAAGAACCTGGATCTGCACCTTAAATTCTGTAAGCTACAGAGCTATGGACCAGACACGGGAAGGTAGGATTAGAAAGGATGCCTGGGTGTCCTCGGGCTGGCATGAACAAGATGGGCCTCCTTCTATGCTGTAACATTTCTCTTATTCTACGATATACTGGATTTCAGGATTTGGGTTTTTGCATCACATTAATTCAGTTTATTTTTCTGTGAAAACAGAAAACAGGTAGTCTGTTATATGACGATGAAAGCATTGTTTCAATGGAATTTCACTGGTGTAACATAAAGGCCTTGCACACATAGGGTTTAAGGGTTCAACTAGCTATAGTGGTGCCCAAACAGTGATGTAAAAGAGTACATGAACTGCACCAGGGTCAGTCTGGTGTTGGACAGAGCCATGTGTACCTTCAAGCATGGAGACAGCTCCTAGCTTGTACCCTTTACAGTAGTTTTAAGAGTCAACAAAACCTTACAGTTAACCTATTGATGGCCTCAACGACTTATTTAGACATACAGAACTGTGACCAAGGTCCGACAACATGGTGGCAACTTGTGAAATCCCAAATCTCACAGATAATGCAGAGAAAAACGAAATTCCGGAAGACTGAGGAAAAAAAGTAACAAAGTATTCTGACCTGATAAGAAGCTCCGGGAGCAAAGGGGTGGAGGAAAGTCCAACTTCAAATCCCAAAATACAGAGTCAGCAGTCCAAGCAGGGGTGAGCCAAATATTTTAAAACTCCAGGCTTCAGTGTTACGGCACCCGGATCAAGCCCCAATTTATATTAGGAAACGGGACGAGGCCACAACAATTTTTTAATTTGTAAACTGTGAGGAAAGGATACTTAGCTCCTGGAGTGATTCCACTGATGACCTAGGGATCTTTTATATTAAAACAAATGTTATTATTAACACATAATTAACCCCATATCATCCAAGAAAAAAAGAAACAGCTTTTCAATTAACAGTTTAAAGGCCTCTGAGCTTACTTTCCCATCTACTTCTAAAATTTCAATTCAGCAAAATCCAGACACTCCAGTCAATGCCCCTTAATAATACAGTCAACACTCAGTGGCTTAGAGAGTTACGCACAAAGTCCTTGGGAGAGAATCTTTCCGAAGTCAGTATCATTTTCATTTTCATTTCATTTTTCAGATAAACACCTCCTCTCCTCAGAAACCTAGAGCAGAGCTCTAAAATGAAACTAAAAACAACCAACGCAGGAAAATGCTGAAAATAAAGCTGAAAAACAGCCCCAACGCCTGCATTAGACCCTGCCTAGATGGTAACCCTTTAAACACAGATTTAACAGACATGAGGGATGCGATCTTATCAAAAACGAACAGAACCAGTGGAAAGGCTCTACACAGATCGGGGCGCCATTTTATCCAGCAACATCGATCTTTCTTCGCCCCCCCCCCCCCAACTTAGGGGGGCCTCTGGGAATCCCTCCTTACATCCCTTTACTTGACAAGACCTCTCCCCACCCTCTGACCAGATCTCTGGCATTGCCAGTCTGGCACCCTGGCAATGCCAAGTTACCCAGGTGTTGGGGACTGCCAAGGTGCCACCCTGCCCTGTCCCCGGCCAACCGGGGGTCTCCAGTGGTCTGGGAGACCCCCCTTAGGTGCTGATACACCTCGTCCACATTTGAATGGACCAGTACTAAACTGCCCGGCAAGGTCTCCCAAGCCCGGTCGGTGAGCCCTGGGCGCCGGGTGAATCCCCACTTATTTAAATATTCAGTTCTGGGTCTTGCCCAACGAGGGCAAGATCCAAATCACTCTGGGCAGAGCGAGTTGGATGGCTGGCAATTGGCCTGGCATCCGGCATGGATCCTGATTTTGGGCTCATGCGCGATTCACTCATTGAGCTGAATCTGCGTCGGGCACAACAGAACAAGAACTTCCCCACAGCACTGCTGATCTACAGCTCCACCATTTTACAATGCAACCTGTCCCAATCTGAACTCCTGATGGGCAGGAAACTCCACACACAACTTCCAATCCTGCCAAAAAAGAGTTCATTATACCAGGGTTGGAACCCAAGGACATCCAGGCAAGCGAGCCGTCTGACCGGCAGAATTAAGCTTACACCCACAATGAAAGGTGCAGACCAGAAACTTGCCACAATTACTGAAAAGTGACAAGGTCCAGATTAAAGACCTCAATAGAGAAGGTACCATCATTGGAATGAACGAGGAGCAACGTCACTTCTGTGTGTTTGACGTCACAGTCTGGAGAAACACGAAGAGTCTCCTCCCCATCCTTAAACAGTCCATCTCCACTGTGCAATGGAGAGATATTGAGGAACATGCCCAGATGCCAGAACACCCTCCAAACCTACAGAAAGAACCAGCAATGACAGAGCCTACAACTGGGTTGAATGAGATATGGAAAGGTTATAAGGCCTCCGGAGTGACTGAAGCTTTGAGTCAAAGACTTAAAGGGAGGAAGATGTGTTAGCGATAATAAATCAATGACAACGTGAATGAATGATAGTAATAACAATGTAAGGCGTAAGGTTAAACCAAAATCACTTACATACGTTGGAGAAAGCCTGGATACAAATCACAATGACAACGCAATTAAGCTGCAGCTACATCCAATATTCCACCAGTTTTAGTACCTAAAGCTCACTTATAGAAATGGGCATTTTTGTAAATGCAGACTTAAAAAGTTCAGAAGTAAGCTCTGATTCTGTCAAATCTATTTTATTTGGAGAGTGGCGAGTGGTCTGTAAGCCTACTTCATTTATTGATGATCATCATCTCTACTATTTTCCTGTCAATTTAGCAGATACTCCTTCTGATGCCTTGATATTTCATGCAATTTCACCAAATCTTTCTTGCCACCTCTCCTGTGTAGAATCATAGATATACAGTTTGGAAGGCCATTCAGCCCATCATGTCTGCACGAGCCCTTGGAAAGAACACCCTACTTAATCCCATGCCTCCACCCTATCCCGTAACCCAGTAACCCCTCCTAACCTTTTGCACACTAAGGGGCAATTTATCTCGGCCAATCCACCTAACCTGCACATCTTTGGACAGTGGGAGGGGGTCTAGGACAACTCATCGCGGCCGATTCATCGCGGCCGACTCATCGCGGCCGACTCATCGCCAGCCCAACTCATCGCCAGCCAACTCATCGCCAGCCCACAGTAATTACCAACTAACTAGATCCACAAGTTACTCAATGACCAACACACCTATTTGTCAACAAATAAATCTGCTCCTCCACAGAACACAAATTACCTTCAGGACAGGAACTTCAATTTTAATTCTTCCAATTTTAAACCCTTTACTTCAATTTTAATTCTTCAAATTTTAAACCCTTTACAATGGAGCAAATTTTAACTCAGCGAGGCAAAGAGAAGTTTTCTCATAATGGATATTTGTTCATTTTTGATAAATTCAGTAAAACCGAAGGCGATTTGATGTTTTGGCGATGTGAAGAGCTCAGCAGATGCAAAGCAAGAATTCACACAAGATTTGGAAACGTAGTGAAATTCATAAATACTCACACCCATGACTCTTCACCAATACGAATAGAAGTGGCAAGGACGACTACAAAAATTAAAACCCGAGCCGAGGAGACAATGGAAAACCCAAGTGTATTGATTAATGAAGTTTTGGTGACTGTTTCCCAAGCGGAACAAGGATCACTACCGTGTGCGTCTGCTCTGAAGAAAACAATTTGGCGGAAACGGAATCAAATTAACGTCCCTCCGCCAGACCCAACTGACCTTCATCAGTTAGCAATCCCTGATGAATATGCGACCTACGAAACGGAGCCAAACCAGAAGGAAGTTTTTTTTACTAAAAGACAGTGGTCCCGGAGAAGACAGAATCTTGCTGTTTGGAAGGAGAAGTTGGTTGCAATAGTTGGCTTCATCAGAAGTTTGGTATGTAGATGGAACCTTTAAGATAGCTCCGAAGTTATTTTCTCAGTTTTATATTGTACTGGCTCAAAAATTCGGAGGTGTCATCCCAGTACTTTATGCTCTTTTACCTAACAAGCAAAAAGTTACATATTCAAGGGTTTTTGAAATGATAAAAGAAATTGAGCCCACCGTAAACCCGAAATCAATTGTATGTGATTTTGAACTCGCGGCATTTAGTGCAATCAAAGAAATTTCCAAACGTAGAATTAAAAGGGTGCTTCTTTCACCTTAGTCAAAATATGCAGAAGCACATTGCGGCTTCGGGTCTAACTTCTCGTTATAATAACGACAGCAAGTTTTCGTTACAAGTCAAGATGATACTGGCTCTTGCATTTGTCCCTGTCGAACATATAGATTCCTATATTGATGCCTTAGTTGACGAATTATCTACAGAGCATTTGCCAATCCTGAATTGGCTCGAAAACAATTATATAGGTCGGTTAAACAGACGCGGAAATAGCAGACGTGCCCCACTCTTCCCAATGGAAATGTGGAATTTGTATGTTCGAACTTTAAATCATGAAGACAGAACCAACAACCACGCAGAAGCAGCAAACAGAAGACTACAAATGGAATTAGGGATGGAGCATCCTACAATATGGAAATTCATTAATGCACTCAGAAAAGTTCAAAAAGGACGAGACTGTTATTTGGAATTGCTTATAGCTGGCAGAGCACCACCAGCAAAATTAAAAAGATACCTAGATACTGATAACCGCATTCTTAGGATAGTCCAAAGTTTTAATGAAAGGATTCCTATTGAATATTTACGCGGTATTTCTCATAACATAAAATAAGTCTCCATGAATTTCAATTTTAAATAAGTCTTTTAACCTCCATTAATTTTTATTGAGCACACCATGAATTTCAATTTTTAGTTGGGCTGGCGATGAGTTGGGCTGGCGATGAGTTGGCTGGCGATGAGTTGGGCTGGCGATGAGTCAGCGGCGATGAGTCGGCGGCGATGAGTCGGCGGCGATGAGTTGTCCCATTCCCGTGGGAGGAAACCGGAGCACCCGGAGGAAGCAGATAAGGGGAGAATGTGCAAACTCCACACAGACAGTCACCCGAGGCCGGAATTGAACACCGGTCCCTGGAGCTGTCAGGCAGCAATACTAATCACTGTGCCAGCCTGTCTGGCTCACATCAACTCAGGTGTCAAAAGATTTGAATAAAAAACCTCCCTCTATTCTGTTGTTATGATTGACGTCACATTTTATTCATTATATGTTGCAAGCCCAACATTCTCTCTGCACTGATCTTTGGTCCTGATGGGAATCCTTCCCATAGCTTCAAAATGTGTAACTCTGGGCTTGCCCCTGTTTTTCTTCTTTCTTAAACCAGTTATAAATATCTGTCTTCTCTTTGTGACAGTTTAAAATTACACTCAGTAATTGCTAATTTAAGCAACTAATCTTTGTATCAAGGATTCCATAGCATGTTCAGGTTCAAACCACAGTATTTATACTCTCCATAATCATTATCCTGTCAAATAACATTCTTAAACTCAACAGCCATCTTGTAAGTGCTGAGATCGTTATTATTGAAAGCTTGAGTGTGGGCTCACGTTTTAAAATGCAAGGATATTGCACAGATTGAACAATATACATTGGAGATCAGATGAAAACCTCAATTTTAACAACTCCAGATATAACATAAATTTGACAGTCAACAAGAGTTCAGGATAGGCGAAACAATCATTTATTAATGCTGAAGTAAGGAGGTTACTTTAAAGATGCTGGCCGTCTGTATCATTGGGATAAGCCTTTTGGATGTCTGCACACCAAATAATTCCAGGGCGAGATTATTCTTTATTTCTTAGATCCTGAATAACTGATCTATTGAAGTTAGTAAATGGGGCGCGATTCTCTGCTCCCTAGGCTGGGTGGGAGAATTGCGGGATGGCCGCTCTGGCACCCCCCCACCCCCCCAAAACGCGACACGCCGCTCGGAGAATTGCGGGCCGCTGTTTTCACGGCGACCCGCGATTCTCCGATCGAATGGGCCGAGTGGCCTGCCATTCCCGACCGGTTCACGCCGGCGGCAACCACACCTGGTCGCTGCCGGCGTGAACATGGCGGCAAAAGCTGGTTTGTGGCTTGTGGGGGGCGGAGAGGGGAGTGAGCACCACGACCATGCTCGGGAGGGGACTGGCCTGCGATCGGTGCCCACCGATCGTCGGGCCGACGTCTCAAAGGGATGCAGTCTTTCCCCTCCGCAAGAAGGCAACCGCGCCGGCCAACCAGCGCATGCGTGACTGACGTCATTAGGCGTGCCGGCCACGTCATTCTCGGCGCGCCGGGCCTTGACACCAGCGACAAGGCCCCGCGGCCGAGATTTACGGCACGACCCTCCTAGCCCCCTGGGGTGGGGGGGGGGGAGAATAGGGGGTGAGGAGCGGCCTCCGACGCCGTCGTGAACCTCTCCGGGTTTCACGACAGCGTCGGGCCTTGCGGAGAATTCCGCCCATGGTTTTCCACATACAATAACCACTGATGCATGAACATTTGTGCACTACTTTCTATTTTATGAGGAACAATGGATGTTCACCTCATAGGAATATTTTGTACTCTATTCATATCATATCTGGAGATTCCCATTCTCAATCTGTCACCTTGTCCAGTTTGTTTGGGTCAGATCTCCTGTAATCTCATTGCGCTTTCCCTTTTTCTGAAACTCACTTCTATCTTGGTCTGTTTTTCTATTTTCTCATTGAATCTATATTCTTTTCATTATTGGCCTCTGTGCTAAATGCATACTGTTGCATCAATGTAGGGCATGATTTTTAGCCTCACTGCGCCCGAAAGGCAGCTCACCACGGCACAGAATGGCGGATGAAAGCCGGGAGACCATGCTCCCGGGATCCACCTGGTTCGCAAAGCCTTGCAAGATCCCACGTGATCTCGCGAGACATTGTGATGTTGGGCAGGATCACTTTTTATCAAATCTGCATATTAAAGCGAGACAGCCAATATCACTTTAATGTGCAGATTCCTGAGAACCTGAGGTGTGGGATCTGTCTCCCTCGCTTCGGAGATCTTCGGCAAGAGTTGTTCAGGACTGATCTCCACAATTTGGACCAAATTCAAACGGCACTCGTGGGGGTCTCCCAGGGGATTGGAGGTACCCAGGTGCATGCCTATTAGGCAGGGTGGTACGCATGGCATTTATGGTGCCACCCAGGCACCCTGGCACTGTCAGCCTGGCACCCTGGCAGTGTCCCTGTAAGCTGGCAGTTCCACCTGGGAACTATCCATATGGCATTGCCAATGTGCCCAGGTGGCATTGCCAGCTGGGAGGGACAGTGCCAGGGTGGCAGGTCAGCATTGCCATGGTGCCAAGCTGGTATATTTGTGTGATGGCGATGATGCCCTGCATGGACGTTTGGGGGGCGGAGTAGCAAGGAGCGCCGGCTACCCTCCCATAGTGCGTGGGGCTTGGGAGGGGTCAGAGACCGTCACGGGGGCTCCAGCGAGAAGACCTCCTCAGTCTACAAAAGAAGGCGATGTTCTGCCTTGGCCACACGTTCCCTGCTGAGGCACCCGATCTAACGTGAATGCCATTTTATAGCGTTGTGTTTCTCGGCACTGCGAGCGCTGGGAAACACGTGGCTAAATGCACTCACCATAGACTTCATTCCCATTGAGTTAAATCCAACCCGTAGTAAATGTTTTATGCTTTAGAATTTTCTTAATTTATATTTGAATTATAGGTTTATGTGAGCAAATGGCAGCTAGACTGTGCACAGCAAGATCCCACAAAACACACTTGAGATTATGATGTTTGATGGTAGAGAAATGTTGGACAGGGAAGTCCCCACCAATCTCCTTTGGATTTGTCCCATTTATATCTTTAATGGCTACTTGACTGGCTGGCTCATTGCTTGGTTGCAACACTCCATCAATGTTATATATTGAAGTCCCAGTGTGGAGCTCCATCCATCCACAACCTCCCACCTCAGGAAAGGCTGCTGGCAGCTAAGCCAACCTTGCTTGTTAGTTTGTTACTTACAACATAGAAGGAGGCCATTCGGCTTGTCGTGTCTACACCAGCTACCAAAATTGCAACATAGCTAGTCCCATTCCCCAGCCCTATTTCCATAGCCCTTTACATCCATTACTTTCCCTCTTATGGAATGCACCTCCACCTGTCTCCCTCGCAGCGCATTCCAAACCCCAACAACTCTCTGAGTAAAGAAGTTTCTCCTCATCTTACTCCTGTCTCACTTGCTCGCCATCGTAAAATTGTGACCCCAAGTCACTGATATACCAACTAGTGGAAACAGAATATCCTTCTTTACTCTGTCAAAATTGTTCAGAATTTTGAACACCTCGATCTTTTCTGCTCCATGGAGAACAAGCCCAATTTTTCCAATCTTTCCTTGTACCTAAAATTCCTCATTCCTTGTATCATTCTAGTAAATCTCCTCAGCACCCTCTCCAGGGCCTTAATATCCTTCTTTAAATAAGGTAACCAGAACTGAACACAATACTCCAAATGTGGTTTGACCAATGATTGGTAGAGGTGTGGCATCACTTTCTTGCTTTTATACTTTATGCCTCTATTTATGAACCCAAGGGTGCTCTAAGCCTTTTTAACAACTGTTTCAGCTTGCCTGGACACCTTCAGAGAATTATGAACCTGAACCCCAAGGTCTCTCTGCTCCTGTACTCTCAAGGTTTTACCATTGAGACTAAATTGTCTCCCCATGTTTCTTCTACCAAAATGCATTACCTCACATTCTGTTGCACTGAAGTTCATTTGCCAGGTGTCTGCTCATTTGGCCAACTTGTCAATGTCCCTCTGAAGTCGCTCAGCGTCACTCTCACAATTCATTATTCTCACTCGCTTAGCATCATCTGCAAATTTAGTGATTTTATCCTCAACAGTCACGTCTAAATCTTTTATATAAATCAGAGAAAGCAAGGGTCCTAAACACGGAGCCCTGGGGAACACCGCTTTCAACCCGTCTCCAGTCTGAGAAATTCCAATCTATACCTATCCACTGTTTTCTATTTCTTAACCAACTTCTAATCCATGCTGCCATGGACCCATCAATCCCAAACATTTTTAATTTGCTAACAAACCTGCCATGTGACACTGTATCACATGCTTTCTGAATAAAGAATGGTTTTGTCAAAAAAGATTACTTATTTTTTAATTCAAAACCCATTTGCATCAGCCTAAATGATGATATCAAACAGATTGGCTGCTTCATAATTTCCTCATTCTAACTAAAATCCTGTTCACGAGGACAGCCGTTTACCTGCGTATAGGACACTTTAAAATAGGATTGTACTGACAACTGGAATCCAAAATACTGATGCTTCAAAACAAAATGACTGAATTCAACCAATAATTGGCAAGAATCCACCAAGCATTTTGAAAACAAAATGATTTGTGGTCCATTTGTCCAATCAATCTCCTTGCTTTAAACTGGAAGCAGGTATATTGCAGTAAATTGGCATGGATAATTTAATTATAACTTGTGAAATCATTATTTGGATCAGGCAAGAGACTTATGCTTGCTCTCTCTCGCATATCACAATCAACTGTTCTTTATCGCTTTCTCTCCTTCACTTACAAATTAAAAAGAAGCAGGCTGGTCTATTCATGGCTTCAGCCTGCCAAGTATGGGGAGGTAACTATCTGCTTGAAAATAGTTTTCTTGGTGTTTTGGAGCGGGTAATGTGTGGAGGTCACAACAAAAGAGTTTCACAGAGATAAAATGATCTAGTAAAAATCTAATAAGGAATCCGCTCACTAATTTTGACCAGTCAGACTCCTCACCACTTTTTATGCCGTAAATCAAAAAGCCAGGTTTGTGTAGCTGCCAATAACACTGAATCTTTGAGGCAACGTACTGCAAATAGATGAAAGTACTCCATTGTCCATTGCATCAGAAGCTGCTTGAAGCTCCAGCTCTCAATGTGTGCATTTGGCTGTAAATAGGAAGGACACGTCGTAGATGGGTTTATTTGAAGTTGCCTTTGAAGTTTGTTTTTCATGGGAGAGCATAATGAGTGATCTTTTTGGTGTGGGTTGTTGTCGTTGCTCATCTGTAGTTGGAACATTTGTCTCTGGCCTGCTTTCTTCTCTTGGAGTGTTTGAGTGTTGGGAGGCAGCGTAATGAGCACCCATGGGTCCCAAGCTGTTTCTCCAGTTGAGGGTAAAGCCCAAACATTATTCATTTGAATTGTCTCACCGTATTATTCAGGGCAGCATGGTAGCATTGTGGATAGCACAATCGCTTCACAGCTCCAGGGTCCCAGGTTCAGTTCCCGGCTGGGTCACTGTCTGTGCGGAGTCTGCACATCCTCCCCATGTGTGCGTGGGTTTCCTCCGGGTGCTCCGGTTTCCTCCCACAATCCAAAGATTTGCAGGTTAGGTGGATTGGCCATGATAAATTGCCCTTAGTGTCCAAAATTGCCCTTAGTGTTGGGTGGGGTTACTGGGTTATGGGGATAGGGTGGAGGTGTTAACCTTGGGTAGGGTGCTCTTTCCAGGAGCCGGTGCAGACTCGATGGGCCGAATGGCCTCCTTCTGCACTGTAAATTCTATGAAAATTCTATGAGACTCTTTGTTTTGAACAATTAACTGGTTCAGCTGTGATGAAATATATCTTCGCTAATGCATGTAGTGTGGAATGAAGCAGTATTCACAACTGTAATCAATTGCATTGTTGCAAATACATTTTTTAATTACTCAGACTATTACGATTAACATTTATTTTAAGCAAGGAGCTATCATGTCCCAAACTACTTTCACCAAGGCTATTATCATACATTTTATGAAAGAAATATTCTCTCATCTGCTTTTCCTCTGAGCTTTCCTCTGTTCACTTCTCTGCTGAAGTTAATTCCATGCAAATTGGAAGCCTGTAGTTCCAAAACGAAATGGAAGCATGGTCATAAACTTGTGGACAGAAAAATGACTGAACTTAATCCTCCATGCACTTTGAACAGAAGTCACTTGCTACTCATATGTAAGCTCTAAACTGATTTTTTAAAAACACTTTTAACCCAGGAATAGGCAAAAGACAAGCTGATACATTTGCTACCAACTCCAATAGTGTGTCTGTGAACCATCTGAGTCTCCATCTGAGATCACCAGCATCACAGAAGTCTGCCAATTTGATTCACTCCACATGATATTAAGAAAGGCAGGGCAGCGCAGTGGTTAGCACTGCTGCCTCACGGCGCCAAGGACCCGGGTTCGATCCCAGCCCTGGGTCACTGTCTGTGTGGAGTTTGCACATTCTCCCCATGTCTGCGTGGGTCTCACCCTCACAACCCAAATATTTGCAGGAAAGGTGGATTGACCACATTAAATTGCCCCTTAATTGGAAGAAAAGAATTGGGTATTCAAAATTTACAAAAAAATATTGAATCAAGATATTAAGAAAGGGCTGAGCACATTGAACTCAACAAAGGATATATACCCCAACAACATTTCTGTTGTAGTTCTGAAGAGCGCTGCTCCAGAATTAGCTGTAGCTCTAGGCAAGCGGTTCTGTACAAATACAAATCTACTCAAACATGTGGGAAAATTGCCTAGGTGTGTCCTTTCCACAAATGTTATGAATGCCTGGTCTGCTGTCAGCAGTAGCCAAGAGTTTGGGTCAGAGCCATAACCTTTTTAAGGTTTTTAAGGCGGTGCGGAAAGATCGATTTATTCTAGGAGAGATAATATAAGAAATTGGGCCTGGTTACTTTATAAACAAACTTCCTGGTGATCTGGAGATAGTTGCATCAGAGGAACCCTCATATCATGTTTTTTTATCTTTGGATTTGTTAGCTTCTTTCTAGAGAAAATGGCCATATATACATTGTTGTGCCAGCATCAACAATGGAATCAATTTGGACAGGAACCTTTGGACGTTCTGGTCTGAAGACTTGTTTGAAAATTCAACATCAGCTCGGTAGAAGCTCTGTGCTTTGGGCCTCTGTGTCTTCACTGAAATAAAGTGTAACTGTTTCCATGGCTTGCTGATGAGATTAATATGTGCGCTCTGTTATGGGCCAGGGTTTAGAGAACCCCAAAGTGTATCATTGAGTTCCCCTGAACCATAACCTTTAATAGATTGTGGTGTGGGGAGCACACGGCCCACTCTACAAGTGTGGTACAGCAGAAAATGGAAAAGTATTTTTTAGAAGTAAAAAATTTTTATTCTATGAACTCAAGTTAACCATTTTAAAACATACAGTGAACATTTTAGCAACCATTAATTCAAATACAACCCCCAAAGAATACAACACTAAGTAATCCTTTAAGCTTCCCTTTTCCATCCATAAAACTTAAAACACCTTTCAACAGAAGCACATTAGGTTTACATTCACTACTGAGAACCTTTATAATTCTGAATTCACCAAATGATCAAGAGATAGTCTTTTTTTTAATCAATGTTTTTTATTGGGTTTTTGAACAAAGTATACTTACCATTATGTACACAGGATAAGAGACATATTACACACATATAGAGAAGAGAAGGGCACACCCAAACATACCAAAGAAAAGAAAATAGTAAATAATAAAAAATACAATAAAAAATAAAATAGAATAACTGGTAGGGTATTGTGCACCAGCTCAACAGCAGCAACTCTGTACACCTGACAAAGTTATTTACAACACATAAGTGGGTGACTGTTGGTGGGGGGGAGGGGATGGTGGAGATTGGGGAGGTGAATATACATTGATGGCAGAGAGAACAGCAGTACACCTGCTTAGTCTGGCTTCAGCTCCAACGCTGAAACCAAAACTAAAACACACCCTGCAGCCTGCTTAAAAACAAAAGTAAAAAGCTGACAGACAGCCCAGCTGCACCCACACTCTGACATCACTGCAGTAGTAAACACCCATTTCTTAAAGGTACTCTCACTACAGATACTTATGTACACACCCATTTATAAACACGCATTTCTTAAAGATACTCTCAGATGACAGCTCTGGCTTATATTTGTATGGATTAATAACCACTGAACTTTCATCAATGGTCTGATCCAATTTGGAGTTTAGTGTCTCATTATCCCTAGATGGTGTTTTGCTGTCTGCTTGGAATTGTTGCATCTTGTCGGTGGGCTCAGTGGAATAAAGCAGAAAATTCACCTTTTAATTGTGTTTTTCAAAAAAAAGGTTAATTGTCCTCAAAAGAAGCAATAAAGACTTCATAATCATTTGCAATGGAGTAAGAGAGTGTCGTAAGGTCCAGGATCTCTTCTTCCACCAACTGCCCTTTTCAATGGCTTAATTCTCTTGCACTCTTTCCCGAAAGGGAAAATGAAGGTCCAGAACATCATCTTGCAGGTGGTCGCCATCATTCTTGGTGCATTCTGTTCCCACTTCTTCTGGCCGGTCCCAAAGTGGAGGGAGAGATCTGTTGTAGTTCTTGATGTTGTTTGGAGGTTGGTTGCAGTGTCACTTTATTCAGCCATGAAACTCTGTATAACACTGAGACACCAGCTCCTGTGTCTATCTTGAATTCGGGCACAAGACCGTAGGAAATATGGACAGATATTGGCCATTCATAGACCATTGTTACAACACCCTGGGCAAGTGCACAGTCAATTCGAGCCCCTGTCATCCCAGAGTCAAAACATAAGTGGATTAACCAATAATTCTTATAATAATACCCAAAATCGTTGGCCCTTGGCTGTCCAATAATTACAGTCATCAGGTTTGTAAGTTGAAACACTATTATTGTTTATTTAGAAATGGAATAAAGATGACATATGAGACAATTACAACTGGATAACAAGCAAGCTAACCTACTATTCCTTTAACTGCCTCACCCTCTACCCCTTCCCTCGAGACAGACAAACATAGAGGAGTAGAAAAGGGTAAAAGTAATAAGGATTATGATCAAAAGTTAAGTCTTTGCTTCAGATGATGAGTTCTTTAGTGCACTTCCTTCACAGTATGAGTGTGGATTAAATTATCTTGGCTACAAGTAATGATCTTCCTTACAGTTAGCAATATCTTACTCACAGCTTTTCAAGGAGAGGCCTCTAGCTTCACATTAGCCTGTTCTGCAGAGTTATCAGATTCTGGATTCTGTTTGCATCAGCTTTTTCTGCAGATAGTTGGTTCCCACAAGGCCTTTTGGTGAGAATTATCTATTTTTTTCTGGAGGAAACAGAGTGGAAAAAGTAGATGTCTTCTCTCTCAGCTGCCAAAGCAAAACTGAAAATTTCTTGGGTCACTGCACTATTTCATTTCAGCTTCCATACACACTGTCAGTTTTGCTTCATTCATCTTCCTTCACAGTTGAGTAAATATGAAGTGCTGTTTATAAACATTAACCACTTCAAAGAGCATTAAGTCCTTTCCAATTTCCCCTTCATGTTTGAGAGCTTTTGAAGTGGTGAACTGGCAATTGACAGCACTTACCTGAGCGGTTTAAACAGAGCTGCCTGGTTTCTCTTTCCTGGAATTGGCACGTCATGCTTCCTCTATCTGAGACAGCAGGTGTATTGTCCAGGTGAGTGCTACAACAGTAATGTTTTTCACTGCCTCTGTGTGGACTGCTCTCTAGCTTCCAGACAGGGTCTGTTTTCTGGGGTCTTCCTGGCAGGGTCTCTTTTCTGGGGAGTCTGTGGGGGGAGGGGGGCCTTATTGAGGGGTCTCTGGGGAGATCTCTTTATTCAGGGGGGTCTCTATTTAGTCTTGAAGAGTATGATGTCTGCCCCACTAAGTGGGTGGAAATGGGTCATTATGACCCATTTGCATCCTCCTGCTGACGCAAGGGTACAACCTCAATCCCAATGCCAGTGGGGTGGGGGGGGGGGGGGGGGGGGGGTCGGAGCATTGGAAATGGATCGACAGCCCGATTTCTCCCCGATGCTGGAGTCTCCGCCGCATTAGTAACTCCACTTCGGTGGTGGGCAACAGAGATCCCAGATCTTCATCGGCTGTTCTTGGGAAATTTCCGTTGCGTTCCTGACAAAAGCCTTATCTGCCTCTGCTCTTCAGTCTGTCTGGTCACTTGTATAGCTTTGCTTAAATTTAAATCTTGTTGAGATTGTAAGAAGTCGGAAAAATTTTAATCTAAAACACCAATGACTATTCTATGATCAGATCATTTTTTAGTGTTCCATACTTTCATTTTAGCTAGGTGGTACTAGTCACCATTGATGAATGTGTCAATTCCATCACCCTGCTTTTGACTGCACTGGCTGAACTTTCCTCCCTCAATGACAATATTTTTCGACACACTTAAAGGCTCCAATGACATGAGTGTGGGAGGTTGTCTCTTGGTTCAACCCGTGTTTGTCTAGCATGTCATCTGCTATGCTCCCAACAGCATATAGCAAAGTGTTAACTTGATCTTTGTTCTCTTAATTGCCGGTCCTGATGTGTTGCGGTACTGGGCAAAATGTCTTCCCCAAATTTGCTGGTACTCAGCCTGTCTGGGTCCCTCTGAAATGTTTTGGGTAGGGGCAAAGTAGTAGCCATTTCTCACCCTGATTGTCCTTTCTATATGCCTTGCCAGTCACTGGGCTGCCCTCATTACTTTGTCACCTCTGATGTGATTGCTGGGTTGGCCACAAAGTCCTTCGCCCACTGAGCTACACTATTGGTTGTCTTTTCTGCTGTTTCTATGTGGGTGTAATCACTGTTGCCATCACCTGTTACCAAGGTTTTATCTCTAGATTTGTGGCTTCTGTTTTGCTGGAGACAATGGTTTGCCTGTTTACTTGTGTACTAACTATGTACAAAGGTTAAGTAAGACTACGATACAGCTGGAGCTACTCTTTAACACTCCTCTCCCTTCAGTGAGTGATATCACTGTGACATAACTCCTATTGCACATGCTCAGTAGCTATTCTTAGAGTTCACCCTTTACAGGACTAGATGTTTGACAGTAATTTAAAATGCGAGAATGGTGTAAAATAATTATGATTTCTGCAACTGATTCACAGGAGTTTAACATTAATTGCAGTTGAGAAATAATTTTGTGAGTGATTTTGACAGGTTAAATAGGGAGAAATTGTTTTACTGGCTTGTGGATCGGTAATCTGAGGACAGATATAAGATCATTTCCAAAATTACTGTGCAGCGAATTGTTATTGTTTGAAATGAAGTGTGGTAGTGGAAGAATCAATCAAAATTTCAAAAGGGAATTTGATAGGTACTTGAAATGAAAAAAAAGTGCATGGATATGAGGAAGAATGATTTGATAGTTTTTCCTAAAGAACCAACAGCACTGACATGATGGCCTGATGACCACCTGCTGTGCTGTAATATTCTCTATGCTCCTGGTACAAGCTGGTTCCCTGAATTGATTTGTAAACTGCAAAAATCCATTGTAGACGATATTCTTAACTACAGATTGTTGGAATACCTTGGGTTCTGCTGATCGGACAACTCAACGTTGGCAGAAACTGTGTTTCAATGGGGGTTCCTGCTGATCATCCATCAAAGCAATGGATAGGCACTGATAGGGAGAACACACAAAGGAACTCCTGAGTACCTTTTTTCAGAGATGCTTGACACTAAAAACGAATTCATAATGTGCCATAATTTGATGTTAAAATAATGGTGAGGCTTATGGTGTTGTTATTTATATGTATGTAGTGCAGCAGCTTCAAATGAGGGGTAGATATGCGATTATACTCAAAGTTCTAACAGTTTCTCTCCAAGTGGTGCATTTTCATCATTGCCTTGGTGAAAATGATATTTCTCTGTCTACCCCAATAATTAAATGCGTTGAAAACCATGTCGTTTCTGTATTTGCATAGTAGATATTTACTAAACTTGGGTCCTGACCTCTTTAAATGAGATGATGTGGAGATGCCGGCGTTGGACTGGGGTGAGCACAGTAAGAAGTCTTACAACACCAGGTTAAAGTCCAACAGGTTTGTTTCAAACACGAGCTTTCGGAGCACTGCTCCTTCCTCAGGTGAGGAAGGAACAGTGCTCCGAAAGCTCGTATTTGAAACAAACCTGTTGGACTTTAACCTGGTGTTGTAAGACTTCTTTTTGTCTTTAAATGAGGGAGATATTAGAATACAAAAGAAACATCAAAACAGATAGTAAAAGTTTCTGCAAGTATTTAAAAGTGTAAAAAAGAAAAACTAAAGTGTAAAAACTAAAGTGAGTGTTGGTCCTTAAGGATGAGTCCGGGGAATAATAATGGGAAACAAGAAAATGCTGGATGTGTTGAACAGGTATTTTGTGTACGTGTTAAATGTAGAAGATAACAAGAATATCCCAAGAATACTTGAAAATCAAGAGGTGGAAGGGAAGGAGGAACTTAAAGCAATCACGAGGGAAAAGGTACTTTGAAAACTATCAAAACGAAAATCTTGCCAAGTCCCCAGAACATGATAACCTGTATCTGAGAGACTTAAAAGAAGGACTGGAAAAGTAATGAATGCGTTAGTTGTGATGTTCCAAAATTCCCTAGATTCTGGAAAATTACCAGCAGTTTGTAAAATGTAACTGTAACAAAAAGGAAGGAGACAAAGGAGGAAACTATAGGCCAGTTAGCCTAACATTTGTCTTGCCAAAAATGCTGGAATCCATTATGAAGAATATAATAGGACATTTAGAAAATCACAATATAATCCAGCAGAGTCAACATGGTTTTGTGGAAGGTGAAAATATGAACTTGTCCCTTTTGGCAGGAGGGATAAAAAAAAATGCAGTAAATAATTTCAATGAGAGATGACAGAACTAACGGTACAGAGGGATCTGTTTAGTGAATATCTACTGTGCAAATACAGAAACTACATGGTATTCAATGCATTTAGTTATTGGGGGAGACAGAGAAATATCGTTTTCACCAAGACAATGATGAAAATGAATGACAATAGGTCGGTATGGAGACCCAGCAAGTGATTAGGAAGATAAATGGAAAGTTGGCCTTATTGAGTCTAAAAGTAGGAAAGTGTTGCTCCAGCTATACAGGGCCTTAATGAGACCACATCTGGGGTACTATGTGCTGTTGTGGTCTCCTTATTTATGATATAGTTGCAATCGAAGCAGTTCAGAGAAGTTCCACTGGACTGCTTCCTGGGTTGAAGGGGTTATTTTGCCCAGTCATTGGAATTTAGAAGAATGAGAGATTATTGAAACATATAAGATCCTGAGTAGGCTGGTCAGAGTGGATGCTGAGAGGATGTTTCGTCTTGTGGGGGAGTCTAGAACTAAGGACGGTACAGTTTAAAAAAACAGGGGTCTCCCATTTGAGACAGAAATGAGAGTTATTTTCTCCAAGGGTCATTGGCTGATGGAATTCTCTTTCCCAGAGAGCAGTTAAGGCCATGTCACTAAATATATTCAAGGCTGAACTGGCGAAGCAGTTGAGGATTATGGAGGAAGACAGGAAAGTGGCGTTGAGGCCACACAATCTAACTTAATGATTGGTCTGTCTTATTTGTGAAGGGGATAACCAATTGCTTTCCCTGTTCTTCAGCTCCCAGGTGCCCTCTTTCCCTTTACTGTGATGTTACCAGCTCACAATTTGAGTAATTTGCCGTGTAAAAATTTTAATACTGAAATGAATAAGATGCCCTGCTACAGCAAATTAAGACCCAAAATATCTGTTGAAGCAGGCTGACTTCATTTACAGTGAATGCAAATGGCCCCTGCTGACAGCCATGAGTTTGATTTGCTCCCAGGAGGTACTGTTGGTTTCATTGTTCAGAATTATTTTACTATCGCATCTGATCCAAGTAGATTATTCAACTCTGCAGTGTAGCACCAGCTTTCAGTTGAAAATGTTGCGCGGAGCTTTGACTAGAAAAGGTTACCTGTCTCTCGGGTAAACTATAATTTTGCCATAATCTATAACAATAATCTTTAACCAAGATTTTGATCTATGACGGTACATATAATTATGTTGATAAATGTCATAAATTGGAAAAGGTTACCAACGCAAAGGTGACTTTCAAAATGCAACTATGCAGAATCTCTGTTAAAGTAACAAACATTTTCAGGTTTAGGAGACGCTTTGCAGTTGAATGCTGCAGCTAATAATATGCAGGTTGATAATTATGTTTACATCCATTAATTAATATCTAATTTCCTTGTCGTTGTAATTTTCTGTTTTATACTTAAGGTACACTGGAGCTTGAATTTTCCCAACCTTGTAGAAGGTGTTTGTTCTAGGGGGCTGAGAGAGTCCGAGGCAACTCTGTTGGATGGCTCCTCCATATAGTTCTGTCTCCTTGTGACTTTCCTTAGAGTAGGCCTTCAGGGGATGGATCACCTAAAGCTCCAAAACAGTTCCTCTGCAGGGGTTATTATCCCACATGCCGACAGTGGACAGACACCACATGATTCAGGAACTGGGCAACTGCATGGATACAGCCTCCAGAAGGCTGGGTTGAACAACCAAGGGGACTGCCTCTTGAACCCCAGTGAAGGAGCTACAAGGCTGAACTGGCTCATATGTTCAGCATGCTCTCATGCTTCCTATCTTCCTCAGCAGTGCCCATCTCTGTCAGTGGGGCAGTAAAGCTGTCCAGTGCTGCAGGCCCTTTCATTGGGTCGCCCCACCCCATTTCGATCCTGCCTGCCCCATGTAATTGGGTGGTGAACCTGTCGATGGCCCATTAGTAGGCTGCCTCACATGAAATTGGCCCAGCAGTCCGCTGACGTCAAGCATGGACCCCTACCACCTGCAGGAAAATTCAGCCCTATGTGCATGCCATGTAAACAGTGGATACCGCCTTTCAATTTGCTGATATAAAATGGCATGCTGTTTGTAGCAATAAGTGATGACATGGGTCTTGTCAATCATTTCCAATCATAAGAATGGTTACAGCAAAGAAGGAGGCCATTGGCCATCGAGTCAATGCCAGTTCTCTGCAAGAGCAGCTTGGCTATCCCACATTGCTGTCTTCCCCCTGTAGCCCTGCATTTCTTTCCCCCGTTAGATGCTCATTAGATGCTCATCGGGATGCTCGGCGGTTGTGGCAAGGACTAAACAACATAACGGGCTACAAAGCGAAGCCGAGCAGTATCTCTGGCAGCAGCGCACCCCTCCCCTATGAACTTAATGCATTCTATGCTCGGTTTGAGCAGGTAACCAACAATCCGCTGTTGAGTGCCCCAGCAGCCCACAATTCACACATACCCACCATCACAGTTTCCAAACTCAGATCGGCCTTCCTGAAAGTGAACCCATGGAAGGCGATGGGCCCGGACGGGATCCCTGGTCGTGCACTCAGAGCCTGCGCATACCAGCTGGCAGAGGTATTCACAGACATCTTTAACCTATCCCTACTCCACTCTAAGGTCCGCACCTGCTTCAAGAAGACCACCATCATTCCGGTACCAAAAAAGAACCAGGCAACATGCCTCAATGATTACCGCCCGGTGGCCCTTACGTCAGTTGTAATGAAGTTCTTCGAGAGGCTGATCATGAAGCGCATCACCACCATACTCCCGGAACACCTTGACCCACTTCAATTTGGTTCCAACTCCATCTACAAGTTTGCTGATGATACGACCGTAGTGGGTCGGATCTCGAATAACGACGAGTCCGAATACAGGAGGCAGATAGAGAACCTAGTGGAGTGGTGTAACGACAACAATCTCTCCCTCAATGCCAGCAAAACTAAAGAGCTGGTCATCAACTTCAGGAAGCAAAGTACTGTACACACCCCTGTCAGCATCAACGGAGCCGAGGTGGAGATGGTTAGCAGTTTCAAATTCCTAGGGGTGCACATCACCAAAAATCTGTCCTGGTCCACTCACGTTGACGCTATCACCAAGAAAGCACAACAGCGCCTATACCTCCTCAGGAAACTAAGGAAATTCAGCATGTCCACATTAACCCTTACCAACTTTTACAGATGCACTATAGAGAGCATCCTATCGGGCTGCACCACTGGTATGGCAACTGCTCGGCCCAGGACCGCAAGGAACTTCAGAGAGTCGTGAAAACCGCCCAGTCCATCACACAAACCTGCCTCCCATCCATGGACTCCATCTACACCTCCCGCTGCCGGGGGAAAGCGGGCAGCATAATCAAGGATCCCTCCCACCCGGCTTACTCACTTTTCCAACTTCTTCCATCGGGCAGGAGATACAGAAGTCTGAGAACACGCACGAACACACTCAAAAACAGCTTCTTCCCCACTGTCACCAGACTCCTAAATGACCCTCTTATTGACTGACCTCATTAACACTACACCCTGTATGCTTCAACCGATGCCAATGCTTATGTAGTTACATTGTATATCTTGTGTTGCCCTATTATGTATTCTCATGTATTTTCTTGAATTTTGTGTAATTCCCTTTTCTTCCATATACTGAATGATCTGTTGAGCTGCTTGCAGAAAAATACTTTTCACTGTACCTCGGTACACGTGACAATAAACAAATCCAATCCAATCCAACTCCCTTGGATTCAACCTGCTTCCACTGGCCTTTAGGCTGTGTGTTGCAGATTGTAACCACTCACTGCATAAAATAACTTTTCCTCGTGCAATCCTTGGACTTTTGCCAATCATTTTAATTCTTTATTCTCTGGTTTTCAACCCTTCCACCAATGGATAATTATTCCTGACATCTCCTATGGCCAGGCAAATGCTTGCAAGATTATTTTCTGTCTGAGAACATTTGGCTACATCACAGTTTTCTGATGCTTTAAAGCTCTTGAGTGTGCAGTGGAATCATAACACAGTAGTTACCTCAACAAGAAGTAAATAAAGTTTCACTGTCACTTTTTTTCCTCTGGTTAAGAATTAGCTTTTCTACCCATGTGTTTTGAGAACAGCAAGTGGGCCAGGAGGTTTGCCAGCGTAAATGAGGGAAGTTGAAATATGGATCCCTTGATTGACTCTGCCACCATTCGTACATTAATTTAGAATGAGATGTTTTATAATGAGAGCAGAAGCTTGCTAAACATACACAGCAGTTCTGTTAACATTGGTCGTACTTCGACATACCCTGGCATCAAAATTCTGCCATTGCAGATGCTGCAAAGCTTCTCATACCTGGAAGGAGTGGGGTGTTGGTATCGAATTTGGGGCTAAACACCAAAAAGATGCACATGTTATAGCGTTATGCAATTTAGGTGAATAAATCCTCAGCTACAGTGCACACGTTTGACACCCAATGTTGCTAAGAAGCCAGAGACATTTAAATTTTCAAACGCCACTGATTACCTGCTGCATTGATCGATTATGGTATGAAAACTTTGCCTTGTGGAGAAAGTGACTTTTAAAATGTTTTTGTAAATTTATCAACCTATGACTATTGTGCCGTGACCATGTCCTATGGCAGGTTTCCTGTGTTTGGTACCCAGCTACATGGTAAATAGTGTGGACACCCATGCAGTCTCCAAATGTATAATAGATGTTCTGAATTCTCCCAAGTCCACTCGAAAAGACCTTCTGAGTTGGTAGAGCTTGGTCAGAAGTTTGTTTTGGTCGGAATCCATTTTTGAGCCCTGCTTTCATGTTTTTTTTCTACTTCTCCTACTCCCTCGCTGCCCCCTCAAGAGGTGATAGCCTGGTGTATTAGCAAGAAGGCCTTAATCGGAGCTGCTGAATGCTCCAGCGCCAGAGATTTGGCGAGACACAGGGAGAATGAGTCAAGATTCTTGAGTGTTGTTGAAGCTGCACTCACACGCATATTTATACACAAGCTCCCTGTGGGCGGAGCTAGCTGCAGGGGCTTACCGGAGGAACCTGTATTACAGGTACAGCCATACATCCCCCTACTGCAAGTATGCATATCTACAGTGGTTATCACCACATGGGGATGTTTGCTGATGATTATCTTCAGCACCATTTGTGACTCCTCAGATAATTAAGCAGTCCATGCCCAAATGTACCAAGAACTGGATGATATCTAGGTTTGGGCTGACAAGTGGCAAGTAACATTCGCACCACACAAATGCCAGGCAATGACCATCTCCAAAAAGAGATAATCTAACCATCCCCTCTTGACATTCAATGGCATTACTTTCACTGAATCCTCCACTATCAAACTAAACTAGACTAGCCTTCTAAATACCATGGCTACAAGAGCAAATCAGATGTTAGGAATCCTGTGGTGAGTAATTCACCTCCTGGCTCTTCAAGGATTTCCACAGTGTACAAGATGCAAGTCAGGAGTGTGATGGAATACTCTCCACTTGACTGGATAAGTGCAGCTTCAACAACACTCAAGAATCTTGACTCATTCTCCCTGTGTCTGCATGGGTTTCACCCCCTCAACCCAAAGATGTATAGGGTAGATGGATTGACCACGCTAAATTGACCCTTAATTGTATAAATTACACAAAAAAATCTTGACACCATCCAGGGCAAAGCAGCCTGTTTGATTGGCACCCCTTCCACAAACATTCACTCCCTCCACAACTGTGGCAGCTGTGTGTACCATCTACTGGATGCACTGCCGGAACTCACCAAGGCTCTTTAGGCAGCACCTTCCAAACCCGTGACCGCTACCATTTAGTAGGACAGGGGGAGCAGTTACCTGGGAACACCACCAACTGGAAGTTTCACTCCAAGTCACTCACCATCCGGAATTGGAAATATATCAGCATTCTTTCACTGTCGCTGGGTCAAAATCCTAGGATTTCCTTGCAATCCTACACCACAAGGATTGCAGCAGTTCAAGAAAACAGCTCATCTCCACCTTCTTAAAGGCAATTAGGGATGGGCAATGAATGCTGGCCCAGCCAGTGATGCCCACATCCCATGAATTAATTTTAAAAAATAGTGGAATGTGAGCATCACTGGTAAGTCCAGCAGTCATGGCCATTCTTAATTGCCTTTCAGAAGGTGTTGGTAGTTGCCTTCATGAACTGCTGCAGTCCATGTGGTGGAGGTACACCCACTGTAGTTTTAGGGAGGGAGTTTCAGGATTTTGATCCAATAACAATGATATAATTTTAAGTCAGAATGGTGAGGCACTTACAAGTGTTGGTATGCCTCCTGCCTGTGTCTTCCTTGGTAATAGAAGTAGGGAGTTTGGAGGGGGTGTTAACAGAGACTTGTCAGGTTGTTACAGTCTTACACTCTGCTGTCACATTGCACATGCAGCGGAGTGCGCAAAGAGTGCGAATGTTTAAGGTAACGCTGGTCGTGCAAGCTGCTTTGTTCTGGGTGATTGTTCTGGGAGTCAGGATCTGACCTGTGCTTTTAGCCACAGTATTTTTGCACCACGTCCAGTTAAGTTTCTGGTCAGTGGTAAGGCTCAAGGATGTTGATGGTGGGGGAATCCAGTGATCATAGAATTTACAGTGCAGAAGGAGGCCATTCGGCCCATCGAGTCTGCACCGACTCTTGGAAAGAGCACCCTACCCCCTATCCAAGGTCAACACCTCCACCCTATCCCCATTACCCAGTAACCCCACCCAACACTAAGGGCAATTTTGGACACTAAGGGCAATTTATCATGGCCAATCCACCTAACCCGCACATCTTTGGACTGTGGGAGGAAACCGGAGCACCCGGAGGAAACCCACGCACACACGGGGAGGATGTGCAGACTCCGCACAGACAGTAACCCAAGCCGGAATCGAACCTGGGACCCTGGAGCTGTGAAGCGATTGTGCTATCCACAAGGCTACCGTGCTGCCCTTCAGACAATCATAATGCCATTGAATGCAGAAGGTGGCTGTGGTGATATGCATCACTGTAAATACACAGGGGGTTAATGTAGATGGTCATTGCCTGGCACTTGTATAATGCAGATGTTAATTACTATTTACCAACCCTGGTCTGAAAGTTACCTAGATCTTGCTGCATGCCGGCACAGGCTGATTATCTGAAAAGTTAAAGGAATTGAAGTTTGTGCAACAATAATGAACATCCCACTTCTGACCTTATGGTGCAGGGAGGGTCATTGATGCAGCAGACGAAGATGGCTGAGCTGAGGACTAGGCTAAGCAACTCCTGCAGTGATGTCCTGGGCTTAGGTATTTGGGATTTCTAACAATCACACCATGGGCGGGATTCTTCGAAAACCGGTGGGGCGGGCAACTCCGGCTCGAAGGAGT
This sequence comes from Scyliorhinus canicula, assembly GCF_902713615.1. NCBI lineage: Eukaryota > Metazoa > Chordata > Chondrichthyes > Carcharhiniformes > Scyliorhinidae > Scyliorhinus > Scyliorhinus canicula. Next base: position 84,555,462 of record NC_052158.1, on the reverse strand, counting down.
GGCGTGAACCACTCTGGCGTCGGGCCGCCCCGAAGGTGCGTAATCCTCCGCATCTTCAGGGGCTAGGCCGGCGCGGAGTGGTATGCGCCGCTCTGGCCGGCGCGGAAGGTGCTTGGCGCCACGACAACCGGCACCAAAGGGCCTCCGCCAGCTGGCGCGAGTTGGCGCATGCATAGGAGCGCAAGCGTGTGCTGGCGTCATCCCAGCACATGCGCAGGCGGGGTTCTTCTCCGCGCTGGCCATCGCAGACCAGTACGCCAGCCGGCACGGAGGAATAGCGTGCTCCCATGGCATAGGCCCGCCTGCGGAATTGTGGGCTCTGATCGCGGACCAGGCCGCCATGGGGGCACCCCCCCCCCCAGGGCCAGATCCCCCCGCGCCCCCCCGAGGACCCCAGAGGCCATCCACGGAGCCAGGTCCCGCTGGTAAATACCTGTCGTAACATACGCCGGTGGGACCCGTCGTAAACGAGTGGCCACTCGTCCTATCGCGGGCCGGAGAATCGTCGGGGGGGGGGGTCGCTGCTAGCGGCCGCTGACCGGCGCGGCGCGATTCCCTCGCCCGCCAAATCCCTGGCACCAGAGAAATCGGCAGCCGGTGGGGGCGGGATTCACGCTGCTCCCCCCCGGCGATTGCCCCATATTTTTCTGCCTCCTTGATGTCACACTATTAAATGCTACTTGATATCAAGGTCACTCTCTTGCGCCTCACCTCAAGAATTACGCTCTTATATACATGTTTAGGTCAATGCTGTAATGAGGGCTGATGACTCTGGCAGAACGCAAAATGAGCACTGCTGAACAGGTTATTGCGATGCAAGTGCTGCTTAATAGGATTGTTGACAGCATTTTCCATCATTTGCTGATGATAGAGAGGGAACTAATGGGGCGGTAATTGGCCAAATTAGATTTTCTCTTTATGGACAATTTTTCAGTTTGTTGAGGAAATAACATTTTTGTAGCTGTGTTGGAACAGATTGGCTAGGGGCTTGTTCTGCAGAACAAGTGCTCGATTCAGCCGACTTGAATTCCCTCCGCTGGTGTTGAGAAACATCCCGGTATTCAACTTCTCTTCACCACTTTTGATTGGCCTCAGGGAGATTCTCTCTGTAAAGGCCAGACTTTGAAGGATTTCCTGCTGGTGAGCTGATCTCACCAGCAGGAAAGCCTGTTCGCAGATTGGCGCACCATTTTGATCGGCTGCCCCAAGCTTCCCCCCTCCCTGCTTCAGGTCCCCCACCGCCCATGTGCCAGGTGTCAATGCAGATTGGTGAGGACAAAGTTAAATAGGTTATTTTCCCTCTTGATTCACTCCTCACCTGTCATAAGTAGTGCTCTTGAGCCACGCTTGAAATTGCAATCCCCCACCCACAGGTCGTTCTGTGTGTTTTCTGACAGTGCTTCTTCCAATTGATGTTCAACGTGGAGGAGTACTGATTCATCATCTGAGCATATAGGTGCTAATCGGAAGGTTTCCTTGTCCTTGTTTCACCTGATGCCATGCGGTTTCTTGACGTCAATGTTGAGTACTTCCAGGACCTCTCCGTCCTTACTACATGTTACTGTGCTGCCCACTTTGGTGGGGCTGTCCAACTATTGGGATAGAATATTGCCACGGATGGTGATGAAGACTAAGAGGAGTATGATTATAAGGTATGATTCAGTGAGTTGTCAAGCTGTCGATTGACTGGTTTGTGGGACAGCTCTCCCATTTTTTGCACAAGCTCCCAGATATTAGCGAGGAGCACTTTGTGGCATCAACTGAACAATGCACTTCAGTTGGCTCTAGATTGATACTGGATGGTTGGCCCAGTTTTATTCTTCTTTAACTCTTTCATAGGAGCTTGATACATATGAGTAGTTTGTCAGATCATTTCAAGGTGTATTAAGAGCCAACCACATTGCTGTGGGTATGGAGAAGCACGTAGGCTAGACTGTAAGGACAGCAAATGTCCTGCCATCAGTGAAGCAGAAGGGTTTTTCAGACAATCCGGTAGTTTTATGATCACCATTACTGAGAGTAGCTTTTTATTCCAGACTCATTTAATTAATTTACTTTAATTTTTCCCAGCTACCACAGAAGGATTTTAACTCATATCTTCAAAATATTATTCCAGGTCTCTGGACATTTCATCTCGGAACATAGTCAGGATGTTCCTTTTAACAGCGCAATACACTTTATTTTCCTCTCTTCATTAATCACTTTCAGGTTAGTGGTCATGAATACTGATCCAACTTAGGTTTTGACCTGGGCCGGGATTCTCCCCTACCCAGCGGGGCGGGGGTTCCCGGCGTGATGGAGTGGCGTGAACCACTCCGGCGTCGGGCCGCCCCAAAGGTGCGGAAGGCGCGGGCCTAGCCCCTCAATGTTAGGGCTTGTACACACACACAAGACAGACAAACACAGAGGGGGGGAGGGAAAAATGTAATAGAAAAAGAAAAGAGTCTTTGTTTCAGATGGTGGTCCTTTCAGGCTTTCTCCTCAGTAAGCTTGGGAATCACGATCCTTGCTTTGCAGACTTCTTACACACGATTTTCCTGTGGGGACAAAGTCCCTGTTTCCTCAGATTTTCAGCTCGAGTCCTGCTTTCAAGCCCTGTTTTCAGGAATCCAACACCCACAGGCTTATTGGAGAGAGAGAGAGTTAGCTGGACCTATTTTGAAGAGGCTTAGCAGCAGTTTTCTGGAGAGGACTTTGCTGAGTCTTTTACCTCCATTGCTAGAATCAACAGTGAAACTAAAATGGAACTTTATGGCTCTGAAAAACAATCCAGAAGGATAATATCCAATCACCACATGTTACCGGGCAGAGCACAGCCTTCTGGACTCATTCAATACCCACCAGCCAAATCAATCAAACTGAGTCCCAGCCAATCTCCGCCATTGGTGTTGGTCCACAATTTAAATCAGCACAGCCTTCTGGATCCTTCCATTTGAATTAAAGGCACAGGCCACTGCTTTTTTCTGCCTGAATTAAAATGGCAGGCTGACTTAAAGACACATGTCCATAAATCATTCATAGATCAAAAATGGAACAGCAAAAATAAAAGAAAGGGGGAAACAAGGGAATAGACAGGGAATAAACAAGAAGGAACAGGAACTGTCATTATTTTTGAAGATTTCATTCAATTAACCAGATTTAAATTCCCCAGACTCTGCGGTGGGATTTGCATTCATATCTTAGGATCATTAGTTCAAATGCTGTGGTTTACCAGTCCAGTAAAATAACAATAGTGATACCATACTGTCTGGTAATGGTGGTTGGGTGATTTACATTGCTGCTATGCATTTGTGCCCATCACCATTCTTGAAGCGATGTTCTCAGGCAGGAGAAGGAAAGTCCGCAGGAATCGGAAGTGGTGCTTTTGAGTTTGTTGAGCTGCCCAATTCATATGTGCATCAGGTGGGGATTTGGATTCATGTGGGGCCCAGAGTTAAAATTGTCCAAACTTCACAGCCCTGCCCACCCCAAACATGCTGAGAGTTGAAGTGAGGGCTAGTTTAAGCAATTTGGAATGTTCAGCAACTGCAACAGCACCTTAGAGGAATCTCGTCCGGCTCTCTCTTCATCTGCTGCTTCTCGAGAGCGCTCCCACAGATCCACAGCATGGAATTTTATACAATGTAAAACAGCAGAAGCCAAATGAGTTGGCGTATCCCTGCACAATGATGTACGCTGGGTACCAGTCCTGGCTCTGCACTCATCCAGAAATGGGCTCTATTTGCAGTTTTTGGGCATTGATAATTGCTGCCCATAGGAAAGATTCTGCCATCAATGCAGCAATAGCAACAAATAGTATGGCAGACCAGGGCCAGCAGTGCAAAACCCATTATGCAACAAATGAGGAATAATAACTGAACAGATAGCTTTGGGAGAAGAGATTGAGGGACAGAACCAAAACATTTATTTTTCTATAAAATTGAAAACATTTATTTTGTGAAATAGGAGCACAAGTGCACTTTTTAGGTTGAAATTCACGGGGCAAATGACCGAGTATTACCAAGTATTCACTTGGAAATGCACAGTTCAGTACGATGTGAACTAAATCATTTGAGTCCGATTAACATTCTAGTGAACAAATATGTTAAGTGTGGCAATGACAATATTCTAATGACAACAAGCGAATATTTGCTTGGATGCTACGATAATCTCCATCTCCTTTTTGATCCAACTACCCTATTATTATTTCTATTGTTTTAAGGATTTGATTCATCATGTGTACTTTGTCCCAGATTACTAAAATTTATTACCGTTTTTAGAACTTCCAGTCAGTGATTGTCCTGGAAATCATCATCTTTTGAAGCTGTGTTTCTAATTAAAAAAGACTGTAATTATGGAATCATCAGTCTAATAATATGTAATCGAGCTCGTCACTGAAAAGACCGGGGGCGGGATTCGCTGGGGGCCGGCGTGAATCCTGCCCCCGACGTGTCATGAATTCTCCGGCACCAGAGATTCGGCGGGGGCGGGAATCGTTCCGCGCCGGACGGCGTGCCCAGCCCGTGATGGGCCAAAGTCCCACCTCTGTCATCCCTCTCCCGCCGGTGTGGATCAAACCACGTACCTTACTGGCGGGAGCATGCGGCGTGGGCGGGCTCCGGGGTCCTGGGGGGGGCGCGGGGCGATCTGGCCCCGGGGGTCCCCCCACGGTGGCCTGGCCCGCGATCGGGGCCCACCGATCGGCCGGTGGGCCGGTGCCGTGGGGCACTCTTTTCCTTCCGCCTTCACCATGGTCTTCACCATGGCGGAGGTGGAAGTGACCCCCTCCCCTGCGCAAGCGCGGGGATGACGTCAGCAGCCGCTGACGCTCCGGCGCATGCCCGGCTGGCGTGGCGCCAAAAGCCTTCCACGCCAGCCACCTGAGCACCAACCATTCCGGCGACTTCCGCACCTTTAGGGGCCAAGCCCTAACATTGAGGGGCTAGGCCCGCGCCGGAATGGTTGGTGCTCAGGTGGCTGGCGTGGAAGGCTTTTGGCGCCACGCCAGCCGGGCATGCGCCGGAGCGTCAGCGGCTGCTGACGTCATCCCCGCGCTTGCGCAGGGGAGGGGGTCACTTCCACCTCCGCCATGGTGAAGACCATGGTGAAGGCGGAAGGAAAAGAGTGCCCCACGGCACCGGCCCTCCGGCCGATCGGTGGGCCCCGATCGCGGGCCAGGCCACCGTGGGGGGCCCCCGGGGCCAGATCGCCCCGCGCCCCCCCCAGGACCCCGGAGCCCGCCCACGCCGCATGCTCCCACCAGTAAGGTACGTGGTTTGATCCACACCAGCGGGAGAGGGATGACAGAGGTGGGACTTTGGCCCATCACGGGCTGGGCACGCCGTCCGGCGCGGAACGATTCCCGCCCCCGCCGAATCTCTGGTGCCGGAGAATTCATGACACGTCGGGGGCAGGATTCACGCCGGCCCCCAGCGAATCCCGCCCCCGGTCTTTTCAGTGACGAGCTCGATTACATATTATTAGACTGATGATTCCATAATTACAGTCTTTTTTAATTAGAAACACAGCTTCAAAAGATGATGATTTCCAGGACAATCACTGACTGGAAGTTCTAAAAACGGTAATAAACTTTAGTAATCTGGGACAAAGTACACATGATGAATCAAATCCTTAAAACAATAGAAATAATAATAGGGTAGTTGGATCAAAAAGGAGATGGAGATTATCGTAGCATCCAAGCAAATATTCGCTTGTTGTCATTAGAATATTGTCATTGCCACACTTAACATATTTGTTCACTAGAATGTTAATCGGACTCAAATGATTTAGTTCACATCGTACTGAACTGTGCATTTCCAAGTGAATACTTGGTAATACTAGGTCATTTGCCCCGTGAATTTCAACCTAAAAAGTGCACTTGCGCTCCTATTTCACAAAATAAATGTTTTCAATTTTATAGAAAAATAAATGTTTTGGTTCTGTCCCTCAATCTCTTCTCCCAAAGCTATCTGTTCAGTTATTATTCCTCATTTGTTGCATAATGGGTTTTGCACTGCTGGCCCTGGTCTGCCATACTATTTGTTGCTATTGCTGCATTGATGGCAGAATCTTTCCTATGGGCAGCAATTATCAATGCCCAAAAACTGCAAATAGAGCCCATTTCTGGATGAGTGCAGAGCCAGGACTGGTACCCAGCGTACATCATTGTGCAGGGATACGCCAACTCATTTGGCTTCTGCTGTTTTACATTGTATAAAATTCCATGCTGTGGATCTGTGGGAGCGCTCTCGAGAAGCAGCAGATGAAGAGAGAGCCGGACGAGATTCCTCTAAGGTGCTGTTGCAGTTGCTGAACATTCCAAATTGCTTAAACTAGCCCTCACTTCAACTCTCAGCATGTTTGGGGTGGGCAGGGCTGTGAAGTTTGGACAATTTTAACTCTGGGCCCCACATGAATCCAAATCCCCACCTGATGCACATATGAATTGGGCAGCTCAACAAACTCAAAAGCACCACTTCCGATTCCTGCGGACTTTCCTTCTCCTGCCTGAGAACATCGCTTCAAGAATGGTGATGGGCACAAATGCATAGCAGCAATGTAAATCACCCAACCACCATTACCAGACAGTATGGTATCACTATTGTTATTTTACTGGACTGGTAAACCACAGCATTTGAACTAATGATCCTAAGATATGAATGCAAATCCCACCACAGAGTCTGGGGAATTTAAATCTGGTTAATTGAATGAAATCTTCAAAAATAATGACAGTTCCTGTTCCTTCTTGTTTATTCCCTGTCTATTCCCTTGTTTCCCCCTTTCTTTTATTTTTGCTGTTCCATTTTTGATCTATGAATGATTTATGGACATGTGTCTTTAAGTCAGCCTGCCATTTTAATTCAAGCAGAAAAAAGCAGTGGCCTGTGCCTTTAATTCAAATGGAAGGATCCAGAAGGCTGTGCTGATTTAAATTGTGGACCAACACCAATGGCGGAGATTGGCTGGGACTCAGTTTGATTGATTTGGCTGGTGGGTATTGAATGAGTCCAGAAGGCTGTGCTCTGCCCGGTAACATGTGGTGATTGGATATTATCCTGGATTGTTTTTCAGAGCCATAAAGTTCCATTTTAGTTTCACTGTTGATTCTAGCAATGGAGGTAAAAGACTCAGCAAAGTCCTCTCCAGAAAACTGCTGCTAAGCCTCTTCAAAATAGGGCCAGCTAACTCTCTCTCTCTCCAATAAGCCTGTGGGTGTTGGATTCCTGAAAACAGGGCTTGAAAGCAGGACTCGAACTGAAAATCTGAGGAAACAGGGACTTTGTCCCCACAGGAAAATCGTGTGTAAGAAGTCTGCAAAGCAAGGACCATGATTCCCAAGCTTACTGAGGAGAAAGCCTGAAAGGACCACCATCTGAAACAAAGACTCTTTTCTTTTTCTATTACATTTTCCCCTCCCCCCCTCTGTGTTTGTCTGTCTTGTGTGTGTGTACAGAGGGTGGGGGGGGGGGGGGCGAGGGAAGTTACAGTAGAAGTTATTTAACCAACGGTAACTGCTGTATATTTCACTATTAACCTTTTTTTTATAAATAAACAGTAATTGTGTTCAGCTTACACCCCAGCAGGGTCGGAGAATCGCCTGGGGCCGCCAAAAATCCAGCCCCCGCCGTGGCAGAGATTCTCCGCCAGCCGAAGTCCCGCCGCTGGGAGGCCTCTCCCGCCGCCGAGGTTTGAACTACCTCTGGTGGCGGCGGGATCAGCGGCCGGAGCGGGCCCCCGGGGTCCTGGGGGGGGCGGGGGGCGATTGGACCCCGGGGGGGTGCCCCCACGGTGGTCAGGCCCGCGATCGGGGCCCCCCCGCTCAGACTCCGGGCCAGTGCCCTGAGTGCACTCTTTCTCTTCCACGGCCTCCGCCATGGCGGAAGCAGAAGAGAAACCCACATCGCGCATGCGCCGGTGGTGACGTCAGCGGTAGCTGGCCGCTGATGTCACTACCGGCGCATGCGCCGACTGGCGAAAGCCTTTCGACCAGCCCCGCTGCCGCTGGCGCCGGTTTTTTGCGCCAGTCTTCTGGTGCCAAACGCTCCGGCGCGGGGCTAGCCCCCAAAGGTGGGGAGAATTCCCCACCTTTGGGGAGGCCTGACCCCGGAGTGGTTGACGCCACTCCCCTACGCCGGGACACCCCGTCACGCCGGGTAGGGGAGAATCCCGCCCCAGGTGACTATAATTATTGGACAAGCAAGGAGCCAAGATTCAGGAATTTCTATGAGAGTTATTGGTTAATTCACTTGTGTTGTGACTCCGGGGCATGTGGGGCTGGAATTGACTGTGCACTTGCCCAACGTGGCGTAACAATAGTATCAGTCATGATGATTATGAAAACACCAGATTATTGTGAAAAAAAAACATTTCCCCTAATAATGAAATTTCAAAGGTGTGAAATTAGTCTCCTTTTTAAAATGAGAACATTGGATATTCCTCTGCTCATTGAGGGACAGTTCCAGTGATTTAAAAAAAACAAACATTAGCCCATTAGCAGTGGAAACCAAGATGATGCACAGACACTCTGTTGGAGATTGATGTTGGAGCTTGAGCATGAGCCAGCACAGATTGGCACCGATCAATGTGTGTTGTGAGTGGAGAGTAATTTCCCCTACTTCCCCCTTTCCCACCCCTCATCAAGAGTTTGAAGCTTATTGCTGGACTGACGTGGGCAAAGGCACTTCCTGCTGATTAACCACCTCCCACCCTTCCTCAGCTGATTTTTTAAAAAATGCTTTCTTGGGATGTGGGCGTCGCTGGCTGGGCCATCATTTGTTGCCCCTCCCTAATTGCTCTTGAACTGACTGGCTTACTGGACCATTTTAGTGGGGGCAGTTATTAGTCAACTGCATTGCTGTATGGGTCTGGAGTCACATGCAGGCCAGACTGGGTCAGGGTGGTAGTTTCCTGAAGGACATTAGTGAACCAGAGAGGCTTTTACCACAATCGGCAATGCTCTCATGTCATTAGACATTTATTTCCAGATTTTTATTGACTTCAAATTTCACCATCTGCCATGGTGGGATTCGAACCTGAGACCCCAGAGCATTACCTTGGGTGTCTGGATTATTAGTCCAGTGACAATACCACTATATCACCACCTCTCCTAATGATGCATCAGTACTCCTTCAGGTTGAACACTAAAGCACAGAGGGTGGCAAGGGCACAAAATATCTGGAGGGGGCACAATGTCCACCATTAGGAATGACTCAGTATCACCTCTATTTGCCACATCTTCCAGACCCGGCCTGCGGCAGGTACTGAGGGAACAAGAAGGAAAAGCCTTCTTGATCCCTTCCTCACCAATCTACCTGCACAGCTGCGTCTGTGAATAAAAGTATAGATAAGAGTGACCACCGCAGAGTCCTTGTGGAGAAGAAGGCCCATATCTACACTGAGGACATTGCCATTGTATCGTACTATTATATGGGATTGATTATGAACAGATCTTTCAGATCAGTGGCCATCCATGAGAGGCAATGAACAGAAGAACACAAGGAGTAGGCCACCAGGCCCTTCAAGCCTGCCCCGCCATTCAGTACGAGTGTGGCTGATCGATCCTTTTCTATGCAGTTTCCCCATCGCTCTCTATTCCTCGATCTACCAAATATTTATCCACCTTTACTTTAAATACTTCTACTTATCCATTCTCCGGGGCAGAGAATTCCAGCGATTCACCACCCTCTGCGAGAAGTAATTTCTACGCATCTTAGTTTTAAATGACTGACCCTTTACCTTGCAGCCATGTCCCCATGTTCGAAACTCTCCCGCTTGTGAAAACATATCACCGTCTACCCTGTCAAACCCCCTCGGGGTCTTATCTGTGTCATGAGAATGTCGCTTTAAGAAATGTTTGGCTGCTCATGTTACTGCAGTGATGTCAGAGTGTGGGTGGAGCTGAGCTCTGGTTCTGCTTTTGAGTTTCACTTTGAGAAAAGCTTGGGTGTGTCTGTGTCTTTTTCGTTTAGTTTTTCAGTGGGTTGCAGCTGAAGTCAGACAAAGCAGCCGTACTGTTGAGCTCTCTACCATGAAAGACTATCTCTGGATCATTTGGTGAATTCAGAATTATAGATGTTCTCAGTAGTGAATGTAAACCCTGATGTGCTTCTGTTTAAAGGTTTGTTAAGTCTTCTGGGTGTTAAAAGGACAGCTTACAGATTACTTACTTAGTGTTGTATTCTTTGGGGGGTGTATTTGATTTGCTGGTTGATAAGATGTTCACTGTTTATTTTCGAAAGGTTAACTTGAGTTCATAGAATAAACATTATTTTGCTGCTTTAAAAAATACTTGTCCATTTCTGAAGTGCCAAACTTGTAGAGTGACCCCTGTGCTCCCCATACCACAATCTATTAAAAGTTGTGAGTTAGGTGAACTCCATGATACACTTTTGGGTTCTCTAAACCCTGGCCCATAACATATGTTTGAATAAGGTCACTCTTCACTCTTTTAAACTCTAAGGAACATAGACACAGACTATTAAGTCTCTCTTAATATGACAATCCCAGGTTACTATATCCTTTTTTAGGTAAGGGGACTTTTGTGAGGGCCATGAAGAATCCAGCACAAGTTGAAGGATAGAAAGAAATAACATTTATTTACAATAACATATATATACAACAGAAGCAGCAATTCCTTTGCTGCTCACTCTCCTCTAGCCGGTTCCAAACTGGCCACCTTTATTTATGCAGGGAATCTGCTAATGATTTCTCCGCTCCCCTCATTGGGGAAGCTCATGCTCCCAAAGGATTGTGGGATTGCCATTAGTCCCCAACCAATGGTAAGCAGGCAGGTTATAACAGGGACCAAAATTGTGTGCAGTATTCCAGGCCTCACCAATTGCAACAAAACCTAGCTGTTTTTTCACTCGGACAAAAGCTTCCTCCTGAGGCTCCTTCCACGCTCACTCTTGGTGCTTCTACAGCAAGGCTTGTAGGGGGCGAATATAGTTGCTAGGCCAGGAATGAATTCCCCATAATAGTTTACGAGACCGAGAAATGGCCACAACTCTGTCGTGTTTTCCAGAGTAGGCGCTTGTTGAATAGCTCGCACATTCCCCTTCGCTGGGTGCATTCCATCCCGGTCCACATGATACCCCAAATAGGTGACCTCCTTGGCAAGGAACACCTCCCCCTCTTTTTCTTTTATAAATTTAGAGTATCCAATAATTTTTTTCCAATTAAGGGGCAATTTAGCGTGGCCAATCCACCTACCCTGCACATTTTTGGGTTGTGGGGGCGAAACCCACGCAAACACGGGGAGAATGTGCAAACTCCACACGGACAGTGACCCAGGATCGAACCTGGGACCTCGGCACCGTGAGAAAACAATGCTAACCACTGCGCCACCATGCTGCCCATCTTCCCCCCACTTAAGGCGGACGTCTGACTCGGAAAACCAGCGACAGACTTCATTCAGGTTGTGCGGATGCTCGCTTCCTGTGGCTCTGGTGACCAGGACGTCATCCAGGTAGACTGCAGCAAGCGGGAATCCACTTAGGATATTCTCCATCACACACTGGAAGCCCGCGCAGCTGACGACTTTCCAAACGGCAGTTGCGTGTATTCATAGAGGCCTCTGTGTAGTCACATCAGCGAACAGTATGAATAGAATGATCCCGAGGCCTTCCAGATAGTTGAGTTCGACTTTGACCTTCGCCAATAGTGCATAATAGGCCAGAAATAATTAGGTTGGGCCTCAGGATCCACATGTGATTTAGCCACAGCTCCCTTGATCCAACCCAGTCCTTTTTGAAAAACTTCAGGATATTTTCCCAATACCTCGTAAAGGCCTCCGGTGCCCATCTGGAAGATCCGATGCCAGTCCAGACAGAGTCATTGTATCTAGTCGCAGCCCAGCAGTCTCGGTCCGTGGGCCCTTCACTATGAACAATGGCAACCTAATGGATTGCTGTCCTACATTACCGGGGTCATTGTGGTAACCTCTACGGCAAGGGGCTCCCCCTGTACAGGTAGCGAGTCTCACCTCGGAGTCCCGCAGACTTAATCACTGTATCCCGGCACCAATCGTCTCAAAGTTCCCTCCCGATGCTGAGATTGCGGCTCCCATGCCCAATTCCATCTCAATGGGTGGACGTTCATCTGGATGGTAATTTGAAGGGGGGGTGGTACGTCATGGTGCGATTATGCAGTTCAACTGTATGCGCTCCTTGTCATCAGGCTGATCTAAGTGACTCTGGGTTGGTGTCTCTTCTGGTTGGGCAGTGAAGCTGCTGGCTGACCTGTGTTTTTTTTTTCCTGCGGCTGCAAGCGCTGCATCATCTCGGTTTGTCCTCCACTGACTCCGGGGAGATTCCCTTGCCCATCGGACCTGCTTTGGCGATTCTTGGGCCAGGGTAGGGACCCAGGGCCCCACTCCTGGGGTGGGGGGGGGGGGGGGGGGGGGGGGGGGTGGGGGGGGGGGGGGTGCTCCTGGGGGGGGGGGGGGGGGGGGTTGGGGGGGGGGGGGGTGGCTGAACATCGGAATGGCGGCATCCCACACTAATCACCTCCATTCCAGACAGTCACTGAATTCCTGGACTCCCTTCTCTGCACTCGGCTGTGAAGTGTGCTCTCTAGTGAAGGCTCAGCCAGCAACTTCTGCTGGGTTGCCATACTGTTCACTCCACAGACAATTCCAGAGCATTTCGGGTAGGGATTGTCATAATATACACCAGTATATCATGGTGCAGACACACACTGATGGACACACACAGGGACCAATCAACATGTACAAACACCGCAGCCAATCACCAGTTAGAATAAACACACTATAAAGGCAGAGGGCACCACGGTTCCCGTTCATTCTGGGTGCTGCCTCTGAATGTAACAGGAACTCATCCAGCCCAGCACAGACTCACGCCACGTGCTGAGAGAATCAACTGTTTCGGACAAGGCTTAGGTCTCTTGTTTAAATTAGCATCATTTAGACCCACAGTCATCATGTGTTAGTTAGTTAGAAGTAGTTAATAAAATTGAGTTGAACCTTCAACAGTGTTGGAAGTGTCTGTTCATCTCTCAAGTCTACACTAGCCAACACTTCATGGTAGCAGGAGTTGAGGGATGCTCGCATTTCTGAGACCTACCTTTCAGTGATCTGCCTTCCACCAGTCTCGTGCCAGTCTACAGAATGGACTCCGTTCGCCCGTCGACGCCTCTCCGCATTGCCGGGAATCTGGGCTCGAACTGGAAACTTTTCAAACAGCGATTCCAGCTGTACCTCGAAGCCAGGGACCTGGAAGCTGCCTCGGACGCACGTAAGATTGCTCTCTTCCTCTTCACAGCCGGTGATCACGCTCTGCAAATTTACAACTCGCTCACCTTCGATGAGGGGGGAGGACAAATCGTAGTTCAAGACCATAATTCTGCAGTTCGACAGCCACTGCGCGGTCGAGGTCAACGAGAGCTTCGAGAGATACATGTTTCAGCAGCGAATTCAGGGTAAGGACGAGCCTTTCCAGTATTTATTACCCACCTCCACGTCCTTGCGCAGTCCTGCAACTACGGGTCCTCCTCTGACTCCATGCTCCGTGACCAGATTATTTTTGGTGTTCAATCTGAGCCCCTGCGCCAGCAGCTACTTAAAGTAAAGCAGCTCACTCTCTCCACAGCCATTGAGACCTGTGTACTTCATGAACATGCCTCCATGCACTACTCCTGCATCCAGGCCGCTGAAACGACATGGCAAGCCCCTTACGAGGCAGAACGGGTCCAAATGATTAAATCTTTTCAGGCTCTGGATCTGAACGATGGCGGCCATTTCACGTGCTTTTCGCGGAGTCCCACGCTTACACACAGCGAGCGTGCTGATGTCACGGACCGCTTAGCGCAGTGCGCGCTACGCTGGATCGCCCCGCGCATACGTGGTGACGCGCCGAACGTCCTGACGCTCCGGCGTGTGGCAACTGTGGCTCTGCCCACTTAAACGGCAATGTCCCGCGAAGTCCCGACACTGCCTGCAGTGTGGCAAACGAGGCCACTACGCTGCAATGTGCAGATCTTCCCTGCCTGCTGTTTTTAGGAGGTCCACCCAGCCCCACAGAGACGTCAGGGCTATCCAGCCTGCCATCAATGAACCTACTCTACACCTTGATTCCGACTGTGCCTGCAATGACCCACAGGTCCCGTTCCAAAAGCCGTCCGGTGAGCTGCGGATCTGTATTGATCCTAAAGATCTGAATCAGAATATCATGCGGGAGCACTACCCGATTCCGAAATGTGAGGAGCTCACGTCCGAGATGGCCCACGTCAAACTATTCTCAAAGCTGGATGCCTCGAAGGGTTTCTGGCAGATCCAACTAGATGAGTCAAGCAGGAAGCTGTGTACATTCAACACACCCTTTGGCAGGTTCTGCTACAACCGGATGCCATTCGGCATCATCTCTGCGTCCGAAGTTTTCCACTGGATCATGGAGCAGATGATAGAGAGGATCGTCAGGTATATGTCGACGACATTATTATCTGGTCAACCACCCCGCAGGAACACATTGCCTGCCCTCAGCATGTTTTCACGCGCATCCACGAACACGGCCTCCGCCTCAATAGGGTCAAATGTTCCTTCGGCCAGTCGAGTATCAAGTTTCTGGGGGATCACATCTCCCACCAGGGGGTGCGTCCAGACGAGGACAAGATTGCAGCAATCACATCCATGAAGACGCCCGAGGACAAGAAATCAGTCCTCCAGTTCCTGGGTATGGTGAATTTCCTCGGGAAGTTCATCCCGAATCTCGCCTCACACATCACGGCCCTCAGAGACCTGATTCACAAAACCACAGATTTCCGATGGCTCCCCGCTCACGAGCGTGAATGGCAGGAGCTGAAGGCCAAGCTTTCCACGGCCCCAGTGTTGGCCTTTTTCGACCCGACCAAAGAGACCAAAATCTCTACTGATGCCAGTCAGTCGGGGATTGGTGCCGTGCTCCTGCAACGAGACGAGGCCTCGTCATGGGCCCCCGTTGCGTATGCGTCGCGGGCGATGACTCCCACAGAGCAGCGCTATGCGCAAATTGAGAAAGAGTGTCTCGGCCTTCTCACTGGAGTCGTCAAGTTCCACGACTATGTCTATGGACTTCCGCAGTTCACAGTTGAAACCGACCTCCGCCCCCTTGTAAATATTATCAAAAAGGACTTGAATGACATGACGCCTCGCCTCCAGCGTATCCTACTCAATCTGCGCAGGTACGACTTTCAACTGATCTATACCTCTGGCAAGGACCTTGCCGTTGCCGATGCCCTCTCGAGGTCGTTCACAACTCCGTGTGATCATGACGGCTTCATTTGCCACATAGACACTCACATTTAGTTTGCAGCCTCCCATTTGCCAGCTACGGATGCACGACTGATGCAAATTCGCCGCGAGACAGCGGCTGATCCACTTCTGCAGCGGGTGATGCGCCTAATGTCAGACGGGTGGCTCAAGGGCCAATGCCCGCAATTTTACAACGTCCGCGATGACCTGGCAGTTGTCGACGGGGTGCTCCTGAAATTGGATCTCATCGTCGTCCCACAAAGCATGCGCCAGCTTGTGTTGGAGCAACTCCATGAAGGCCATTTAGGAATAGAGAAATGCCGCTACAGGGCCAGAGAAGCCGTCTACTGGCCGGGCATCAATGATTACATAGCCAATGTGATGCTTAACTGCTCTACATGCCAGTGTTTTCAG
Organism: Scyliorhinus canicula; assembly: GCF_902713615.1. Classification (NCBI taxonomy): domain Eukaryota; kingdom Metazoa; phylum Chordata; class Chondrichthyes; order Carcharhiniformes; family Scyliorhinidae; genus Scyliorhinus; species Scyliorhinus canicula. Next base: position 84,539,825 of record NC_052158.1, on the reverse strand, counting down.
CCCGCCCAACCATGGGAGACCCTGATGCCCCATGAGCTCGTCACATCGCTTTAGACCAAAGTGGGCATCGACTTGTTCCATGCATTGGGCAGGGACTACGTCATCATTATCGACTACTTCTCCAGTTACCCGGAGGTCATCAGGCTGCACGATCTCACATCCTCGGCTGTGATCAGGGCTTGTAAGGAGACATTTGCCTGACATGGCATTCCGCTGACGGTCATGTCAGACACTGACCCCTGTTTCGCGAGCCAGGAAAGGGCCGGCTTCGACCGACACTACAATTTTGAACACATTACGTCCAGTCCCCTATACCCCCAATCCAATGGGAAGGCGGAAAAGGGGATCCACATCGTTAAGCGGCTCCTCAGCAAGGCCACCGACGCCGGCTCAGATTTCCATCTTGCTCTGCTGGCCTATCGCTCTGCCCCGCTCTCCAGCGGCCTGTCACCTGCTCAGCTGCTAATGAACCGCATGCACATGTCTCAACTGCAGCAGAAAACGACCTTCCCGACATCCATCCATGCGACTAGGTTCGCATCCACCTCCCAGATGGTGGCTGGTCTACGCCTGCTGTCGTTCTAAGGCAGGTGGCCCCCCTCCCCTTCAAGGATGGGCCATAGTCACAAAACACTGCCATATTTTGTAAATGTGTCAAAAACTCTGTAATGGACTCCGCTGGGGTTAAATCAGTACCTCTGCACAATGACCGATGGCTTGGGATTATAATGCTTTGCTATCAGTGTTACTAACTCTTTGAATGATTTGTAGCCCGGGGCCGAGGGGTACGTCAGTCTTTTCATAACGTTGGAAGTTGGTTCCCACCAGGGCCGGCTCAAGGCACCGGCAACTCGGGCAGTCGCCCGGGGCGCCATGTGCTAGGGGGCGCCAGAGACTCGGGTCCCGCGCATGCGCAGTTGGGCCGGTGCCCACCAGCGCATGCGCGGTGGCCGCCCTCCCCCAGGGCGGCCCCCCCCGCTCGGTCCGCTCCCCCCGCGGTCCGCCCCCCCCCCCCGCGGTCCGCCCCCCCCCCCCCCCCCGCGGTCCGCCCCCCCCCCCCCGCGGTCCACCCCCCCTCAGGTCCGCCCCCCCCCCCGGGTCCGCCCCCCCTTGGGTCCACCCCCCCTCGGGTCCGCCCCCCCCTCGGGTCCCCCTCGGGTCCGCCCCCCCTCGGGTCCCCCCCCCGCCCCCGCGTCCCCCCCCCCGCCCCCGCCCTCGGCCCCGCCCTACCCCCCCCTCGGCCCCCCTCGGCCCCGCCCCCCTTGGCCCCGCCCCGCCCCCCCTCGGCCCCGCCCCGCCCCCTCTCGGCCCCCCCCCCCCCCAAGGGCGCCGAAGTTCAGCTTGCCCGGGGCGCCAGCAACCCTAGGGCCGGCGCTGGTTCCCACAGGTAGTCACTGAAATCATCGCCTGTCACTCAACCCCAACAACGAGATAACACATCCATTCTAGGTACTGCGCTCAGTCCTCCACACTTGCGTCAAAAACATTGAGTCTACCAAACAGGGTATTTTATTTTTTCAAGGTGCTGCAAACCTTATTCCTGGATGCAGAGAGGAGGTGACCATGCTCTAAACGTTCAGCAACGCCAAAAGTAGTTCCACTTTACCCGAGATTAATCGGTTCATCCCTGTGGGTTTCCTGGGGGCTATAACACCTCCCTAACAGTACTGTGAGTGTGCCGACATCAGATGCACTGCAGTAGTTCAAGGGCAGTTAAGGATGGGCAATAAATGGTAATCATGACAGTACAATCCACATCCCTTGAATACAATAAGAATGCTAGTCCCTTCTATTTCTGCTAATGTATTTAGATGCTGTCGAACTGATTTCTTAAATGCTTGAATTGTCAATTACAGTAATAAAACTGACGTGATTCTCACAAGGACCTGTATTGTGTAATTTTAGCACTGTACTGATGCATAAGCAAAGTTTTGAGGAGTTTGTGCAGGTCTTCTGCATGAAGTAGCTCTCCCCTGTACTTATCTGGAATGATTATATGTTGATGTTGCAGCTGGTGCTTTTAGAGAGATATGCCATCATTGCATTAATGCCAAGATTGAAAGGTGCAAAATGCAAAAGACAGCTGCTGCGTGAAGAATATTATCACCAAATGTATGGAAAAGAAAGCTGTTATCCCTCTGACAAGAATTCTGTGGTTAGTATGATTTGTGGATCCCTGAGCGAAGTTGGTATTTAAGTAACAACTCCCGAGGGGTTTGATCCATTTGTTAACAGCAACCATACAGGCCAGGGAAATACTGCACTAAGTCATCCAATCCCACGGAAAGCATTGGCCCAAAAAACACTTGTGATCTCTTGGTATCTAGGGAAGTCGCAACATCATTTGTTTTTAGGAGGTTCTTTTAAATATTGATATATTACTGAAAACAAATTGACTTCACTGGTATTTTGTGTCAATCTATTCTCTGCTTATTTGAAGACAATCTGGCCACTTAAAAATAAATTTGCGATTGATATCTCAGGGTACTTCAGGATTCATGTTTTGATGGATTTAGCCTACAGCTGAAAATGAAAGGTGAAATATTGAGTGTGAAAGTACCAGTTCAATGTAAACCTTCTCTGGATAGATGAGTTAATGGCATTCCTTGGGCACCTTGGAATCCTCCGCACCTTTAGGGGCTAAACCCGCCCCGGAGTGGTTAGCGTCCCGCTGGCTGGCGTGGAAAGCCTTTGGCGCCACGCCAGCCGGGGCCAAAGGGACTCCGCCGGCCGCCGCGAGACCGTGCATGCGCGGGAGCATCAGCGGCTGCTGACGTCATCCCCGCGCATGCGCAGGGGGTGTTCACCTACGCGTCGGCCATGGTGGAGGCTGACATGGTCGGCGTGTAGGAAAAGAGTGCCCCCACAGGCCCGCCCTCGGATCGGTGGGCCCCGATCGCGGCCAGGCCACCGTGGGGGCAGCCCCCGGGGCGAGACCACCCCGCGCCCCCCCAGGACCCCGGAGCCCGCCCGTGCCGCCAGGTCCCGCCAGTAAGGGACCTAGTTCAATTTACGCCGGCAGGACTGGCATAGAACCAGCGAGACTGCGGCCCATCACGGGCCGGAGAATCGCCGGGGGCTGCACGGCTTGATTCCCGTCCCTACCGAATCTCCGGTGCCGGAGAATTCGGCGGCTGCCGGGGACGGGATCACGCCGCCCCCCGCCGATTCTCTGACCCGGCGGGGTGTCGGACAATCCCGCCCATGGTGTCTGTGCTAAAGGTGGAACAGCTGAGGGCTAGCATTTTCAGGCCTTGCTCTGGGTTCAAAAACAAGTTGCCGCAACATAGAATGTACTTGTGCATTAAAACAATATTTGGATCGTAGAGTCGGGAGTAGGGTGTATTTTTTGTGAGCCCACAACAAATTAGACTTGGTCTTTTAAGGCTGATGACAAATGAGGGTGAAACTCAGAGGTTAGTGAAGTAAGTATAATAAACAGTAACAGGTCTTCAAGGCAAAGTTAAAATCAGCTCTTAAATCTTGGGTGGTATTTAATCCAGAAATAAACTGGGTAGAACCAGGGTCACCTTTCAAGGAATGAAAATGCATTTTAATGAATTTGTGTAAAACCTTTTCTTAATGTAGGATTTGCAGGTCAGCACAAGAACAGTGCATATAATATTTGGCAATTAACCCTGAAAGGTCAGTAATCAGTTGTGAAGAATCATTGATCACAAATGAGCCTATTATTTTTGATTTGACTTACTGATGATGATTGTCACCACAAGACAGCTAAATTAGAGTGGCAGACTAGTGAATGGCGAGCTTCAAAGCAATGAAGGAGGAACTGGGAACAATTAATGGTAAAATTACTTCATGAAAATTTATGGGGAAATTTAATATGTCCCAGAACAATTTTCCTATAGTGTCACGGGGAAACTATAATTGCTGTGGAAATGCTGTAAAGTAGCAGCAGCAACTAAAAGAGTAAAATTAAATTCAAAACTCTTGTTAATTGAAACACCGCACAGTCCATGATGTTTGACTAAGAGGTTTTGTTAATCATCCAGCGTTCACAACAGGATTTCCTTCCGTGAATTTGGCATAAAATTTAGACTTCTTCTTTCGCCCAAGCCTGCTAAGTACTCGGGTGATTGCTTTTTGCTTTTTGTGATGAGAAACGTAGGAACAGCAGTTGGCCATTCAGCCCTTCAGATCTGTTTGACAGGGCAGCACGGTGGCACAGTGTTTGGCATTGCTGCCTATGGCGCTGAGGACCCGGGTTCGAATCCCGGCCCTGGGTCACTGTCCGTGTGGAGTTTGCACATTCGCCCCGTGCCTGCGTGGGTTTCACCCCCACAACCCAAAAGATGTGCAGGGTAGGTGGATTGGCCATGCTAAATTGCCCCTTAATTGGAAAAAATAATTGAGTACCCTAAATTTATTTTTAAAAAGAAAAAAAAAGATCTGTTTGACCATTCAATTATAGCTTAACTGATCTATCTATCTGTACCTTCACCCCATCTACCAACCTTGGCTCAAGAACTCATAATATCCTTGCTTAATAATAATCTATCAAACTCAATTTTGAAATTTTCAATCAACCTGGTCTCAACAGCTTTTGGGCTTGAGTTCTATATTTCCATGATTGTTTGTGTTTCCTGACAAGACCATTGAATGGCCTAATTCTCATTTTAAGATTTAGGCTTCTTTGTTCTTGGCTCGCCTTATTCCCAGACATCTATCCGCAATGTTTGAGGACGATTGGTGTTTTGAAAATGGAGTTCGGTGCAGTCTGACAGTTTGTTTTGGAGACAACAGAAATTGCATTATAAAGGATGTACATCTCGAGATGTACGAGGGATTACTCGGAAATGCCCTTGTTCGTGTAAGGTGGAAAATGTTCAGGTAGATTTTGGAAGTGCTGTTCTGGTTGCTATAACATACATTGGCACAAGGAAGACGTTTTTATCCTTTTTAACCATTCCTTCTCAGTTTACAGAGAACTATAAGCAACATCAACTATAACCACCACCACCTTCTCAAAGAGCAAAGAACAAAGAACAATACAGCACAGGAACAGGCCCTTCAGCCCTCCAAGCCTGTACCGGTTATGATTCCACCTTTGCCAAAACCCTCAACACATCCTTGTGCCGTTTCCCTCTATACCCATCCAATCTATGTGTTTGTCGAGATGCCTTTTGAATGCCGTTAATGTATCTGCTTCTACAACCGCCCCTGGCAATGCTTTCCAGACCCTCACAACCCTCTGCGTAAAAAAACCTGCCTCGCACATCTCCTCTAAACTTTGCACCACGGACCTTAAACCTATGCCCTCTGGTGATTGACCCCTCCACCCTGGGAAAGAGTGCCTGCCCATCCACTCTATCCATGCCCCTCATAATCTTGTAGACCTCTATCAGGTCACCCCTCAACCTCCGACTTTCTAATGAAAACAGTCTGAGTCTATTCAGCCTCTCCATATAGCTAACACCCTCCAGGCAACATCCTGGTCAACCTCCTCTGCACCCTCTCCAAAGCCTCCACTTCCTTCTGGTAGTGTGGTGACCAGAATTGTGCGCAATATTCCAAGTGCAGCCTTACCAAGGTTCCATACAACTGTAGCATGACTTGCCAGTTTTTATACTCAATGCCTCATTCAATGAAGGCAAGCATGCTGTATGCTTTCTTAACTACCTTGCCCACTTGTGTTGTCACCTTCAAAGAACTATGGACCTGCACGCCCAGATCTCTCTGACTTTCTATATCCTGAGAGTTTTACCATTTAAGATATATTTCCCCTCTGTTAGACCTACCAAAATGCATTACCTCACATTTGTCCAGATTAAACTCCATTTGCCATTTCTCTGCCCATGTCTCCAACCTATCTATGTCCTGCTGTATCTTCTCACAATCCTTAACACTATCTGCCACTCCACCAACTTGGTGTCATCCGTGAACTTACTAATCAAACCGGCTACATTTTCTTCCAAATCGTTTATGTGCACCACAACAACAGAGGCCCAAGCACAGATCCCTGTGGAACACCACTCGTCACAACCTTCCATTCAGAAAAACACCCTTCTACTACTACCCTTTGCCTTCTGTGACCGAGCCAGTTCTGTATCCATCTTACCACCTCACCTCTGATCCCGTGCGACTTCACCTTTTGTACCAGTCGGCCATGAGGCATCATGTCAAAGGATTTACTGAAGTTCATATAAACAACATCCACCGCCCTCCTCTCATCAATCATCTCTGTCACCTCCTCAAAAAACTAAATCAAGTTAGTGAGATACAACCTCCCCTTCACAAAACCATGCTGTCAGTGATGAGTCCATTTGTTTCCAAATGGGTATAAATCCTGTCCCTGAGAATTCTCTCCAATAATTTACCAACTACCAATGTGAGGCTCACCGGCCTATAGTTTTCAGGATTATCCCTGCTCCCTTTCTTAAACAGCGGTATCATATTAGCTATTCTCTCGTCCTCTGGGATCTCACCTGTAGCCAATGAGGATACAAAGATGTCAGTCAAGGCCCCAGCAATTCGACACCTTGCTTCCCTCAGTATTCTGGAATAAATCCCATTCTCAAAGGAAGCTAGGATTGGACAATAAATGTTGGCCTTGCTAGAGATGCCATTATCTCCTGAATGAATTTTTAAAACACTAATTTTAAAGACACCTTCCTTTGACACACATTCTAATTTTTTAATTAAAAAGGAAGCAAATAAATAAATGTCCAATGAAAGGATTTTACTTCATCTTACATAACATCAGGATGTGCCAAAACATTTACAGTTAATTCAGTACTTTTTCCAAGTGCATTATGATCACTTGGAGGGAGGTGTGATAACCAATCTACATGCAGCAAGTTCCTAAAAGTGCACAGGATAAATGGCCAGGTCACCTGCTTTAATGATTTTGTTTGAAAGGTGAAAGTTGGCCAGTAAATACCCTGCCTTTCTTTGAAAGCATTACGTAATCTTTTACATCTACCTGACAGGGCATCTGAATGCTAGGTAACCACTTTGCAGTGCCAACGTGTACCATGTGGCTGAGGCTTTAGGACATGGCTGAAACTTTCGCCTCTTCAACCTGAAGGCAAGAGGCTTACCATTTGGTTAATATGTTCCATTTCTCAGAGGGAATTCCCTAAATTCGCAAGCACGAGTGAGCGCAGGGGAGGGGGACAGATTTTCGAAGGAGTGCATTTTAATTCCATGTTTATTGCTTTGCACCCAGCAAAAGCACGCTGTCATCTCATTGATGATTTTGTACAGAATAGATGAAATAAATTACACTGACAATTGAAGCATCTGTGGTATGCAGTGTGGGACGTACTGGAGGGTTCTTCTGTTTATTTGTTGGTTTGCTTTGTTTCCATTTTGTGCACTGGAAATTTGGAAAAGGCTATTCTGAACAAGTTGTCTCATTGGGTCAATCTTGAAACTGAATACAAGGATCTTACTGTATATACAGCTTGATATAAATGAAAATGAATGGGAACATGGATTTAAATTCCATGCATAAGCCCTGCGTCTCAGTGGAATATACCTATGTGCCACACTAAATATAAAGACTCCTAATAGAGTCAGATGAATAGCCATCTATTAGTTCACTCCTTGGGAAGTAATGTAGTCAAATTCCTTCATCCGTATCTGTGACTCATGGATGCAGCTGAACCTGGTGGGTTTGAGGTGCCAGTTAAATCAATCTCTCTTTAGTCTAACAGGACTTAGTGTCACAATGCTCACAGTAATACTACATTGGCAATGAAAGGATGATTTTCTAAATAATTAATGTAATATGTCACTGAGCATATTCCTACTAAGGATTAAAGACTCTGAAATTGCTGCTCTGTTAATCTGAGAAAAAAAGCAAAGAAAAATTATTCTGAAGAATTGTTCCTCCGAATCGAGACTTCTCTATCCTGTACTGCTGACCCCGCCTTCTCAACATTGCCCCTTTCTTAATGTATGGTGACTCTCAGGTTAAAGCTCCACAGCTTTGACAAAAGCTTTGACTCGAAATGTTAGCTCCCTTCTCTCCACAGATGCTGTCAGACCTCTTGAGATTGTCCAGCATTTTCTGTTTTTGTGTTAAATCTCCACCAGTCAGCTGTCTCTCAAAAGAGACAGCAGCCGATGCTCCTCTGGGACTGTGGTGACATTTAGTTTAACTGCAGTTAAGGCAAAGTGTAAGTTCCAGTCCTGTGAGACATTGGGCTCCATTAACACGCAATAAACGGAGTCGCGTTTTGGATGCTGCAACGTGAAGAAAGACGCCGCTATCAAACAGGGCTTTGTTGTTTTCTCTGGCCTTCGTTGGGAACACCCCGCCAAGGCCACACTGACGAGCAGCCTCTGGACCCCTCACAGTCCAATATATCTCTTAGGGGGTCCTCGAGGCACCCCCCACCCCACCTCTTAATGACAGGGCATGTCAGGGCCTGATCTCTGTAACGGACAATCTGGCACCCGGGCACCTTGGCACTGCCAGGCTGTCACCTTGGCAGTGACCCTGCCAGTCTGGCAGTGCAAGGGTGTCTGGGTGGCACTGCCAGGGTGCAAGGCTGGCAATTCCAGGAGGATTGGGTGGTAGTGGGGGTGCCATGATACCACCTTGCCCAGAGCCCGACCATCCAGGGGACTCCGATGGCCTGGGAGACATCCCCAGTGTCCATTACGACTGGTCCAGGTTTGTGTGGACCAGTGCTAAATGGTGCCATGGCAAGGTCTCCCAGGCAACGCCGTTCATTCCCGTGCCTCGGGAGAATCAGGCGTTGATGTATTTAAATGAATCTAATGACTCACTTAAATATACAAATCTGGAGATCACGACGTTAGATCTCGTGAGGGGTTCTGAGTAGTGTAAATCACGTGGGAGGCCTCTCGCGAGATTTAACGGCTTCAGTGCGATGTGATGTAAGCCTACTTGTGACACTGACTCGGGCATGACGAGGCTGTTCGATCGTGCCCATGGTTGCTGTTTATTAACTTGCGGTCAGAATGGAAAATTTCTGAACTTCAGCTGCAACTCAAGATTGTTTTCCCATTGATTCTAGTTGTGTAGAACTCTAGCCAATTTTATTACGCTGGCATTTGATGCTGAGAAATGTTGACTGACTCGTTTTAGTCACTTCCTTAATAACATAAGAACTTGGAGCAGGAGTAGGGAATTCAGCCCCTCGCGCCTGCTCCATCAATCAGTACGGTCATAGCTGATTGGTGTTTTAGTTATTGTGCACTGATGAATTTCAGTTGTGCTTAATTAACTTCTGAAAATGAGTTTCTGGTAATAATGGGCAGAGTTAACACTAGTAGCACCAGAGTGATGTATGTGGGCGATAGCATGACCATAGACTGATGATTCTAATTGCTCCAAAATGCCTCATTTCTATGCCAGTCTTTAATTCGGATATCTTTCTCACCTGTTGCACTTTTCTGCCTGATTACTGTTCGTAACATGTGCTCCTTGTATAGTTATCGCCTTTATCTAATATTTGAAATCTTAACTCCTCATGATTGTAGGGGATTAGCTCGTTCATCCACTGAGTAGTTCAGTTTTCCAATGAATAATACTTGGTCATACACACTGCAAAGTCCTACTCTGTTCCTAGCCTCGGCAGTGCTAGATGATCTTAATTATGTTTGCAGCTGAGATACTAAATTGATATCAGCTCCTTATGTTTTTGTAGATGCTTAGCAAGGACAGGATTAGTGTCGATTGCGAAACTCCCAGAATCAAATAGATTTCTGCTGCTTTTCTGAACTCGGATCTGAAATATGGCTACTTGGGCACAGGTAGCGGAGGGTAACGGCAGAGATGGAAGAATCCCCTAGCAAAGACCTATCTTGAGGAAAGGACAGAGAAGAAATTAAATTAAATTAAAGTCGCCATAGTCCCATTGGCTATTCTCCCCTTTTTAGAGAGAGAGAGCTGACTGATGGTGATTTTACCTCAGTCGAGGGACAAGATTGAGAAGGCGGGGCATTCATGGCAACAGGGTTGAGTGGCAACTCCTCTCCAGGAGCCAGCTAATCAGAGCTTGGAATCTTAGATTTGCATATGTACAGAGTACACCAATAATTCCAAACAATACTTAAATGTGAACACATGCAGAGACAATTCCATTGCCTCAAGGGTTTCCAACTCTCCCATGATTATCCTGGAATATCCAGGATGTAAACCTTTATTTTTGGGATACTGCAATGAAGACCCGAGGAGAAAAATCACAAAGCCATTAAAAAGTATATGTATTTTTGTTTATTTTCTTTGCATGCTTTAGTTTATTCGATACTGGAGATGAGAAAACAGACTGTTTGACTGGACTGTGTCATGGGAGATGCAATGAATGATGAAACATTTATGAGTATGCCCTGTCAGAGTTAAGTACCGAGTACATTAATATGAGCAAGTTGCCTTCATAATTTAAGTAGCACCAGTTGACAATTTTAGAATTGTCATAGCCGATAATACTGCCACTTGCAGTTGATATGAATCCTTTAAGAGCTGTTATTCATCTCACCGATGAATCATTATAAATATTAGAAAATATGATCTCTGCTTTCTGAGAATCGTGATGCTATGTTTTGTTCTTTAAAGATATTGTTTGGAGATGACCTAGAAATGGATATTTTGTTGCATTAACTAGCATTTCAGTGACAACATGAACTTCTTCATCTCTCTCTCTCTCAATGTAGTTCTCAGTCAATTTTATGTTTAAAATCATAGAATTTACAGTGCAGAAGGAGGCCATTCGGCCTATCGAGTCTGCACTGGCTCTTGGAAAGAGCATCCTACCCAAGGTCAACACCTCCACCCGATCCCCATAACCCAGTAACCCCACCCAACACTAAGGGCAAATTTGGACACTAAGGGCAATTTAGCATGGCCAATCCACCTAACCTGCACATCTTTGGACTGTGGGACCCGGAGGAAACCCACGCACACACGGGGAGGATGTGCAGAATCCGCACAGACAGTGACCCAAGCCGGAATCGAACCTGGGACCCTGGAGCTGTGAAGCAATTGTACTATCCACAATGCTACAGTGCTGCTACAAATAAATAAATAAAGCATAAATAAATAATTTGGATTTTGTTTTCAGAAGTACATGATTTTTAAAAAAATAAATAGTATAAGAAGTACCATGTGTATGTGGGCTGAATTTATAGGCTCAAATAGTGCGCTCCCAGTTTGTCAGACAGTAGAATCTCCTTATCTACTCTCACGAATTGTAAGGATCTTCTTCCTCCTCACCTTCATGGATCGTGAAATTTGTAGTCTTTTAGGTTCGTCTCAACAATGCCCTCTGCATCTAAATGACAAGTTGAGTACAAATAATAAAAATTAAATTGTCTTTTTTTAAATTAATTTTGTGATGTTGCATTACGATGAACAGGCCATTGGTGTTGGTGGGCTGGACAATGAGGCAACCTTGTGCCCAAAGTATTGCCTGTCAAGCTACTGAATAATCAGAGTTTACAATGTGCCAAACATTAACAACTTCCCTGTTTGACGAACTGGAAAACAACGAGGAAGTTGAATTTGTGAAAGAGCAGTTTGAGAGATATTCAAACCTAAAATGCGGACAAAATGGAAACATATATCAGTAATAGGTATGAAAAGGAAGAATTATTTTGTTCTTGGAGCATCTGGCATATTAGAAAGAATGGGATTCTAATAGTTAAGGTGGGCTAATTACCTGGTATTTGGGATGACTGCTATCCACCCATGGATAACTAACAATGGGACAAGAATTTTAGCTGAAATTCTCTGTAGATTAGAAATATTAGAACGACTTAAGGCCAGAGAAAATGACTTGGGAAATTACAGAGGCATAACCCTAGGAATTATCGTTCAGTCATTGTAACAGTTCAGCAAAAACTGTTACGATGGAACAATAATTTAGAGATATCATTCAGGGTCAATTATCAAATTCAACTAGGTTACGAAGACCAGAATTTATGATGTCTTGTAACTTAGACCTTTTTATTTTGGGGAGTGGGGGTGTGGGGAGATGTAAGTGAATGCAGAAGAAGCATCATTACATAGTGGACTTCAATAACTCAAAAAGTTAGTAACACAAATTTGTGCTTGTGGAATGAGGGAAAAAATAGTGAATTGCAATGAAACTTAGTCAGGCAACAGGGATAGCAGAATAGTTATAAATAGATACAATTCAAGTTTGAGAATTGTATCTTGGGGAGTTGCAATGAAGTGCTTTTTTTTGTCTTCCACAAGGAAGGATTTTGATGGATGATCCTGCTAATATTAAAAAACACATTTGTTAGTTCTATTGATAACAGAAATACTGCAAAGGCAGGATCCATGGTGGTGGTAGGAAACATTGATATTCTTTTAATAATTAATATTGCAGTATGGCATTTAATATGATTAAGCACCAAAAGTGAAGGAAGTCAATGCTGTTGTAAATGTTCATATCGTGAAGGTGGTGAAGGAGAAAAGGAATTCTGTCGCAGTTCTAAATAAGTCTTTAACAATGTAACCAAGGAGTAGTTTCAATTGAGAAAATGTACAAAATTATGAGGGACATAGAGTAGATAGGAAGAAACTTTTCCACTTAGTTGAGGGATCAGTCACCAGGATTTAAGAGATTTAGAGGGGTTGAGGAAAAACATATTCACCCAGTGGGTGGTGGAAATCCGGAACTCACTGCCTGAAAGGGTGACAGAGGTGGGAACCCTCACAGCATTTAAGAAACATTTAGATGAGCACTTGGAACGTCATAGCATGCAAGGCTACAGACTGTGCTGGAAAATGGGATTAGAATAGATAGGTGCTTGATTATTGGCACAGACACGAAGGACCTCTTCCTGTGCTGTAAAGCTCTATGGGCACAATTGTCCCAAACAGTTTGTCATTTTGGATGGGTTTCGCTGGGATTCCCGCCGGGTGTTTGAGCACAATCCAGATGTGTATTCAGCCATACTTAGTCATTTGTTTGGAGCTTGGATTGTTTCTCACTGAACAATCCCATATGTTGGGTGCGATTCAGCGGACCAAAGTTGAGCACGTTTTGCGGGAAGGTTCACGACAGCTGCTTCGGCGAGGTGACGGCCCTTATTCAACAGCACGTCGTGCCAAAAATGAGCCCGCATGAGATTCTCAACATTACTGGCTCCCTCGTCATCTGCTGACTCACCTGACTTGTGGCTCAGCTGCTTGCCGCTAACAAAGGCCTTAACCATTCACTCCCAGTCAACACACAAGCAGCGCTCACATTGATGATGCCAACCTGGCCAGGCTTCCCGATGCTGCGGATGAGAGCCGGGGCACCCTGTTCCACCAAGGGGTCGGAGGATCAGCAGCAGGGGCACCAATACCGCCTGGGAGGCAGTGGCAACGGTTGTCAGTGCGGGCAGCGAGACCAGCAGGATTCCATCCAATGTCGGAAGAAGACCAATGACCTCTAATGAGCTGCAAGGGTAAGTTACCACCTCTCTCCTGGTATAAGTTCCACCTGCCAGCCCTCAGCGTCCCAAAATTCCCACTTCCTCCCCCCCTCCCCAAATCCACTAGCTGACAACTCGCACCCCCCACATCCGATCTTTGTGTTTCTTCCTCAAAACCCCCTGGCACCCACCAGCTTAACCCCTTCATGTCCAGGTGAGGTGCCCACACATACCACCTGCTATAGAGCCCCCTGACCCATTAAGCCAGTGGCTCACAATGCCCTTTCTTGTCCCCGCAGGAAAAGATAGACCATAATAAATGGGAGGAAGAGTCGAAGAGATTCAAGTCCAGACCCCCTATGAGGAATTGGCCCTGGAAATTGCAGAGTTGCCCAAGGAGAGAACAGTTACTGACAGGAAAATTCGCCTGCGCAAGAGTGGTGAGGATCCACTGCCCCTTCACCTAGATAACTGTTCTCAATTGAGTTGTTCATGTCAGACAAATCTATATTTACCTCTCATTGACCCCATATTCATTCTCTCACAGGATTACCATCTGATAAGGCTGAGCCATCCGGAGTCATACATCACCCCACCTGCCACCCAGGGGAACACCCCAGAGGTGAGCTCCGAGGAGACCACCGGCGATACGTCACAGCTATCACCCCCACCTTCCACCAGTGCAGATACACACTTCGGTGGGAAACATTAGTGGACAGGCAGCTGGGGCCCTGGACATCTGGAGTGATGTTACACAGATCCTTGGAGGGGGGTAAAACTGGTCATGGAGGTGGGATCGTGGATGCGGGGAATGGGAAGGAAGGAGGGGAATGGGGGGGGGGGGTTGGGGTAATGGTGGGACGGGGCGCATGGGAGAAAGGGGAAATGTGAGCGAGAAGGAGGATATTGGGAGGTGGAGAGGAATGGGAGGGGGAGGGAAATGGGCGGGGGGTGGTTGAGCTGACAGACACAGCCTCGTCCTAGGAGAATATGGAGATGATGAAGGCTTTCTTGGTCCTTCAGGCATGTCGGACACTTTCCGCCGTCTGTTTTCCATTCTGTGGCTGCTCCTCCGGCTCGTTCTCCAGCCAATTCTGGACCGCCTCATCCTCATCAGACGAGGCTACATGTCCCTCCGCCTCGTCTTGGTCTTCCTCCTCCTTCAACATGTTACACAGCAGCTATTACAAATTTTGGAGGGCAAAGCAGACCACCACAAATTGGGAGACTTACTTGGGGGGGGGGGGGGGGGGGGGGGGGGGCAGTGTAGTGCAGAGTCTGCGAGAGCGGACAAGGCATCGGACTCACATTTTTAGCAGCCCGATGCGCCACTCAACGATCAGCATGATCAGCAACGAGGGCCCCATTTTATCGGGTCTCTGCCTCGGTCTCAAGCCTCTGTACTGGGGCCATCAACCAGATCCTCAGCGGGTATCCTTGTCCCCCCATGAGCCAACCCCTCACTCTGGTGTAGGCCTCGAAGACATCAGGGATCTCCGAGTGCCCTAGAATGTTGCTGTCATGCACGCTCCCAGGATAGCGAGCACACCCGTGCATGATTCTGAGGTGGTGGTTGCAAACGATCTGATCATTCAGGGAGTGGAACCCCTTCCTGTTAATGTAGGGCACTCGCTGATGCCCTGGTGCTCTCAGGAAGACATGTGTGCCATCGATCTCCTGGATCTGAGGCACCCCGATAATGGTGATATTCCATTGGTGCTCAAGGTGCAATTGAACATCCTTGACTGTGGTGACTTGCCAGTTACATACAGCATTTACAGTACTAACAACAAAAGCATCAGCAATCTGCAAGAGCATTTCTTCAACAGCATTAGCAGGTGGCCCATTTGGAACAGTGTTGCACATCAGTGTTGCACTCAGCCCCCAGTTTCTCAGATGAGTCCCTGGGAATCCTGTCCAAGGAGTTGAGTGCCAGGCATCAAATCCTAATGCCAAAGGGAGGCAAGAGAAAGCCACAGCAAAAAAGGCTGCGACGCTGAGGGATCTAAGATTGTGTATGTCAACTGGCACTGAAGCCTGCCCTGCCAAGGCTGGGATACCAGCTTGATTTTCCTCAGTGCATTGTAGGGTGAAGTACCATGCCACAGTACCATGACCTGTTTAATGCCCGGGTGGAGAAAGTCTATGAATAGGCCATTGACTAGTCCCTGGAGAAGTCCATCAGGCAGCAGATGTTGGATATCCAGTGGGATGTACAGGGAGATCTGCAGAGATCCCCGAGGGTCTGCATGCCATGGTCTCTATCATGGAGGACCCCATATGGAACATATATACTGCGTTGACTCTTAACGTCAAGTGCACAACCTTCCCTATAGAGAGAGTGATGACTCTCATGGAGAGCTATCTTCCGGAACAGAATCGGGGTTCCTGGGGTCGTGCTTGTAACTCCAATACAACATGACCTCAGAAGGTGACTGCCAGTGTGAGAATTGGATGGCATCTGGGGCGGGATTCTCTGGTATCCGGCGGGCGGGCCGTGCCGGTGCCAAAGTGTGAACCACTCCGGCATTAGCCAGGAACTATCCTCCAATCATGTAGGAGCCACACACATTTGAGGTACCCGGAAGTGCCACAAGATGTAAGCATCATATGAGCTCCCAGAGTAACAGGCACAGACTTGGAGAATCTGTGCCCTGTGGTCACAGATGATCTGAACATTCATTGAATGGTACCCCTTTCTGTTAATGAAATCTCCCAACTCACCTGCTGGCACCTTGATGATCACACATGAGTGCAATTTAGTACACCCTGGATGCAGGGAACCCAGGCACCACATAGAAACCTTGTACTCTCTCTGCCTGGCTCACCTTCTGTCCGGTAATGGATGAACATGCAGACGTGTCTGAAGATAGCATCAGTAACCATCTTTGTTTTTATAAATTTAGAGTACCCAATTATTTTCTTTCCTATTAAGGGGCAATTTAGTGTGGCCAATCCATCTAACTTGCACAACATTGGGTTGTGGGGGTGGAACCCACGCAGACATGGGGAGAATGTGCAAACTCCACATGGACAATGACCCAAGGCCGGGATTCGAACCCGGGTCCTCAGCGTCGCAGTCCCAGTGCTATCCACTGCGCCACATGCCGCCTTGCATCAGTAACCATCTTGAGACAACTGTATGCAGCTGATTGAGACACACTACACGGATCCCCCACTGAGTCATGGAAAGAACCAGAGACGTAGAAGTTGAGGGCCACTGAGACCATCAAAGTCACCAGTATGGGGTGTCCGCCTATTGAGTTGGAGGTGATTTCTGGACTGACAATGTGGCACCTTGTTGTCACTATGTCACAGGAGAGGTAAAGCCTCTTGCAGCACTGGGCTTCAAATATTTGGAGGTAGTTAGATCACTGTGTGTACACTTTTAGCTGCTGGGTAATGGCTTCTTTGGCTAACCCTCCTGCCTTCGGCCATGACGGACCTTGTCAAACACCTTACTGAGTCCATATAGACAACATCCACTACCCTACCTGCATCAAGCATCTTTGTCACCTCCTCGAAAAAATCTTATCAAGTTAGTGAGATACAACCTCGCTGTCACAAAACCGTGCTGCCTTTCCCTAATATGTCCACTTGCTCCCAAATGGGAGTAGATCATGTCTTGAAGAATTCTCTCCTGTTATTTCCCTACCACTGACCTAAGGCTCACCGGCCTATAGTTCCCTGGATTACCCCTGGACGTTTTTGGCTTTCTTGACTGTTACATCAATGTGAGTGGACCAGGACAGACTGTTGGTGAGGGGACACCCAGGACATAAAGCTATTGACCATCTCAACTTCGGAGCCATAGATGTAGACGGGGGGGGGGGGGGGGGGGGGGGTGTGAGGGTGAGAGAGAGTCATACTATGCTTCCTGATCAGTTCTTTGGTCTTTCCAACATTTAGTAAGAGGTTGTTTTCGATACGCCGTCAACCAAGTGATCTATCTTCTTTTTGTAGTCTGACTCGTCGTTGTTTGAGATACGACCCACCACAGTCGCATCATCTGCAAATTTATAGATTGAATTGGAGTTTAATCTTGCCCCAGTCATGTGTGTATAGTATAGGGAGTACAGTAGAAGGCTGAACATACATCCTTGCGGGGCCCCAGTGTTGAGGACTATTGTGGAGGAGGTGCTGCTACCTATCCTGACAGATTTGTGGTCTGTTGGTGAGAAAGTAAAGGATCCAGCTGCACAGGGAGGGGTCAAGTCCAAGGTTGAAGAGTTTGGTTATTAGTCTTGTCGGGATGATGATGTTGAAGGCGGGGCAACAGTCTATGAACAGCAGTCTGACGTAGGTGTCCTTGTTGTCGAGATGTTCGAGTGTTGATTGTCGGGCCAGAGAGGTAGCGTCTGCTGTGGATCGGTTGCTGCGGTAGGTGAACTGCAATGAATCAAGACCATCTGGGAGGCTGGTGTTGATCCGTCTCATGTCTAGCTGCTCGAAGCATTTCATGATAACAGACATCAGGACCACTGGGCGGTAGTCGTTGAGGTGTTGAAGATATCTGCGAATACGCTCACCAGCTGGTCAGAGCAGGCTCTGCCCAGGGACTCCGATTGGGACCCGACTCTTTCCGCTGGTTCACTTTCAAGAAGGCAACTCTTACCTCTGAGGCTATAAAAGTGGGTATGGGGTGTCCAGGGCTGTTGCGGCGGGTGGCACTGATGTATTGGCTGACTTTTCAAAGCGGGGGGGGGGGCATAGAACTTATTCTGAGGGATGCTCCAACAACAGAGATCCTGCTTTCCCTTCCTTTGTAGCCTGTGATCTCATGTAAGCCCTGCCTTAGACGTTGTGGGTTAGTGTCATTGGCCTGGAACTCTAGTTTGATGCGGTATTGTCTTTTGGCGTTCCCGATGGCTTTCTGGCGTAACTGGATTTTTTATATAGATCAGGGTCATCAGACTTGAAAGCCTCCGTCCGGAACTTTAGTCAGGAGTGGACCCTTTGGTTGAGCCAGAGTTTCCGATTGGGGAACACCCGTATTGGCTTCTTTGGTACATAGTTCTCGTCATGCACTATGATGTTGGAAAACACGCCTGACATAATTTGCTGATTCTTTACGATCAGTTGGGTCGGCTGTGCACTAATCCCCAAGCATAAAATTCTGGTCCAAGTATCAATGACCTCATTCATAATCTGTCGGTGGGGGGGAGGGGGGGTTTGTGAGTATTTTCCCAGATGTTTCCTATCCGACTCTGCTAGTTTTGATGCTGTAGGTTTTCCTTCTGAAAGCCCACTTGCAAAACATTATGGCTCAGGTGATTACTACCAAATAGTCAAAGCATTGAAACTTATCTGCAGAATACTAATGGTGACTGACAACATAGAATGCTTTGTATCTTTGAAATTGGTCCACCTCAGGAGATGATGGAGTTGCCCTTGATGCCCTTGTGTCTGTCACCTCTGTATTGAGCATCGTCTTTTGTGGCTGTAGGAGTTGATTTTTGAGTGGCAGTTCCTCCTGTAGCTGGCACAAATGGAAGTATCTGCCTGCGGACCACAGATTGTTTTCCCCCTTCTGTGTGTATCACATTGGTCTAATCTGTTCAAAATTATGAATTGTTTTACATGAACCATATATTCTCACCCTAACCATTGTCATCACCAGCTTCTGAAGGGCAGCTAGGGATGGGCAATAAATGCTAGCTTAACCACCGATGCCCACATCCCGTAAATAAATGAAAATAAATGGGGAATAAAATGATTAGTCTGTAATATTACAAAAAACATTTTATTTCATCAACATAGTCTGATAGCTTCAGATAGATACACCACCTGATGAGCACAAGAGATCGTCATGTTATGATCCGGCAGATGTTAATTACCATGCAAAACAAATCCCAATGGGAAACTTGGCCCATTTATCACAACTCATTGTTTGTATTCTGACAATGAGAAGATTAGCTTATTGAATTCAGAAGCCAAAACTTCCAGTCACACGTTTGGGATTTTAAACATTAATTTAAAACATTATTAACAGAAGAAAATAAACAACATTAAACACACCAGATTACATTTGCACATTGAAATTCAGCCTTACGAAATTCCACAAAAAGACTCCTTACTTGGTCAGACTTGCAAGTTAATACCCTTTAGGCAACAATCCCTTATAGATGTTTAGCTATTAAAAAGTCCAGTAATATTACCACAAGGCAAACCCATTGTTGCTGTAGGAAAGTTATATTACTGGACTTCTCACTCACTCCCACTCTGCTGTGGAAATTCAAGAGACTTCAAAACACCACCCTGCTTTGTAAAAAATAGACGTTTTTCTGGCTTGGCAGAAAGGCTGCTTCCCTTTATTTTTTCACTGTTATTTTTCCAGCACAGAACAACATCCTAGGAGAACTCACATTTGCAGCCTGAATCACAGCTCTCAACAGCTCTCCTCAAGTAGCTCTTTTCTCTTTCATCTTGGGGTTCCCTTGGCTGCCCTCTTTGAAAATTAACTTAACCACTGTATAAAATCTTTCATGCTCTCCCTATTGCCCCACTTTCAAGTCAAACAAAATGTAATAATCTGGCCTTATTTATTTATGACCTTTTCCAAGTTGTAAATGCTTTTATTCCCCTTTGAAATTTAACAGCCAAAAAATCCAAATGCTCACTTATCTGCGAATGAAAATTTCGACCCACTGCCTTATTACTTACAGAAGGTTCACTGACTATTCTACTTCAAATGCACGTTTTTAACACCTACCTTCCTTTTAAGTCTTCAATCCTATCAGACAATTGGTTCCCAGCTTAATTAAATTATGTTTACACAAAGCCGCACAAACCCACAAGCCTGCTTCACAGAATAGCACAATAGACCACCAAATTATATATATTTTTAAAACTAATAAATAGGAGGAGTAGACTAGTTGGCCCTTCGTGCCTGCTCTGCCTTTCATGAAGATAATTGTTTATCTGATTGTGGCCTTAAATCCACTTTCCTGTCTGCCTGCATGACCCATGAGTGAGGGACTAAGAACTCACCCTGGCCATTTGTATAAAATATATACAGAGATACTCATTGCTATTTTAGAAATTTAAAAACTGAACAAGATCCTTAAAATCTGAACCTATGGCCCTCTGTGACCCCTGAACAAAATAAACCATTTTGCCGTTTCATGGAAACTTGTAGTTCGTTATCTCGGAGGAGATATTAATATTTTTAAAAATAAAGTTAGAGTACCCAATTCTTTTCTTTTCCAATTGAGGGGCAATTTAGCAAGGCCAATTCACCTACCCAGCACATCTTTTTTTTTGGGTTGTGGGGGTGAGACCCACGCAGATACGGGGAGAATGCACAAACTCCACACGGGCAGTGACCCGGGTCTGGAATCGAACCTGGGTCCTCGGCTCCATGAGGCAGCAGTGCTAACCACTACACCACCTTGCTGCCCCTGGTGGAGCTACTAATAACCACCTGTGAACTGCACAGGCCAACTTCAAAGAGTGCTATACAAAGGTCATCTGCATGTAATAGCCCAGGCTGACCAAAAGGAGATGACGGTCTGCTAAGTGAAAAGGTGCCACAATATTTCTTTCAATTCGTAATGGCTTAGGCATTTAGCAATCTTTGAAATCCAGCCACATTCCAAACAATGGATACACATCGTTTGTTAGAGACTGAGTTGAGATATGACATAAGCCTCTGGCTTGTTGAACAAGTTAACATTGCTTTGCTCAATCTGCTCTTTATCACCTGGCTCGCAGCCTCACAGACAAGGAGCTCTACGCAAGTGGAACACCTGGTCCGAGCTGCATTGCTTTTGTTGGAAATTATCACCCGACAAGATTGATTTAGCTTGACTTGCCTACCTCGCCTTGTGAAGTCAACGCCACAAGAAAAGTGAATAATGCAACTTTGGTTTTCAGCCCACCTGCCTTGGTGAAGGACCTTAATTCTGGACTCTGGAACCCACGTGGAACTGCATCCATTTCTTCTCACTCCCTGTTTTTACTGTATGAATGCGAGGGGGTGATGTTGTAATCCTCCTTTCCAAACTTTGAGTTTCTGCGACTAAACTAATCCTTTAAGTTCATCCTATCTTGAGTTTGCTCTGGAGTTCTTTTTTTTTTAATTTAGAGTACCCAATTAACTTTTTCCAATTAAGGGGGCAATTTAGCGTGTTCAATCCACCTACCTTGCACATCTTTGGGTTGTGGGGGCGAAACCCACGCAAACACAGGAAGAATGTGCAAACTCCACACGGACAGTGACCCAGAGCCGGGATCGAACCTGGGACCTCGGCGCCGTGAGACTGCAGTGCTACCACTGCGCCACCGTGCTGCCCTCGCTCTGGAGTTCTTAATAGAAATTTGGACCATGTAAAAGCATAAGGGTGGGGAAGTACACCACTGCTTATAAAAAGGAAAACGAATCTTAACACTTTTCTATTTATCGATAGGTGCTGAGACGGGAAATCAGTGCTGTTTAAAGTAATCCCCCTCTTCCTTCCTGTCCATAATATTTGACTGCTTTGTAGATCAAAAATCTGTCTAACTCTGCCATGAATATGTTAATTTGCCCTGCCTCCACTTCTCTTTAGGGGCGAGAATTATGTGCACTAACTACCCTCCTCTTCCCTGTTTTCAATGGGACACCCCTTAACTTAAAATGTTCTCCTTAGTTTTAGATTCTCCCATGGAGGGGTGGAGTGGGGGGGGGGGGGGAATCCCCTCAGCCTGCCAAGGCCTTTCAGCTTAATAGGATCATCTCTCATTCTTCTAAATGGCATGGGCGGCACGATAGCACAGTGGTTAACACTTTTGCTTCACAGCGCCAGGGTCCCAGGTTCGATTCCAGGCTTGGGTCACTGTCTGTACGGAGTCTTCATGTTCTCCCCGTGTCTGCGTGGGTTTCCTCCGGGTTCTCCGGTTTCATCCCACAAGCCTCGAAAGACGTGCTGTTAGGTAATTTGGACATTCTGAATTCTCCCTCAGTGTACCCGAACAGGCGCCAGAATGTGGCGACTAGGGGCTTTTCACAGTAACTTCATTGCAGTGTAAATGTAAGCCTACTTGTGAAAATAACGATTATTATTATTATACTCCAATGAGTATCGGCCCAACCTGCTCCTCGGAAGACACCCCCTTCATGTTGACATAGAATGTCCAGAGTTGAATCATTGGTCATTGTGTTAACTGATCAAAGCCACGAATGCTGGAGCAACGCTAGAATTGTTTTTAATGTCCCTGGGCTGGACAGGGAAGGAGTCAGCTGAATGTCCTGATTTTTAATCACTATCATCAATGAAAAAGATGTCAGATGAAGATCTGAAATTGCTTTGGTCTAATAACCGCAGGAATACCTAGCCCACTGCTCGCTGCCTATTCATGAATGTAAACGATAAACACTTGGTAGAGTCAGGAAGGAGGGAAGGTGAAATATTGAAGGTTCTGACTATATATATTACTCTAAATGAGAGGCTGCCTTCAAGAAAGGAGGAAATTTCAATGCAAAAGAGGAAGTAAAGGGAATGTAGGTACAATGTGAGGGTTGTGCCGTGCTGCTGATTAATTTCCAAATGCTTGACGAGTTTAGTTTTATTGCATAGCACACTAATGAAAAGCTGCCGAATTCTCCAAAGGTACATCTGTGTCTGTCGATAATGGGTTGCCCCCAGCATAAAGGAAAAGCTAATGGGGAAAAGAAACATTGAAACTATTACCTATTGGGATAGATTTTGACATTGATTGTAGCACTGCCAGAGATATCCACTTCAGGAGATGAAGCTCAAGCAGTGGCATATCAAATGACTGCAGACACCTTCCCTAGCACTAAGAAGGCATTGCTTCAAGATGCTCTTCAGTCTTGGTTTCCCTTTAATACCTCACACAAATCAAGAATTATTTGTTGTACTGCTTGTTCATCTGTCAGGCTGAGAAATAATTGTTCTGGCGCCGTATCTTTTTTCTGCAGGGTATTGCATGCTTTGTCTTGTCTCTCGCGTTGGAACCTTTTAAACCCTATATTTTGGAATCCTAGTTATTTACATTGGGAAGCAAATTGCTCAGTACCGGGGAAGTAGCGAGGTTATCCGGGGAAAGGGTTCACAAGTTTATTTGCTGCCTGCTGAGTCCTCTCTGATAGCTGGCAAAGATTGGCATGGGGTGGAAATGGGAAACTACATAGCTGAGTACAATGGATCTAATTGCTGACTTGTCACCCAAAAGGTTGCCAGTCTTGTTGGGGGCGACATTTGTATTTTTCATGAAGATTGTTACTGCCTCCAGGGGTATGAGCAAAAGCTAGCTCTTCAGTTGGTCTTCAATCACTCTGGAACAGTTAGTGACTCATTCACTTTACAAAAGGACTGCTGGCAGCATGGGAACAAGAATGTGGACCATTCAACCTCTCGAGCCTCTTCTACCATTTGATTAGATTATGGCTGGTTTGTTGATTTTGAAAATCAGACAGCACTTTAACTAAAGGGGGAATAAATTACGTTTGGCGTCTATTGTAATGTTTGCTGTCCTGCAAGGTTACGTCATTTTTACTTTTCACCCCACGAATATCAACTCGCACAAAACAACTGTCATTCATACTTTCTAATAGGGTATCATTTTCAAGAAAAGTGGGCAATTCCTTTCCTCTTTATTTATAAACAAGTAAACTGTGTGACCATGCAATTCACCTTGTGAATGTTTTAAATTTGTTCTTAGAGTGTGGGCATCGCTGGCTGGGCCATCCCTAATTACCCCTGAACTAAACAGTTTGCTCGGCCATTTCAGAAGGTGTTTAAGAGTCAACCACATTGCTGTGGGTCTGGAGTCTCATGTGGGCCAGACCCTTTCCTTCCCTAAAACACATTAGTGAATCAAATACAATGGTTTCTTGATCACCTTTAGACCAGGGTTTTAAAAAATTGAATTGAAACCTCACCATCTGCCATGGTGGGTTTTGAACCTGGGTCGCCAGAGCAGTACCCTGTGCCTCTACATTTCAAATCCAGTGATGTTGCCACAATGCTGCCACCGCCTCCCTTAATGAGGCTATAGCGATGGAAATAATGCTTAGGAGGATGGTGAAAGCAGAGGCAGTCAAGAATTTAAATAGGAGAATGGCTGAAAATAAATTTACAGGGCTATGAGGATAGAACAGGGCAATGGGACTGACCAGAATGCTCTGTGGAGTGCTGGTATAGATTCAAGCTGAATAGCTCCCTCAGTTCCCTAATTACTTTATGATGCTATAACTCCATGATAATGTCAAGCCTTTGTTTCTCTTCCGGGATGCCCTATTAATTCTTCACCTTCTCCGCCTTTCAGATTATGTGATGGATTAATGTGATAGTGATCAATTTAGAGTTGGTACAGGAACATGCTTTGGGTCTGGTAATGAGGCAGTTTATTCAAGTAGATTTCCTGTGATTCCAAGTTGCTGAAAATATTTAATGAAAGCTACATCGACGACCACTCCAGTCAGTTACTCTGAAGGGGGAACATTTTTTCTTTGTACAGGGTCCAGGTAAGTATACACACGAAGCAACTGATCAGCTTAGTTGTTTTCTACATAATGTATCTCATTTCCCTCCCGAGGTTGAAATTCGGCTGAGATAAAGAATGAAAGACCATCTGTCTTTATGTGGCTGAGTGTTTTTCTTTAGAACATCATGGAGACATTCAACAAAATACCAGTTCTGAACAAGAGCAATCCCTTAATTGGTTTGTTGATGGGCAGCACAGTAGCACAACTGGATAGTACTGTGACTACACAGCGCCAGGGTCCCAGGTTCGATTCCCCGCTGGGTCACAGTCTGTGCGGAGTCTGCACGTTCTCCCCGTGTCTGCGTGGGTTTCCTCCGGGTGCTCCGGTTTCCTCCCACAGTCCAAAGACGTGCAGGTTAGGTGGATTGGCTGTGATAAATTGCCCTCAGTGAGGAAATCCTCCCTTCAGCAGGAAATCAGCACCATTATTCAGACCAGCATGTGGCAAGGCAGTGTTTCCAAATGTCATTAACAACAAAACTAACTTGCAAGTATAAAGTAGCTTTTAATATTCTAAACGGTTCCAAGGCATTTTGGAGGAGCATTGTCAAAGAAAACCTGGAGCCACATGGAATATTAGGACAGGTGAACAAAAGCTTGGTTAAAGAGAGAGTTTTTAAAGCCCATCTCTATAGATGATGGAGAAAGAGGCAGAGGAGTTTAGGGAAGGAATTCCAGGGCTTGGGAGTTAGGCCACTTGAATGCATGGCTGCTGAGAGTGGAACAGTAAAAATCAGCATTGTGCAAGAGGCCAAATTAGGAGGATCACTGTGATCTTGGAGGTATGGAAGAGGTTCCAAAGAAAGGGAGGAATGAGACTTTGGAAGGATTTGGAAACAAGGGTGAGAGTTTTGTTGACACAACAGAAACCGGTGTAGGTCAGTCTGAAGAGGGATGACAGGTGAATGGAACCATTGGAGTTAGGATCTGGGCAGTAACGTTTTTGGATGAAGGTAGAAGATGGGAGGTCAGCC
Source organism: Scyliorhinus canicula (assembly GCF_902713615.1). Lineage (NCBI taxonomy): Eukaryota > Metazoa > Chordata > Chondrichthyes > Carcharhiniformes > Scyliorhinidae > Scyliorhinus > Scyliorhinus canicula. The sequence goes on along the minus strand of NC_052158.1, from coordinate 84,513,996 downwards.
AGGAGAGCATTGGCAGTGTCCAGCCTGAAGGTAACAAAGGCATGGATGAGGGTTTCCGCAGCAGATTAGCTGAGGGTGGGGCAGAGTTGGGCGAGATTATGAAGTCGAGTTTAATGACAACCTGGATGTGACAGATGCTCATTCAGTCAAATATTACGCTTGAGATAGTGAAAGATCTGGTTCAGCCTCTTAAGAGTAGCCAGGGAAGAGGGATGGAGTTAGTGATAAGGATTGAAGACAATGGGTGGGCTTCTCCAGTTGCCAACTCTGAAATCGCATTCATGTTCGTCTGGAGAATCCCTGTTCACGTCCAAATCGGGGGGCGGTGCCGTTTTTGTGACGCTCCGCCCCCTCCAAACGGCATACTCGGAAAATACGCAATGCGCCATACCAACAGCTGCAAGACATTGCCTGAGGCCTCCTCTTGATGCTCGGTCCCCGACTGGCCGAGTTCCTGATGGCATCGGTCGCGTTTGGGCTCATCCAGCGGGAACTCGGCCTGACGGCTGCGGACTCAGTTCAGCGCCACCGCAGTCGGGGGAAAGCCGATCCGCAGGCACGGGGACTTTGCCAGGGGCTGGGGGCACTGTTGGGGGTTGGTCCAGGGCACTTGAGCTGGCCAAGGGGGGGTCATTGTTTCACAGGCTGGGTCCGCGAGCAGCCGACGCCATGTTGCACGGAGCGGCAGCTGAAGGCCGCCGCCGTGCGCAATCACGGCCACGGACCTGGGAATTCTCCGAGCCGTATCGGTAGCTAGAGCCGGGTGCTCTACGCTGCCTTGATACCAGCCCCCAGACAAATGGAGGATCGATGGCCGTTTTACTCCTTTTTTTTAATCGTAAAATGCCACCGTTCCTACACCGGCATGGGGACATAGCCTCAAAATCAGAGAATCCAGCCCAATGGCTTTGGTTGTCCCAATATTCAGTTGGACAGTCAAGAAGGCTAATTGACTGGTCAGCGGTTTGGTGGGAGTGGAAGTGAAAGTGCAGGAGGTAGGACTCATGAACAGGATGAGGAACCATGGACAGCTTAATCCTCAATAGCAGAGTCCGTAATTTGTGTGCAAAGGACAAAACTGAAGCTTTGCAATCATCTTCTGCCAGAAGTGTCAAGTTGATGAACCATGTCGGCCTCCTTCTGAGGTTCCCAGCACCTTCAGCCTGCACTCAGAACCTGCGCATACCAGCTGGCAGAGGTATTCACAGACATCTTTAACCTATCCCTACTCCACTCCGAGGTCCCCACCTGCTTCAAGAAGACCACCATCATACCGGTACCAAAGAAGAACCAGGCAACATGCCTCAATGACTACCGCCCGGTGGCCCTGACGTCAGTTATAATGAAGTGCTTCGAGAGGCTGATCATGAAGCGCATCACCTCCATACTCCCGGAACGCCTTGACCCACTTCAATTCGCATACCGTCGCAACCGGTCCACATCAGACGCCATTTCCCTGGCCCTACACTCATCCCTAGAGCGTCTCGAAAACAAGGACTCCTACATTAGACTCCTATTTATTGACTACAGCTCCGCCTTCAACACCATAATCCCAGCCAAGCTCATATCAAAGCTCCAAAACCTAGGACTTGGCTCTCCACTCTGCAACTGGATCCTTGACTTTCTGACCAACAGACCACCATCAGTAACAACGAACACCAACACCTCCTCCACAATAATCCTCAATACCGGTACCCCGCAAGGCTGTGTACTTAGCCCCCTACTCTACTCCCTGTACACACACGACTGCGTGGCAAAACTTGGTTCCAACTCCATCTACAAGTTTGCTGATGATACGACCATAGTGGGCCGGATCTCGAATAACAACGAGTCCGAATACAGGAGGGAGATAGAGAACCTAGTGGAGTGGTGTAACGACAACAATCTCTCCCTCAATGCCAGCAAAACTAAAGAGCTGGTCATCGACTTCAGGAAGCAAAGTACTGTACACACCCCTGTCAGCGTCAACGGGGCCGAGGTGGAGATGGTTAGCAGTTTCAAATTCCTAGGGGTGCACATCACCAAAAATCTGTCCTGGTCCACTCACGTCGACGCTATCACCAAGAAATCACAACAGCGCCTATACTTCCTCAGAAAACTAAGGAAATTCGGCATGTCCACATTAACCCTTACCAACTTTTACAGATGCACTATAGAAAGCATCCTATCGGACTGCATCACAGCCTGGTATGGCAACTGCTCGGCCCAGGACCGCAAGGAACTTCAGAGAGTCGTGAATACCGCCCAGTCCATCACACGAACCTACCTCCCACCCATGGACTCCATCTACACCTCCCGCTGCCGGGGGAAAGCGGGCAGCATAATCAAGGATCCCTCCCACTCGGCTTACTCACTTTTCCAACTTCTTCCATCGGGCAGGAGATACAGAAGTCTGAGAACACGCACGAACAGACTCAAAAACAGCTTCTTCCCCACTGTCACCAGACTCCTAAATGACCCTCTTATTGACTGACCTCATTAACACTACACCCTGTATGCTTCAACCGATGCCAATACTTAGGTAGTTACATTGTATATCTTGTGTTGCCCTATTATGTATTCTCATGTATTTTCTTGAATTTTGTTTAATTCCCTTTTCTTCCATGTACTGAATGATCTGTTGAGCTGCTTGCAGAAAAATACTTTTCACTGTACCTCGGTACACGTGACAATAAACAAATCCAATCCAAACCACTCCAATCCAATTTGATTCACTCCATGTGATTTGAAAAAATGGCTGGCACATTGGATACAGACCATGGGCACCAACAATATCCTCTGTGTTGCTGCGGACTTGTGCACCAAAACTAAATGCGCCTGTAGTCAAGCTGCTCCAGTACAGTTATAACTGTGGCATCTACCTAACAAAGTAGCCCAGCTAAGTCCAGTTCACAAAACGCAGGACAAATCCAGTCTGGCCAATCCCTGCTGTCAGTCCATTCTCAATCATCAGCTATGTGATGCAAGAATTAATTTACATTGCCACCAAGCAGCACTTACTCACCAATAACCTGCTCACAGACGCTCCATTTGAGTTCTGTCAGGAGTTCCAGACCTCATATAGCCTTGTTCCAAACACGGCTGCAGGAGCTGAATTTCAGAGGTGAGATGAGAGTGCATGCCCTTGATACCAAGATCATACTTGACCAAGCGTGGCAGCAAGGTTCCCAAGCTAAATTGAAGTCAATAGGAATCCAGGAAAAATTCTCCACTGGTTGGATTCATAGCTATCACAAAGGAAGATGGTTGTGGTTGTTAGAGATCAATCAGTTCCAAGACATCACTGTGGACGTTCTGATTGTAGTCTCCTAGATCCAACCATCACTAATCTCTTCATCAATGTTTTCCTTCTAATTTAAGATCAGAAGTGATGACGTTCACTGGTGTTCACTTTCATTTACAAATTTTCAAGATTCTGAAGGGCAGCATGGTAGCACAGTTGCTTCACAGCTCCAGGGTCCCAGGTTCGATTTCTGGCTTGGGTCTCTGTCTGTGCAGAGTCTGCACGTTCTCCCCGTGTCTGTGTGGGTTTCCTTCAGGTGCTCCGCTTTCCTCCCACAGACCAAAAATGTGCAGGTTAGGTGAATTGGCCGTGCTAAATTGCCCTTTGTGTCCAAAAAAAAGTTAGATGGAGTTACTGGGTCACAGAGACAGGGCGTGGGCGTGGGGTGCTCTTTCCAAGGGCAGGTGCAGACTCGATGGGCTGAATGGCCTCTTTCGGCACTGCAAATTCAATGATCTATATCTACCCCCATGCAGCTAAACACGGGCAACATTCAGGTTTGGCTGAGAAGAGGCAAGTAACATTTGTGCCGCACAAGTGCCAGGCAATGATTGTCTCCAACAAGAGAGAATCTAACCTTCTCCCTTGACATTAAAAGGCAATATCATTGCTGAAATCCCTACCACCAAGATTCTATGGGCTCGTCGTTGACCAGAAACCTAACTGGACCAATGTGTCTAAAAGAGCAGGTCAGAAGCTGGGTATTCTGCCGTGAGTGACTGTCCTCTTAACTCTTAAAATCTCTTCTACCACCCACAAGCACAAGTCAGGAGTGTAATGGAATGCTCTCCACTTCTCTGGCTAGTGCGGCTCCAACAACACTCAAGAAACTCAACACCACCTAGGACAAAGCAGCTGCTTGATCGGCACCCATCCACCATCTGAAACATTTTCTTCCAACACCGATGCACAGTGACAACAGTGTGAACCATCTGCAAGCTCTAACGCAGCAACTCACCTTTGATAGCACCTCCCAAATCTTTGATCTCTCCTACCTTGAAAGACAAGGATAGAAAATGCAAGGGAAACACACCTGCAGGTCCCCCTCCAAGTCTGGCATTTACCTGCGTTGGTACTATATTGCCATTTCTTCACTGTTGAAAGGCTGAAATTCTCCAGAGAACAGCACTGTGGGAGTACCTTCACCACACAGTTTACAATCGTTCAAGATAATACCTCATCACTACCTTCTTGAGGAAGGTTCGGGATGCATTGAGACATAGATCCCATGAATGTATTTTTTAAAAAGAGTGGACTTGATAGAAATTGGAGAAAATGTGTGTTCAGGATTAGGCAAGTGAGGAACCTTCAGGATGTTTAACCTGGTGAGTAGGAGAACAGAAGGAAGCAGCAGAAGCAGCTGAATGGATGGTGACAGGATATCATTGAGCTTATCACAGTTATTGTCAGTGGTGTGATGGATGAGGCAGGGGAAGAATGGCTTAGGTAAATGGTTTGCTGTGCAGAAAATAAATCCAGGGCTACTGAGCTTGGCTCAGAGGGAAAACCTTTTGTAGTTGACAAGAGACCTTTTGAGGTGAAATTGAGATCATTCATTGGTGCTGCTTGACCAGAGGCTCACACCCACTGACTGTCTGCTGCCCAAAGGAGATTGGCTGCAGGGTACCAGCACCTGACCTTTAAACTTTTCTTTTGGGTCCAAACATTCAGATTCTGCTCCTGGTTCCTCATGCCTCCTTGCCCCTCAACTCCTGGTCCCATAGTCCCTTGGTCCTCCAATTTTGAGGACTCTACTTCTGGTTCTCATCCCTGAATCTGTGTTGGCGAAAAATCCATCTGAAAAACCACACCCCCTCAAATTCTCTCGACAGAGATTCTGCTCTCAGCATGCAGGGGTATCATGGTCCGGTCAAGCCTTTCGTATACTTTTGGAAGGCTTGGCTGAAAACAGGATGGGCCATGGTACCACTGGTGCGGTGAATGGATGACACAGTTGACAAGTCTCACTGTTTGAAGATAATATGGAGGATGCACATATGGAAGCACCTTCTTAACCTGTTGGATTTTGTTCACTCCCAGAGATCAATGCACTCAACGTTGGCCTATCAGTTCAGATCTGTCAGCACATCAATGAGGATCAACTAGAGTTGACTGATTCATACAGTTCTGTTATCAGAATCCTTGTTCTTTCCAATGGATTTATTGCCTCTGAGCATTTAATAGATATATTTTCCATTCACAAACTTTCACTTTTCTTTTGAATAGTTCTTTTGTCAGTCAGGTTATTACAGTAATTTGAGCATGATTTTTGTGCACCAGCATTGGTGGTGAGAAATGAATGTTAGGTTTTGTTAATGGTTAAACTTTAAACTGTCTATTTAATTCCAAGGTAAAATGGAATTGGAGGATAACTAATTCGCATATTTACCTGGATACAATGCCCATGTAATGATGCACATTGCCATGGAGATGGGCTTTGAGAGGGGAAGAGTCCATAGCAAGACATTGTAATCTAGGCTTACAGAATTTACTAAGGTGTCACCTGACACAAACAGGTTGGTCTGCAAGAATCTGAGAAAGAGAGACAGCGAGCAAAGAGATTAAGGCAGCAGGCCTGTGTTATTCACTGTGCTGAATACAGGTGGGAACTCAGGCTTGGACTTAAAAAATAATTTTTATGAGGTTTTAAACAAGGCTGAAAGATTTGCCTAGCTTTGGCTAAAGCAAGGGTATTTTTTGGTGAACCTTATTATGAACGCAACTTTTAGTCCATGAACATATCTGGCTGGAAAAAGTGGGGGCTGGGGGACCCATCAAGAATTGAGAATAACTTTGGGCTGATTGCTGGAGATTGAGGTGTTTACTTACGGGATCGAGTAAATATTGACCATGGAGGGTTATTCCAAGTTATTGTAAAAGTTAAATGGGAAAGGTTTCTGTAGTTTAGAGTATAAGTAGTTTACTAAAATAGCACTTGGTCAGCATTGCTTTGGGGTTTTATTGGAATAAATGCCTTAAAACATGAAATCTTGTTGTGTGATTCTTCCTATAATTCACTGGAAATTCAAATATATTTCAAAAAGCTATTGGTCTCTATGGGGATTGCAAATCGAGTGCTTTGCATGGTCAAAGTTATATGTATGCTCTGGTCTTGAACAATAAGGTTACTGTCTGACTGAGTCTGCAGGTAACTGGTAACTATAACAACGTCTCAATTGTTTATTTTAAAACATCCTCATCATTAAAGTTTTAAAGGAACCTTTAATTCATTTGTATCCTGTAATGGCATATCTATAATGAGTGACTAGTGGTTTTGAGAATGTGGATTTCCGACTATTGAGACAAACAATTTGGGCAGAATTAATGGCGACCTGGTGCCTGCTCCTCATTGGGAAGTCAGTGGGGGCTTGCATTGCAAGGCAGTCAGGAACTTAATGAGTGGTGTTGGGCCTTGTTGTGGAGTATCTAAAGACACTTGACACAGAGCCAGTTTCAGGAAAAGCAAGCAGCAGTTTGTTCAATACAAGTGTGCGCACGGAGAATGCTCTCTCAAAATGCTCCAAGCAATCCAAAGATACCCAGTTTATATCAGTTATTTATTCCCACCTTTGTGACAACTTAAAATTAACTCACAATGTTCTTATCGTATATGTATAGCTCGTTATGACTGCAATTATAGACGAGGTTACAAAATAATCACGGAGCAACCTGATATTTAACACAAACGATGCTCACATTTTTATGAATTACGAACCTGTCTTACCTGTTCTGACAATTTGCTACTTTGTCCAGTCATCTACTTATCTTGGTCTGACCCTGATCAGTCATCCACTACCTAGTCCCGTACACGTAGCCAATTTCTCCAAGCCAACAACTAAACCTCGGCATTCTTTTTCGATTTGATTGAACCTCTGCTCTGTTGTCATCATGGATCGTGATGCATATGCGACTGGTTTCCAATCGTCATGCTCAAGTTGCAGAAGAACTGCTCCCAGACTATGTTAAGTGTTAACAGACTTTCAATGGGTCCGTTAACACTTTAATCTGCTTAGATGGGTCAATAAATGTGAGAACTGGCCATGGTGGTTAGTGAAGTCTTGAGCTTCTTCCACTCTTGCTCATGCTGCTCAGTTCAAGTGAAATCCGTTGTCTTGTGCAGTAGATCACGTAGATGTGTTGTTTTTGCTGACAGGTTCAGAATGAATTTCCTGATAAAATAGCCATCACTCTTAAGATGGCTTTCTTGTCGTGTGGTTTTGGCATGTTGAGAATTGCTTGGATGTTGTCCTTCTCCGGTTCAATGCCATGCGATGAGGGCTTGTCACCTAGGAATGTGACCTTAGTTACTCCAAATTGGCACTTTTGCTTATTGAGCTTCAGCCCATTTCACCTGACACTCGTTAGAATTTTAAGCAACCTCATATTGGGCTCTTCTATGGCTGAGCCCCAAATTATGGCACCATCCACATACACACGTACACCTTCGACGCCTTTGATTATGTGCTCCAAGGCACATTGAAACATTTCTGATGCTTAAATTATGCCAAACGGCATTCTCAGAAAGCAATGCTGTCCAAATGGCGTATTAAAAATGTAGTACTTTGTGCTTTATTCCTCTAGCTTTAGCTGCCAAAAACCTTGAGATGCACCAAATTTCATAAAGAATTGTGCACCAGCCATCTCAGATGTGATTTCCTCACGCTTTGGTATTTGGTAATGTTCTCTTTTGATATCCTCGTTAAGACCTTTGGGATCCATACATATGTGAATGTCGCCATTCTTTTTCTTTACACATACCATGGACAGTTTATTCTGACCCATTCTGTACTGTATCCGAGGACTTGGATTCATTATTAGGTGATCAGTCCTGTGAAGAATTAGGTCTAGTGCAGATGGTATATATCACCCTTGTTTCTTGGAGTAAAAACAAAGATTCCCGTAACAGCCTCCCCGAACAGGCGCCGGAATGTGGCGACTAGGGGCTTTTCACAGTAACTTCATTGAAGCCTACTCATGACAATAAGCGATTTCCATTTTCCATTCCATTACTGAGAAACATTTTTAGAATACTGTGCTGCTAGCTCGTGAGCCTGACAAATCTTAACGATTTGTTCCAATGATAGCTCAGATTCCCTCAGCAACTGTTCCCTCAGCTTATTTTCATTCCCACTAAACACAATCTGGTCCTGAATCATGGACGATTCCACGGCAGAAAAATTACAGGTTTTAGCTTTTAACTTTAAATCAGTGATGAAATGATCTATGGACTCTTCCATCTTCTGTAAACATCATCTAAACACATAGCGTTCATAAATGTTATTCTTTCTGGGGGTTGCACTCAAGTGTCAACATAGGCAGTATGCTCCAGGTCTGCGTTGAAGCCATGAATGTGCAACTGTCTGATTCAAAATGGAAGTGCGCTATCAACTGAAACAAGTAGACATCACATCACTCATTCAAAATTTTAAAACATGATCAAATTTCACTGTTTTAAGTTTACTTTGCTATTAAGGTCAAAGATGTCCATTTGTTCAAGCCTAAAATTTCATAATATATACTATGGGTGGAATTCTCCGTAAGGCCCAATGCCGTTGTGAAACCTGGAGAGGTTCACGACGGCGTCGGAAGCCTCTCCCGGGCCCCTATTCTCCCCTACCTGGGGGGATAGGCGGGCCGGACCAGGAAACTCGGCCGCCGGGCCTTGTCCCTGGCTTCAAGGCCCGGCGCGCCAAGAATGATGCCGCAGCGGAGCCTAATGACGTCAGCCGCGCATGCGCGGGTTGGACAGCTCAAACCCGCGCATGCGTGGTTGCCGTCTTTCCCCTCAGCTCTTGCGCGGCGGCGGAGGGGAAAGAGTGCGTCCCCTTGGGACGTCGGCCCGACGATCGGTGGGCACCGATCGCGGGCCAGTTCCCTCCCGAGCACGGTCGTGGTGCTCGATCCCCAATCTGCTCCCCCTAGGCCCCACACTTACCTGTCGCACCATGTTCACGACGGCAGCGACCAGGTGTGGTTGCCGCCGTTGTGAACAGGTCGGGAACGGCAGGCCGCTTGGCCCATCCGGGTCGGAGAATCGCGGGCCGCCGCGAAAAACGGCGGCCTGCGTTTCTCCGAGCGGCGTGTCGGAAAACCGGACACTCCATTTTGGGGGGGGGGTGGGAGAATAGCGGGAGGTGTGGGAGCGGACCTCCCGCTATTCTCCCACCCATCCTGGTTGCGGAGAATCGCGGCCTACATATCAGACCACTCCTCTGGGCACTAAACAATTAGAACTGAAATATGGATGAGATTTAATTCCTCCCCCTCAAGAGGTCAGTTTGAAAGGCATGATGGGTGGGAGGGAGCAGACACTGTTACCTTCTCAAGCTCCTGCTGGGAAGAGTGGACTTGGCCTTCCCACTCAGAAGACAATTGAAGCCCTGAAGCAACCACTTTGGAAACATTTTTCTTTTGCAGCCAGTGATAATTGAATAGCACCACCCCTGCCTCCCACAGCAGGCCATAGCTCGCTATGCAGAGACCCTGTCCAACCAACCCCATTGGGTTTGCCTGTGACCTATTTGGGGGGAGGGGAGGGTATCCCTCATGCTCAAGCACTCTGTCCAATCAACTGATCTGGTAATGGGAGAGGTGCCCATGGAGAAAAAAACAGGCAACACCCCCCCCCACCCCGCCATTGTCCTGCCTACCCGCTATTCCCATTTCACCCACGACCACCTCTATCCAGTGGTCCAGTGATAATCCCTGGCCAGTGAAAAGCACAAGTGGAATATCGGCAATGGTCACCATGCCCAATTGTGTAACCGGTAAACTCCAAGTCTCTGATTGGTCTTTTGGGGGTGGGTGCTGCAGTGATATCATGGTTGTGTTGTAATTCACCGACTGACCATGCAGTCTCATTAGTATATAAGTGAATGTCAGGTGACCTCAGACTGACTAGGGAGCTGGGCGATAGATAATGGTTTTCCAATGTCCATACTGTTATTCATCTGTTGTTTTGGATATAGTTTTTAAAAAATATATTTTTATTCAAAATTTTTACATTATAAATAACCGAAAAGGAAAATAGAAACCCCCCCCGCCCCTTTACAGAAAAAATGAAACAAAAGTAAATAAACAAATGAACATTAACCAATAAACTATAAACAATAGTAAATTTCCAACCAGACCTTTCCCCCCCCCCTGGGTTGCTGCTGCTACTGACCCTCTAAAGGCTGCCACCGCCTGAAGAACCCTTGCACAGATCCCCTTAAGGCAAATTTCACCTTCTCCAATTTAATAAACCCTGCCATGTCATTAATCCAGGTTCCACACTTGGGGGCCTCGCATCCTTCCACTGAAGCAGAATCCTTCGCCGGGCTACCAGGGACGCAAAGTCCAGAATACCGGCCTCTTTCGCCTCCTGCACTCCCGGCTCATCCGACACCCCAAATATTGCGAGCTCCCAGCCCGGCTTAACTCTGGAATTCACCACCCTTGACACCGTCCTCGCTACGGCCCTCCAGAACTCCTCTAATGCTGGGCATGCCCAGAACATGTGGGTACGGTTTGCTGGACCCACCGAACACCTCGCACATCTATCCTTACTCCCAAAGAACCGGCTCAGCCTTGCCCCGGTCATATGCGCCCTGTGCAGCACCTTAAATTGTATAAGGCTGAGCCTAGCGCAAGAGGAGGAAGAATTTACTCTTCCCATGGCAGCCGCCCATGTACCCTCATCGATCTCCTCCCCCAGTTCCTCCTCCCACTTACCTTTTAACCTCCTCCTGCATCACCTGATAAATTGCCGCAATCCTACCCTCTCAAACCCACACCCCCGACAACAACCTAACCTGAACCCTGGGCGTCGGCAGCAGCGGGAACTCCACCACCTGACGCCTAACGAACGCCCTTACCTGCATATATCTGAAGGTATTTCCGGGGGGGAGCCCGAATTTCTCTTCCAGTTCCCTAAGGCTCGCAAACTTCCCGTCGATGAACAGGTCCCCAATCCTCCTAATACCCGCCCTGTACCAACTCCGGAACCCCCCATCCATTTTCCCCGGGACAAACCAATGGTTCTCCCGTATCGGGGACCACACCAAGGCCCCCACCACCCCCTGTGACGTCTCCACTGCCCCCAGATTTTGAGGGTCGCCGCCATCACCAGGCTCATAGTGTACCTCATTGGAGGAGCGGCAGCGATGCCGTCACCAGCGCCCCCAGGCTCGTGCCCACACAGGACGCCATCTCCAACCTCTTCCATGCTGCTCCCTCCATTACCCACTTGCGTACCATCGCCACTTTGGCAGCCCAGTAATACCTGCTAGAGGCTAGGCAATGCCAACCACTCCCCCCCCCCCATCTCTGCTCCGCTCCAGAAACACCCTTCTCACCCTCGGGGTCTTCTTAGCCCACAAGAACTCCTGTTAATCCACTTAAAAAGGCCTTAGGGATCAGGATGTGGAGGCACTGAAACAGAAACAGAAACCTCGGGAGCACCGTCATTTTAATGGACTGCACCCTACCTGCCAGGGAAAGCGGCAGCATATCCCTCCTTTTGAACTCCTCCTCCATTTGCTCCACCAGCCTCGTTAAGTTGAGCTTATGCAGGGCCCCCAGCTTCTGGCCACCTGTACCCCCAGGTATCTAAAACTCCTCTCTGCCCTTTTTAGCGGAAGCTCACCAACCCCCCTCTCCTGGTCCCTCGAGTGCACCACAAACAGCTCACTCTTCCCCATATTAAGCTTATACCCGGAGAAATCCCCAACTCCCTGAGGATCCTCAACACCTCCGGCATTCCCTCCACCGGGTCCGACACATACGAAAACAGATCGTCTGCATATAACGCTACCCGGTGTTCCTCCCCTCCCCACACCAACTCCCTCCAATTCCTACACTCCCTTAAAGCCATGGCCAGGGGCTCAATCACCAGCGCAAAGAGGAGGGGTGATAAAGGACACCCCTGCCTCGTTCCTCGATATAGCCGGAAATATTCCGACCTCCACCTGTTCGTGGCCACACACGCCACCGGGGCCTCGTACAGCAATCTCACCCAGCTGACGAACCCCACCCCAAACCCAAACCTCCTCAGCACCTTTCGCAGGTACCCCCACTCCACCCTATCGAAGGCCTTCTCCGCGTCCATAGCTATCACTACCTCCGCCTCACTCTCCATCTCCGGCATCATAATCACATTCAGGAGCCTACGTACATTGGTATTCATCATCCCAATCCGGGGCATATACATTTACCAAAACCACCCGCACCCCCTGCAGCTTACCACTCACCATCACATACCTACCTCCGTTATCTGCGACGATGCTCAATGCCTCAAATGACACCCGCTTCCCCACCAAGATCGCCACCCCCATGATTTTTTGCATCCAGCCCCGAATGGAACACATGTCCTACCTATCCCTTTCTTAGCCTTACCTGATCTGCCACACGTAAATGCGTTTCCTGAAGCGTGACCACATCTGCCTTTAGCCCTTTCAGGTGCGCGAACACACAGGCCCGCTTGACCGGCCCGTTCAGGCCTCTTACATTCCAAGTTATCAGCCGGATCAGGGGGCTACCAGCTCCCCTCTTCAGCCGACTAGCCATAACACTTCCTAGGCCAGCCACGTGCCCGCGCCCCAACACACTTCCCGTTCCTCCCAGCAGCAGACCCCCCCCCCCCCCCCCCCCCCCCCCCGACCTCCTCTGCAGACCTCAGCTCCCCCTTGGCCTTTACTCCCGCCGTTCCATCGACCCCCCCCCCCCCCAATGTGGGAATCATCCCTCCCCCTTGTGTCCATCAACGGGCTCTCCCCGCCTCCCCCGACCTCACCCCTTCAACTCCCAGCGCGGGAAAAAGCCCGCGCTTCCAGCACCAGCCCTGCCCCCTCTGGCATAGTTTCCCTTCCAGGCCCAGTCCCAAATCCTCCGGCTCGGGCCTCCCCCCGCGCGGTGCCCCATCCCCAATTCCAGCCACCAACGCCCACAGGTTTTTACCTGCCCAACCCCCTACGAACTTGTCCGACAGGCAAAAAAGAAACAGTGCCCAATCCGACCACAAAATCCCCCCCAAAACACAGCACAACAGTCCCGGCCACCCCCCCTCCCAGCGTCCCCTCGTCTACAGCCTTCAGTCCGAGTCCAGCTTTTTTGTCTGAATAAAGGTCCATGCCTCCTCTGGCGTCTCAAATTAATAATGACGATCTTTGTAGGTGACCCACAGTCGAGCCGGATGCAACATGCCAAACTTCACCCCTCTCCGGTGCATCACCGCCTTAGCCCGGTTGTACCCGGCCCTCTTCTTAGCCACCTCCACACTCCAGTCCTGATAAATCCGGATCTCTGCGTTCTCCCACCTGTTGCTCCGCTCCTTCTTGGCCCACCTTAGCACACATTCTCTGTCCGCAAACCGATGGAACCGCACCAGCACCGCACGCGGCGGCTCACTAGGCTTGGGCCTCCTCGGCAGCACTCGATGGGCCCCCTCCAGCTCCAGAGGCCCCTGGAAGGACCCAGCGCCCATCAACGTATTCAGCATGGTGACCACGTAGGCACCCACATCCGATCCTTCCAGCCCCTCCGGGAGACCCAGAATCCGCAGATTCTTTCTCCTCGACCGGTTCTCCAGGTCCTCGAGCTTCGCCTGCCATTTCTTATGGAGCGTCTCGTGCGTCTCCACCTTCACCGCCAGGCCCAAGATCTCGTCCTCATTCTCCGAGACCTTTTGTCGGACCTCCCGGATCGCTGCCCCTTGGGCCATCTGGGTTTCAAGCAGCTTATCAATTGACACCTTCATCGGCTCTAGCAGCTCTGACTTCAGCTTTGTGAAGCAGCGCTAGAGAAACTCCTGCTGCCCCTGTGACTACTGCTCCGATGCTGCCTAGTCTCCACCCGCCGCCATCTTAACCTTCCTTCCTCGCACCTTTCTCTGCTCCAACTCCACTTTTTGCACCGCTCCACTCCTGGTCCAATCCATACAGTGCCGGGGAAATAATGTTATCCCCTTCCCACACTGGGAATCGTCAAAAAAGTGCCGCTGGGGGCCCTAAAAAGAGCCCAAAAATCCATTTCTAGCGGGAGCTGCCAAATGTGTGCATTAGCTCCGCATAGCCACAACCGGAAGTCCTTGTTTTGGATATAGTTTACCCACAGTTAATGTTAATAAATCGTTTATAGCTATAGCTACAAGTGTTCCTGTAATATAAAGCAGGCCACCTGACAAAAGCATTACATGGTACCAGGGTTGGATGGTATTAAACATGGAGAAAAAACGATTACATCATCGAATGAAGCCATGAGGTCCACAGAGATTTGAAGATTTTGGAGACTTCAAAAATGAACACATGAAGTATTTGAAGCCACCAATGAATCTCAGATTTCATGGTAACTGGCGTGTCTTTAACAACAATTTAATCTGTTTCTTAGTTCAGTAACTTTAGGAGATCAATCAGATTTGCGTAACGTAGTGATGCTCTAAACAGTGGCAGAACCCAAAGCAATTGCTGTGTTTAATACATTTAAATTTGCCCAGCTGGGCGCTGAGAGATAGATAATGGTTTGCCCTCTCCAAATTGACTTCAAACCTTTCCAGCTTGAATTCCATTTGCCACTTCTGGCCTGCCACGGGGGTGTTGTCCATTGACTTTCAACGGGAACGGGAGATCCCAACCCTAGTCCTTAGAGTGGGACTTGAATCCACAACCTTCTGATCAGAAACAAACAGTGCTAACATTGCATTGCAGCTCATACCAATACAGACCTAATGTAAAACTACTGGTATATTTAAAATTAATTTTATGACTGTTGCTCTTTAAACGAGAAATATGTAGTGCTAAGATATGGATTGGCACAGTGAGCACCATCTTTACTGAATCAAGTAAGCTTGGCTAGGAAGTCAATTGTGGTATGGATTAGGGCTGTCCAGTCCTAATCATGTCAGTTGCTAAGGACGCCAGATTTACCTCATGATCCTTAATATGGTCAAATAGGTTGGCAATTCTGTCTGCCAGAATGAAGAAAAAACGTCAGGAACTGCAAGGATGATGACTCATGTGGAGCCATAGCCTGGTGAGAGTCATTGATCTTGGGAAAGTAGAGGAAAATATGAGGGGAAAGACGTTGGATTGTTTTTGGTTAAAGTTATGCTGATATCCTGTGGGGGAGTGGCAGTTAAATAGAAAATGTACTGAGATTTGTTTCGATGCTATCCGTTGGGTGTATCATATGGTTGTCGGCGAGATTTATTCCTTTACAATCGTTACTCTCACGTTTGAAATTTCAACATGAAGGATCTGGGAAGAGATCATCAAAGCTTTTA
Organism: Scyliorhinus canicula; assembly: GCF_902713615.1. Classification (NCBI taxonomy): domain Eukaryota; kingdom Metazoa; phylum Chordata; class Chondrichthyes; order Carcharhiniformes; family Scyliorhinidae; genus Scyliorhinus; species Scyliorhinus canicula. Next base: position 84,498,457 of record NC_052158.1, on the reverse strand, counting down.
GAATTAATGGAATTTATTTAACCACTTTTAATCAGGCAGGTTCGAAGAGCGATCATAAATGTTGCAAGAGAGGAATTCTGACAAATCCTCTGAGGGTGCATCTATTGTATTTGAAAATAATAAATGAGCCTGGATTACTTATAAATTATAAATGTGCTTTTCTTAACAAAAAGACATTTCAGTAACCTCGAGGCTGATAATTCTGGATGATGTATATCCCTGAGGGAGACAGCGTACAGATTCAGTTATGTTGCAGTTTGGCTAATGTGGAAGAGGGGAAAATCAAGGCTTTTCACAAGGACAATTGGTGACAGTCAGCCTCATGGCCCTTGTTATAAATAAAATATTGCGGTTCATGCATTCAAGTATGGTCTAAGTATGATTCTGAACCCAGCGTAGATGTCCAAACAATCAATCTATTTGCTGCTCACTTCATTGCGCAGAATTCTTGATTCTCGGCTCAACATTTAAAGGTCACTCCAAAGCTTAAATTTGATTTGTAGTAATTAGTACATTGTAAATAGTCTTACAGCCTTCAGTTCATGTTTTAAAATATTTTAATGATTTCATTGCGCAAGGCTACAAGTGTTTTCTATTATTGCTTCAGATTACATTGCGGAATGAATGATCAAATAAACAGAGACTCAAATAGTTCCTTTTTGCTGTCAGTAAACCTTCCTTCCCTGTTTTTCACTAGATATTTAGAAGCCATGCTTTTGGTGTTTTGAGTTGGTAAATGTGCGTCCAATGTAAAAAAGAACTGTACACATCGAAACAGGCGGCAGCTTGCAGCCTCGGTCTGAACTTCACAGCTGGTTTGACACTGAAACACTTTAGGGGATATTAGGCCAGATAACAAAAGTTTATTCAAATGGACAGACTTTACAAACCTCCTTAATGGAAAAGTAGAGACATGACTTGGGAAGGGATTTTCAGAGTATTGGATCTTGGCAGCTGAAGGTGTGCTCGCCACTGGGAGAGTAATTAAAATCTGAAATACCCAAGAGATCTGGATTGCTGGAGTAGAGAGATGTTGTGGGTTGAAGACTGGAGGAGGTCACAGAGATAGAGAGGGGCAAGGCCATGCAGGAATTTTAAAACAAGTATAAGGAGGCCTGATTTTTTTCAGCCAGGAGTAAATGTATGCCAGCCAACACCGGGGAGAGTTACTTGTGTGAGTTAAGACATGACAGCAGTTTTCAATCTGGGTATAACCAAGGGGGCCAGACAGAAGTGTGCTGGAATAGAGGTAACAAAGACATGGTGATGGTTTCAGCAGCTAGGTAACCTGAGACAAAGGCCGAGTCAGGTCACGTTATGGAGGTGGACATAAGCTATCTCAGTGCAGATATGTTACAGGAAACTCAGCTCAACTATCACCCTATGGTTGCAGTCTGGTGCAGCCTCAAGGCACTTGCCAAGGCAGGGGTGGCATTGATAACAAAGTAACAGATTTTACAGGGATTAGACACAATGGATGAAATGTAACGGCCATGCCACGCCTGACTAGGTCTTTTGTGAGATTTACCCGGCTCGCTACATCTCGCGAAATGTAATGGGATTTCATGAGACGTTGCGACCTGGATCCCGCCCACAATGGGCAGGGCCTATATTTGCATATCTAAGTTAGGCACACTTAGGTATGTCTCTGCCGGATCTAACCAGTGCTCAAGATCGAATCCCCTTGTCAAGGAGACCCCAGCCAGGCTGGTCTCTTAACAACGGGAACCAGGCAGAACAGCACTTCGGGGAGGGTGTGTGGGGGGATGGGGGGGGGATCTCCTGGATGACCGGAGGCCCCGGGTGGCTGGCCTCTGGGCATAGTGGGGATCCCTGGCATGGCTGATGCCATTCGGGTACGTTGGCATTGCTGGCTTGGCACTCTGGTAGAGCCACCTGGGCACGCTGACAGTGCCAACATGGCACTGGTGGACGCTGGCAGTGTGCCAGGCTGGCAGTATCATGGTGCCAAGGTAGCATTTTTCTCGTGCCAGGAATCAGGCCCGTGATGAACTGATGAACAGAGCACCTCAGTGCAGGGAATGAAGGTAAGTACAGCCTCGGTGGGACCTTCCCCACCGAGGCCTGAAAAAAATAAGTCTACCGTTCGATAGCGGGGATGTTCCCGCCAGGAAACACCCGGCTAAACCCGCAAAACAATGGGACTGTTTTGTTAAATCACACCCAATGGCTTCTGTCTTCCCAGTATTTAGTGAAAGGAAATTTCTACTCCTCTAGTACAAGTTATTGGACAGGCAGTCAAACAATTCAAACAGTAAGAGGCTTGAGATAGATGGTGGTTAAATAGTGCTGGATGCTGTCAACATATATGCAGAAACTGATGTTGTGTTTTTGGATGATGAATTGTTGAGTCTGATTTACGATAGCGGGAGCTTACAGTCCCGACTATTGTGGGGGGATAATGGCATGTCACCATTCTGCATTTTTGTTATGCAAATGAATCCCTGACTGGAATTTTCACCCCCCATCCAATTGCCCCCCCCTGCCTCTTGGTGATTCCTCACTGGTCCAGAATGCATATTTAGCTGGATGGAGGCCTGGGGCAGCTTGTGGGGAGTGGAAGCGACCATGGACACTGGAAGATCAGGCACAACAGTGGGTAGGTGGATCAACTATCACATTGATCTTCAAGCTGCTGGTACTTCCAGGACGTGGATTCTCGAGCTGCAGATGGACAGCTGAAAAAAACCCCCACTAAAACTGAGAAATAAGAATAATGGCCTGAGCTGTATTTGCCTTCTGAGTGGGCAGTGATGGTCTGTTTGGGTGGATGCATAAGATGGGGATGAGAACAGATAAGATGGGTGTGTATGACTAGAGTGGGCAGATGGGAGAGGAAAAAGTGGGATGCTGTAATGGTCGTGGAATGGGTGAGGGGGTTTAAAGAGTGGGAGTGTAGAACCGAGAGTGAGGGGCATAGGTGTAAATGGACAGTAATGTGGTGAAGGGGAGGAAGGGGGTCATAGGGAGGGGTCATCAAGCTTGGACAGAGATGCAGGCCAACTCAACTGGACAACAGGCATGTAGTACTGACAATGCCAGGGTATTGGGACAGATGAGAGTGTGAATGGCAAGGGCTTAAGTGTGTGCAGGAAGCTTCTTTTACATGGCTCCAAGATCTTTTACAAGATCCAGCCTGGGATGTCCCCCTGAAGATGCGGGATGCATAGGCTTAACAAGCAAGATTCGCCGTGAAACCACATCCGACCGAATCAAGTTTAGTCTATTTGAACATTGGACAATTATAGTGCACCCGTGCAGCATTATATAAAATCAGAACTTCCTAATTTGCATACCCTGCTACTCTGTCTAGATAGAAACATAGAACAGTACAGCACAGAACAGGCCCTTCGGCCCTCGATGTTGTGCCGAGCAATGATCACCCTACTTTAAACCCACGTAAGGGGCCTCACGGTAGCATGGTGGTTAGCATCAATGCTTCACAGCTCCAGGGTCCCAGGTTCGATTCCCGGCTGGGTCACTGTCTGTGTGGAGTCTGCACGTCCTCCCTGTGTGTGCGTGGGTTTCCTCCGGGTGCTCCGGTTTCCTCCCACAGTCCAAAGATGTGCGGGTTAGGTGGATTGGCCATGCTAAATTGCCCGTAGTGTAAGGTTAATGGGGGGATTGTTGGGTTACGGGTATACGGGTTACGTGGGTTTAAGTAGGGTGATCATTGCTCGGCACAACATCGAGGGCCGAAGGGCCTGTTCTGTGCTGTACTGTTCTATGTAACCCGTATACCCGTAACCCAACAATCCCCCCATTAACCTTACACTACGGGCAATTTAGCATGGCCAATCCACCTAACCCGCACGTCTTTGGACTGTGGGAGGAAACCGGAGCACCCGGAGGAAACCCACGCACACACAGGGAGGACGTGCAGACTCCACACAGACAGTGACCCAGCTGGGAATCGAATCTGGGACCCTGGAGCTGTGAAGCATTGATGCTAACCACCATGCTACAGTGAGGCCCCTCACAGAGAGCAGATGCTGCCCTGACTTCTGCAGCAAGGGTGGAGGTAGCCTGCTGACCATTGTGCCCTGTTGTACTTGATTACTTTGGTGGGCATCCTCTGTATTCTCTTTTTTTTTTTTAAATAATTTTTATTGAAAAATTTTGAATTTATACAACAACATCAAACCATACTAAAATACCAACAATAACAATATTGACAACAATCATGAACCTTCGCGCCTCCTCAATGAACAACATATTAACAACAACTTAAATTAGCACAATGTTAAGTTACATAACCGTAGCGAAAAAAAATAGAAACGATCATAAGGAACCCCCCCCCCCCCCCCCCCCCGGGTTGCTGCTGCTATTGACCAAGCTACCTATCTTTGAGCCAGGAAGTCCAGAAAAGGCTGCCACCGTTTATAGTACTGATCCTCTCAGGGCAAATTTGACCCTTTCCAACTTTATAAATCCCGCCATGTCATTGACCCAGGTCTCCACACTTGGGGGCCTCGCATCCTTCCACTGCAGCAAGATCCTCCGCCGGGCTACTAGGGACACAAAGGCCAGGACACCGGCCTCTTTCACCTCCTGTACTCCCGACTCCACCGCAACTCCAAAAATCGCGAGTCCCCACCCTGGTTTGACCCTGGATCCAACCACCCTCGACACCGTCCCCGCCACCCCCTTCCAGAATTCTTCCAGTGCTGGGCATGCCCAGAGCATATGGGCATGATTCGCTGGATTCCCCGAACATCTGGTGCACCTGTCCTCACCCCCAAAGAACCTACTCATCCAAGTCCCGGACATGTGGGCCCGGTGCAGCACCTTAAATTGGATGAGACTAAGCCTCGCCCATGAAGAGGAAGAGTTGACCTCTTCAAGGCATCCACCCAAGTCCCGTCCTCTATCTGCTCCCCAAGTTCCCCCTCCCATTTAGCCTTCAGCTCCTCCACTGACGACTCCTCCACCTCCTGCATTACCTTATAGATGTCAGACACCTTCCCCTCTCCGACCCACACCCCCGAAAGCACTCTGTCCATCGTCCCCCGTGAGGGAAGCAAAGGGAATCCCTCTACCTGTCGCCTAGCAAACGCCTTTACCTGCAAGTATCTGAACATGTTCCCTTGGGGAAGCCCAAATTTATCTTCCAGTTCCCCCAGGCCCGCAAACCTCCCGCCAGTAAACAGGTCCCTCAATTTACTGATGCCCACCCTTTGCCACCTCCTAAATCCCCCATCCTTGTTCCCCGGGATGAACCGATGGTTGCCACCCAGTGGAGCCTCCATCGAGCCCCCTGTTTCCCCCCTATGCCGTCTCCACTGTCCCCAGATTCTTAGGGTCGCCGCCACCACCGGGCTCGTGGTATACCTCTTAGGGAAGAGCGGCAACGGCGCCGTTACCATGGCACCAAGGCTCGTACCTCTACATGACGCCATCTCCATTCTTTTCCACGCCGCCCCTCCCCCTCCATCACTCATTTACGCACCATTGACACATTGGCCGCCCAATAGTACCTCAGAAGGTTGGGCAGCGCCAGCCCGCCTCTATCCCTCCCTCGCTCCAGGAACACCCTCCTCACCCTCGGAGTCCCATGTGCCCACACAAAGCTCAAAATACTGCTAGTCACTCTCCTAAAGAAGACACTGGGGATGAAGATGGGCAGGCACTGAAAGAGGAATAAGAACCTCGGAAGCACCGTCATTTTGACGGACTGCACCCTCCCCGCCAACGACAATGGCAGCATGTCCCACCTCTTGAACTCGTCCTCCATCTGATCCACAAGCCTGGTGAAATTATGTTTGTGAAGAGTCCCCCAGTCCCTGGCCACCTGCACCCCCAGGTACCTAAAACTCTCCCCTGCCCGCCTAAGCGGCAGCCTACCAATTCCTTCCTCCTGGTCTCCAGGGTGCACCACAAACACCTCACTCTTGCCTAAATTTGGTTTATAACCTGAAAAGGTCCCAAACTCAGCTAGCAGCTCCATCACCTCCGGCATCCCTCCCACTGGGTCCGCCACATACAGTAACAGGTCATCAGCATACAACGACACCCTATGTTCCTATATATCAACAAGGGGGACGGGGGCAACCCTGCCTGGTCCCTCGGTAAAGCCGGAAGTACTCCGACTTCCTCCCGTTCGTGGCCTCACACGCCATTGGGGCCCCATATAGCAGCCTCACCCATCTAATGAAACCTTCACCAAATCCAAACCTCCCCAACACCTCCCATAGGTACCCCCACTCCACTCTATCGAAGGCCTTCTCTGCATCCAGCGCCACCACTATCTCTGCCTCCCCCTCAATCGCCGGTATCATGAGGACATTCAACAATCTCCGCACATTCGTGTTCAGCTGCCTTCCCTTCACACACCCTGTCTGGTCCTCGTGTACTACCCCTGGCACACAGTCCTCTATCCTGGTGGCCAGGATTTTTGCCAGTACCTTATCATCTACGTTGAGGAGAGATATGGGCCTGTATGAACCACACTGCTGGGGGTCCTTGTCCCTCTTTAAAATTAACGAGATCAGCGTCCGCAACAGCGTCGGGGGCAAAGTCCCCCCTTCCCACGCTTCGTTAAGTGTCCGCACCAGCAAGGGCTCACTAGGTCCAGAAACTTTTTATAAAATTCCACCGGGAACCCATCCGGCCCCGGTGCCTTCCCTGACTGCATCTGCCCGATCCCCTTAACTAGCTCCTCCAGCTCAATCGGCGCACCCAACCCCTCCACATGCTCCTCCTGCACCTGCGGGAAAGATAGCCCGTCGAGGAACCTCTCCATTCCCCTCCTCTCCCCCGTTGGCTCCGACCGGTACAGTTCCCCGTAAAAGTCCTTGAAGACCTCATTCACCTCTACCCCCTTCCGCACCACATTCCCACTCTTGTCTCTCAGTCCAGCAATTTCTTAGCCACATCCCGCTTACGGAGCTGATGAGCCAGCATCCAACTCGCCTTTTCACCATGTTCGTACACTGTCCCTTGTGCCTTCCTCCACTGTGCCTCCCCCTTTCTAGTGGTCAGCAAATCAAATTTAGCCTGCAGGCTGCACCTCTCCCCCAACAGTCCCTCCTCTGGTGCCTCTGCGTACCTCCTGTCTACCTCCAGCATCTTTCCCACCAGTCTATCCCTCTCACTCCTCTCGCTCCTCTCCCTGTATGCCCGGATGGATATCAGCTCCCCACGAATCAGGGCTTCCCAGACCACCCCCACCTGAACCTCCCCCGTATCATTCACCTCGAGGTACCCCTCAATACTTGCCCGGACCCTCCTACACATCTCCTCCTCCGCCAACAACCCCACATCCAACCGCCACAACGGGCGCTGGTCCCGCACCTCCCCCATCTCCAACTCTATCCAATGCGGAGCGTGGTCGGAGATTGCAATGGGCGAATACTCGGCCTCCTCCACTCTCGGAATCAGTGCCCTACTCACCACGAAGAAGTCTATCCGAGAGTAGACCCTATGTACGTGGGAGAAGAAAGAGTACTCCCATGCCATCGGCCTCACAAACCTCCATGGATCCACCCCACCCATCTGGTCCATAAACCCTCTCAGCACCTTGGCCGCCGCCGGCATCCTACCCATCCTAGAGCTGGACCGATCCAGTGAAGGATCCAACACCGTATTGAAGTCCCCCCCATGATCAGACCTCCCGCCTCTGGATCCGGGACCCGTCCCAACATACGCCTCATAAAGCCCGCATCGTCCCAATTTGGGGCATACACACTAGCAAGTACCACCTTCTCTCCTTGTAGCTTGCCCCTAACCATAACATACCTACCTCCCTTATCCGCCACCACCTCCGATGCCTCAAACGACACATTTTTCCCCACCAGAATCGCCACTCCCCGGTTCTTCACATCCAACCCAGAGTGGAAAACCTGCCCTACCCACCCCTTCCTCAGACGGACCTGGTCCGCCACCTTCAGGTGGGTCTCCTGAAGCATTGTCACATCTGCCTTTAGCCCCCTCAGATGAGCAAGTACTCGCGACCGCTTCACCGGCCCATTCAATCCTCTTGCATTCCAGGTGACCAACCGGATCAGAGGGCGTCCCGTCCCCCCCCCCTCCCCCGTCAACTAGCCATAGCCCGTCGACTGCCCGCCCCAGGCCAGCACCCCCCGCCCGACCCAGTCCCCACAGCGACAACACCTCACCTCTGTCCCCCCGGCCCCCACCAGCTCCTTCCTGACCCTGCCAGCAGCAAACCGGTATTCCCCTTTCCCCCCCTCCCTCCCCCCCAGGCTAGGAACCCTCCTAGCCGCGAACCATCCTCCATTGTACTTCCGTGGGTCAGCTAACTTCTGCTGACCCTGGAAACTCCCGCCAATAACCCGACCCCTCCCAAAGTGGGATCGTCCTCCATCCTATCCCTCCTCCAGGCACCGCTCCAGCGCAGGGAAGAACCAGTTAAGGCCCCACCTCCCCCCGTCATCGTCTCCACCCCCCAGCCCCGCAGCGCGGGAAACCAGAGGAAAGCCCGCGCTTTCACACTGCCCCACCATACCCTTCTGATGCAGCTCCCAAATACCAGCCCCACTCCATACCCCCAACCCGACATAGAATACAACAAACCCCCCCAACCCTCCCCGCACGATACAAAACTCAAACAATGCCCCACAGCAAAAAAAACATAGCAGAACAACACCCCCGTAAATGACCATATCAAAATTGCAAAAGTACAAAAAAAGAGAACACAGCAACAACAGAAACCAGCAATAAAGTATTACAACCGACCCCGCAACCCCAAACCCCTAGTTCAAGTCCAGTTTCTCCGTCCGCATGAAGGCCCACGCCTCCTCCGGGGAATCGAAATAATACTGCCGGTCCAAATAAGTTACCCACAGGCGCGCAGGCTGCAACATTCCAAACTTTATCTTCTTCTTGTAAAGCACCTCTTTCGTCCGATTAAACCCGGACCGCCGCTTAGCCACCTCCGCACACCAATCCTGGTAGATCCGTACTACCCCATTCTCCCAGTTGCTGCTCTTCACCCTCTTGGCCCAGCGCAGCACACACTCCCGATCACTGAACCTCACCAGCACCGCACGCGGGGGTTCATTCTCCTTAGGCCTCCTGGCGAGTACCCTGTGGGCTCCCTCCAGCTCCAGGGGCAGATGGAAAGACCCAGCCCCCACCAGCGAGTTCAGCATCGTAGCCACGTAGGTTGTCAGGTCCGACCCCTCCAGCCCCTCCGCAAGGCCCAAGATCCGCAGGTTTTTCCGCCTCATGCGGTGATCAAGCTCCTCAAAGCGTTCCTGCCACTTCTTGTGGAGTGCCTCGTGTCCCTCCACCTTACTCACGAGGACTACGGCCTCCTCCTCCTCGTTCAGTGGCCTGCGTCTGCAACGTCTTGATGGCAGCACCCTGGGTCGTCTGAATCTCCAAGAGCCTTTTGTTTGTTTCCTGCAGAGAGCTCAGTACCTCAGCCTTGAAATCTGCAAAACAGCGCAGGAGAGCAGCTTGTTGCTCCTGGGCCCACTGCTTCCACTCCTCTGGAGCTCCGCCGGTCGCCATCTGGGATTCCTTCCCCCGTTTTTTCTGGGCGCTGCTGCCATTTTTTACCCCTTTCCACTCCGAGTTCGAGTCATGAACTGCGGAGAAAGTCGATCAACACACCTTCTCCCACCGGGAGACGTCGAAAAATTTCCGTTTTGGGCTCTAAAAAGACCCGAAAAGTCCGTTTGAAACGGGAGCTCCCAGATGTGCGGCTTCCTACGTCATCGCCGCCACCGGAAGTCGCATCCTCTGTATTCTCAAGGCCTAGAGGGCCCTGACTTACTTCAGATCTCCTGCTCAGGTGCAGCTGCACTCTCTGCACTCAGAGGCCGAGGCTGAAAGGGTCACAGACAGGAGATTCTGGAAGGCCGCACGCCCTCTGCGAATCCTGAGTGGCGGTCCCAAGGCTGTTTGCATGCTGCTCTTCTTCCCTTTGAGTGCCCAAGGGCCCATGTCTGACTCCTTTAGGATAAGGGGCACCTGGATGGAGGTTGAGGTATTCTGTCACGCTCTCGTGTAGCCACTGCGAAACCTTGCCCCTGGATACTCCTCTGATGGAGTGAGGATCTGCGTACATCTCTGATAGAAACTGGTCATTCTGTTGGACAAGCGTCTCCATGACATCCTCCAGCCTCTGCAGGGTGACCTCATTCTGCGTGCATGTCAACGCCACCTCATCACAGAGCAGGCATACAAACTTCTACGTCATGTTCCACTCTTGTTGAGGGCCCCTGACATCACCGCCTGATCTCACCTCGCCTCTTGCTGCATCTCAAGCATCTGTGCGGTGAGCTTAAGCAGGAGAGGATTCATTTACCCTGGTGGCGCGGCTGAGGCCATTCATCCTTTTCCTGCACAGCAGGGTTATCTTCTGGTGCGTGCTGTTCGCACTGCCACCCTGGCTACTGCCTCCCATGCAGAGTTGGTGAGTCAAGATGGCCTCCTGTTTCCGTTCCTGGGGTACAGAACATCTCTCCTCTCCTCTACAGGATTCAACAGTACCTCTTGGGGCGTGTCACTAAATTTGGGTGCCTGTGCAATTTGTTGTCTTCCGCCCATCTGGACTGTTGTTCAGATTCAGCAAGAGCACTTTTTAATGATGGTGCCCAGATATGATGGCAGGGCGTATGACATCCTGCCCACTCCACCACGCAAAATGTCGGGAAACCCCTGGCCACGGAATTAATGAGGCCAGCATGGCGTGATTCAGCTGGGCGCCTCTGGGGAGGAAAATACTCCCGCTCCTCACCACAAGGTTTAGGTCCAGGGCGGCAAATCCCGGCCGACATTGCTGAGAGGCAGCATGCAGTTGAGAAATAGGAAAGACCAGCCTACATCCTTGGGAACACCAGAGGTAACAGGGTGGGAGTGTGAATCGAAGCCATTGCAAGTGATACTGGAACTGGGACTTTTCCAGTATCACAAAGACCAACAATGTTGGAGAAGTTTTGAAACACAATTCCATAGCCAGCTGAATTAAAGGCTGCAGATTGGTTAAAATGGGAGAGTTTTCCTGGCTTATAGATAACTTGGATTATATATGTGAGATGGAAGAGCTATTTCAGGACTGTGGTGATGGTAGGGGTGAAAACTGAATTGGAGAGATTCAAACATGAAATTCTGTGAAAGATTGGGCACTTAATGTGGTGACATATTCAAGGATTTTGGAGAGAAAAAGGAGGTAGGAGATGGGTTGGTGGCTTGCAAGGACAAAAAGGTCAGGGGTTGTTTTTAATTTTTTGAGGAGAGGGGTGAAAAGGCAGGAAAAAAAAAGACTTGCATTTATAAAGTGTTTTTCGCCTGATGTCTCAAAGCACTACACGGCCAATTGTATAATATTTTCAGGTGCAATGTATTGGTTACAGAAGTCCTATTAAGAAAGTCTTCTGTATGTTAACAGTAAGTCTTTATTAACTATTTGTAACTTTATACATAGGCATTAAAGGTTACAGGCAAATAACTATTGCCATGTTTAGATCTTAACACATCTCTGCTCAACACCATAGTGAACCAGCCATGTGCCTTCTCACATGGCTGTGTGGGTGATACTGTACCCAGTTCAATATTAACTTGAGAGATACCAGACCCACTTATACTACTTAATATAGGAAACTCCCACAAACAGATAATATCGCCAGGACAGCAGGCATAATACTCCAGCTTTTCTTTGAATTAGAGCGGCAGATACCGTGGAACCCCACGACCTGGAGGTTCCCCTCCAAGTCACTCACCGCCCCGACTTGGAAATATATTGCCGTTCCTTCACTGTCACTGGGTCAAAATCTTGGAGCTCCCTCCCGAACAGCACTGTGGTATACCTCCCCCTCATGGTTCAAGAAGGCAGCTCACCACCACCTTTTGAAGGGCAACTAGAGGTGGGCCATAAATGTTGGCCTAACCAGTGACCCCAAAATTAATTTTTAAAAGTACCCATAGGATCATTTGCATTCATAGCAGCAAGAGATTGGTCCTTTGATGGGTTATCCAAACTACAGCAGATTTGATGGTGAAACACATCCTTAGCCTTGATTTGTGCACAAAGGCCTGGAGTGCGGATTTGAACCGAGAACCCTAAGTGCAGGTGATTCAGAGGCGGGCGTGCTACCAATTAAGCTGAGGCTGACACCAGCTGACACCCAGTGATGATGGCACATTTGAAGGAGAGGGTAAACAGTGCCTGAGAAGCGAAGGCGATCGCATTACCAACTAAGATGGGAGCAAGGAAGGAAAGTTGAGAGTCAGCAGTTTAGTAGGATTAGGGTCTGAGGAGAAAAAGTGGATTTCATGGTGGGTTGAGAGATGGAAAGAAGAGATATGAAAGAAATGTGATGCAAAGTCAGGGTGAGAGCAGGAGGAGACCTTGGATGAAATTTGTCCTCCTGGATAATGGGAAGCGAGGCAAGTAGCAGGTCTTTGCAACAATAAAGTCAATGAGTTGTTTGCATTTTTGTGTTTAAAATTGAGAGGCAGAGAGGGTGGTTTCAGAAGACAATTTGTGGTGGAGAAGAGGAACTGAATGTTATATTTGTTTTCCCACATAACCTTTTATAAATCGACAATTTTATCAATGGGGAGTATTGTTTTCAGTATTGTTAATAGCTCTTAGTGCTGAAATGGACTACAGCCAACCAGTAACTTCATTCCTTCTCAAAATCAAATCTGCTAATCGAATATTAACTATTTGATGATCTGCATCCATGTGACCTCCAGCCAACCTGCAACAAATGCAGATGTTGCATTTCTCAGCATTATGTTACATCAAACAACCATTAATATTGAATGAAGAAAATCTTTGACAATAGCAAAGTATCTCCTGTTCAGTTCAGTGATCTTGGAATTCTTTTAAATAAATAATTATTTTGACAACCATTATGTGGGCATTCATAACTTTTCATATCATAGCAAACACTTCTACCAGTTTATCTGGATATAAACTGACATGTGTTCTTTTGGGAAACATTCTGAAATTTCAGGTTGTTAACAGCCATAAAGAATACAAGTTTAAACATACATTTTTGTTCAGAATACTATAAAGTAATTAGTGCGACAAGCGTCAGAGTGGTTACCCAGACTGAGTGGATGTTATGAGAGAACAGGATTGGGTTTGTTTGTGGTGTCATCTTCCAGTCAATGATGTGTTGATATTTAGGGGCAGCACGGTAGCGCAGTGATTTGCATTTCTGCCTCACGGCGCCGAGTCCCAGGTTCGATTGCGGCTCTGGATCACTGTCCATGTGGCGTTTGCACATTCTCCTCTTGTTTGCGTGGGTTTCGCCCCCACAACACAAAGATGCGCATGGTAGGTGGATTGACAATGCTAAATTGCTCCTTAATTGGAAAAAATTAATCGGGTCCTTTAATTTAAAAAAAATTAATATAATGATGTGTTGATATTTGATGCCATAAGTTTGCAAGTAAAGAATTGCCTTTTGGGTGTGGTACTGCAGGGTGCTGGTGCCAATCTCAAGCATGAATCAGCACCTTTGAGAGAAAATAATGCACATACCAGACCTCGCTGTAATTTGAATGCCGTGTAGATTTCTACCAGTTTTATATTGATCAGTACCTTTTTGGTAGTACAGGTTGAGCATCCCTTATCCGAAATTCCGGAAACCAAAAAATTCCGAAATCCACACTTTTTTTGAGACATGACATGATGTCACGAGTCCCGGGAGATGCGCAGGTCCCAATCTGCCACTCATGCACAGCCTGGTCCCAATGCGCCGCACATGCGCAGTTTGCAACGTGCTGTATTTGCATAAGTTCCCAACGTGCCGCAGTTCCTAATGCGCCACACATGCGCAGTTCCCAACGCTCGTGCATGTGCAATTCCCAATGCGCCACAGATGCACATTATATTCCAAAATCTGAAAAATTCCAAAATCCGCTACATATATTCGGCCCAAGCATTTGTGATAAGGGATGCTCAACTTGTAGTCTTTGTCCTTTTGTTTTAAAATTGAAATTAAAACTTGAACAATACAATAAGGGATGCCAGACAATGTAGCAATTTTCAAACAGTACAGACACAAAGCTGCAACTCAGGTGTGTTCCCTAAATTGCGTTTTACTTGTTTAACAGAAAGACATTTCCCCGGTAATTATTTGATCAAGTACTGTTTGTGTGGATGCATTATTATGGTTAGTAAAAATGTCAGTGTATATTTTTACCTTATAACTGAATGTATTGGGTTTGTCTCCTTTAGGAAAGAGGTTGCTTCATGTTAGGGCAGATAAAAAGCACAGCAGTGTATTGGTTATACATCAGGGCTTGCATAAGCAGTGAACTAAATAGCAAAGTGACATTTAAAGGAAATGGGATGAGATGGCACACAGAAGTTTGTTGGATAGATTAATATCTGTTGATTAATATGGTGCTAAGTTCCTAAGCTTGATTACCTGAGAGACAGCCCATGCATCTTATCCAGCATTCAAGGATAGAATATAGACATAGATTGTAAACAGTGGGAATTGAAATGTGGTTTGCCATCTTTGTTACTTTAGTAATGGCAGTACCCAGCTGTTGAGTGATACATACTGGTTTATTGATACCAGATGAAACCATGATGTACTGTTGCCAAAGTCTATCCCATCTGAATACTGAATAAAATCAAACCAATCTAAAATTGTAGATTTTTGACTCGATGTGTATGCCAAATATGTTATGAATGCTCCTATTTTTGTGCAGTGAACAATTTTGAAGGAATGAGCCTTTCAGCCTCTCGAGCGTGTTCAGCCATTCATTTAGATCATGGCTGATGTGTATTTTAATCCATCTTGATTATTTAACCCTTAACACCACCAATTTATGGAAATCTACCAATCTCAGTTTTAAACTTTCTGTTGATTTAGCCTTGGCAGTGTCTTTTTTTAAAATGGAAATGCTTCCTAACATGATGTAACTCTAAATTTTAAGATTACATTATGTTGTTCTGGACTGTTCCACCCGAGGATTTTTTTCCCTTTATTTATCCTAATAAAGCCTTTGCTCACCTTCAACAATTCAATTAAATCTGGGTTTCCCAAACTTTTCCGGCTGTAGATAACCTGAGTGACCTCCCAAGCGTATCAGGTAACCCCAAACATTCTTATCAGGTCGACAACATGTTTTAGCTCCCTCATACGAATCCACTCCCAAAGCCACCCCCACATCCATGGACTTCCTCACATGAATCTCCTGCCAAAGCCCCCTCCAAAAGCTCCCTTCTCACGAATCCCCTCCCAAAGACACCCCCTCATGAATCTCCCGCCAAAGTCCTCCTCCCATGATTCTCCTCACATAAATCTCCAGTCAAATTCCCCCTTCCCAGGGCACTCTTCACATAGTACTTAGTTTATTTGCCAGGATTTACTTTTTTTTTAATGCATTCTCAGGATGTGGTTGACACTGCCAAGGTAACAATTTCTCTTGGATTACTAACCTCTGCCGCTGCTGTACTTCTTGAACACAGCTCATCAACTGTTGTCACTTTCACCACATTGGCCTCTTTTCCGCTCACTTAGCCGCTTTTACGCCTAACAGCAAAAAAACATCAAATTGGCCAATGCCAATCTCTGCGTATTGGCTACTGGTGGGCTCGCTAGTGAGCCTATCAGAGACCAAAGCTCAGGGATGGCAGGCTCAGTTTGGTCAACTTAATTTTTTGCGTGGGTCTCACTCCCACAACCCAAAGATGTGCAGGCTAGTTGGATTGGCCATGCTAAATTGTCCCTTAATTGGGGAAAGAAATTGTTGGGTACTCTAAATTTATATTTAAAAAAGTAACATCCATAGACTCGACCAGATTTACAGTGTTATTTGCCCCTTCAAACATTGTAACTAGGTTTGTTACTTACAACATACCTGTTACAAATTTATGCTGCTCTGTCTGATCAGTTTAGACTTATTCAAATGCTCGATCATTTTGTCCCTAATAACAAATTCCTGTAACTTCTCCACAACAGTCAAATAGGACCACAATTTCCTTGTTAATTTCCTCCACCTTACTAACATAATTGACTGACATTGACAATTTTCCAATGCAGGGGAACAATTTGTGAATCAAGAGAATTCTGGAAGATCATAATCAGCTAAACATAGAACAGTACAGCACAGAACAGGCCCTTCAGCCCTCGATGTTGTGCCGAGCAATGATCACCCTACTCAAACCCACGTATCCACCCTATACCCGTAACCCAACAACCCCCCCCCCCCTTAACCTTACTTTTTAGGACACTACGGGCAATTTAGCATGGCCAATCCACCTAACCCGCACATCTTTGGACTGTGGGAGGAAACCGGAGCACCCGGAGGAAACCCACGCACACACGGGGAGGACGTGCAGACTCCGCACAGACAGTGACCCAGCCGGGAATCGAACCTGGGACCTGGAGCTGTGAAGCATTTATGCTAACCACCATGCTACCGTGCTGCCCCTAAAGTATTGACAATATCCTCACTAACTTCTTTTAAGATCTTGGGGGCAAACAAAATCTGGCAATTCATCCCCTTTTAGTCTGATTATTTACTTATGTTAAATTTAATGATTTTACTTTTGTAATCCACTGCACAATGTGGAATTGAGCCCAGGAGACGAGTAAGACCCCAGATTTGATACCCAGACAGCACTCAAATAGTTAACTTTGGAACAGGTGGCAAGTGAAGCACCTCCATTGGCTTCTACTTCTTTGCTTTCGGAGAGAAAATAATACCAGGCAGTATTACTATTTGTTATTCGATACTTCTGCATTCTTCTTCTTCTTGGCATCGCTGTCCCGATAAACAATGGGTACACGTCAATGGGGCACTGATGAGTATGGCAGCTCTGGCTCACTCTCTACGGTGTTGTCTCATGTCTTGCCAGCTGTTACCTCTCTTTTCTTTGGCTCTTTTCGCTCCCTCCTTCACTGCTGTTCACCAGCTCTGGTGATTGCTGGCAACTTGATCACAACATTTGTGGCCCCACATCGCAGGACTTCATTGTCACATTTTCAGATATCTTTGAAGCAAAGGGATGGGCAACAAGTGGGTCTGCTGCCGTTGGTTAGCTTGCTACACAGCACATCCTTGGGGATCCTGCCATCTTCCCTGCGGCTCACATGTCCGAACCATCTCAAGTGCCTCTGACACTGGAGATGTCAGCTACCTCAAGGACTCTATGTTGGAGATGCGGTCCTGCCACCTGATGCCGAGGATTGAATGTAGGCAGCGAAGATGGAATATGTTGAGGCATTGTTCTTGGCTGGCATACGTTGTCCAGGCCTCACTGCCGTAAAGTAGGGCACTGAGGACGCAGGCTTAAAATACTTTTGTGTTCCATGTGAGTACACATTTTTCCACACCCTCTTAGTCAGCATCTGCATAGCAGCAGACTACTTTCCAATGCAATGTGCCTGTTGATATCTGCATCTAGAGACAGGTTGCTGGTAACGGTTGAGCTCAAGTAGTTTAACTCTTGGACCACTTCCAAAGTGTGGTCACCCATGTTGATGGAAGGAGCATTTCTAATGTCCTGTCCCATGATGTTCGTTTTGTTGAGACTGATGGTTAAGCCAAATTCGTTACAAGCAGCTGCAAGCCTGTCAAATATTTTCTGCAAACACTCCTCCGTGTGAGATGTTAAAGCAGCATCATCAGCAAAGGGAGTCACCTGATGAGAGCTTTCCATAATTCTGTCTTCACTCTAAGACAGGCAAGGTTGAACAGGTTGATTTGTGTGAAGGAAAGTTCCTTCTTCTGAAGACTTAAATACTTGAGAGAGCAGCAATGAGGAGAACATTACAAACAGTGTGGGTGTGAGGACTCAGCCCTGTTTCACGCCACTCAACATGCAAAGGGGGATGATTTCTGACTTCTGCATTAGTGTGCAGTTATGTGTGTTCAGTGAGGATACATGAGCAGGAATAGACCGTTTGACCTCTCATTCACTAAGAGAATGAATGATCTGTTTGTGGCATTAGGATCATTTTTCTGCCTGCCATCCATAACTCCAGACTCCCCTGAAGATCAAAAATCAAACGCGACTTTGAATACATTCAATGAGTCAGCCTCCTCTATCCTTCAGAGAATTCCAAAGATTAATAACCCTCTGATGGGAAAAATTTCTACACATCTCTGTATTAAATGGAAAACCCCTTACTTCGGAACTGCTGTGTTCTAGGAGATGGCACGTGCCAGGATTTTACGATCTGTGTGCCATAGGGGTGCTTTATAAAATGTCTACTCTCATGCTTACAGCTTCTTGCTTCAGTTTTTAGTTTCTCTTTCTCTGTAACCACCCACAGGCTTGACTGACAGCATGCAGAGAACAGGCAACAGAGAAACATAATCAAGCACCAAATAATCGAACACAGCAGGCACTCTGCCCCCTAGTTCTAGATTTAGGCTGCTTGCCAACAATTATGCCTAGGTTCACTTGGGTGACTGGACAGTAATGGTGCCATACCCGAGGATGAGTTGAGTCTTCAAAGCAATTGGGAGAAGTTTGTGAATGGCATGTTTGAGGTGCTCTGCATGTATCCTTTCAGTGTTTTAAATAAAACTTAATCTGTATTACCTGTATTTTTGTTTTTAAAACCAAAGTACAATCATATTTAATAGAGATACTGAGGGGTATGGACAGGGTAATTGGTGAGAAACTGTTCCCTCTCAAGAGAGCATCAAGAAGCAGAGGGCACAGATTCAAAATATTTGGCAAGGAGTAAAAGTGATGAGAAAGACATTTTTTACTCAGAGGGTGGTTGGATGCTTGAAGAAACTTCCTGAGAAGGTGGTGGAGGCAGATTAGATTGAGGTATTCGAAAGGGAATTGGACTTGTATCTGAAAAGAAGGAATGTGCAACGTTACTGAGATAAGGCAGACCAGTGGGAGCAGGGAGAATGCCCTTTCAGAGAGCCAGTGCAGACCTGATGGGCCAAATGGCCTCCTTCAGCACTGTAAAGATTTTGTGAAGCAAAGGTCTCCTGTCTATGCAAACAAACTAAGAAGTTGACTCTCACTTGTACTGCCTTGCCTGGTTTGGATGATCATTTCCTCGCTAAGAAGCTGAGCAGTGACGCACATTGCATTCTGGACCTCCATCTTGGTTAGAATGGGAGAGTTTTGCCACCCTGATTTACCTCATTTAAATTGAGCCCTGATTACGGAAATGCAAACCAACAAGCTGGGAGAAACCACTGGCATTAATGGTTCAACTGCTCAAAATGATCTGTGCTGCATGAAGAGAATGCAATCCATCACGGGGCAGTGAGAAGAGCACAATAACAAAAGCATTTCTTTAGTGCTTTTATCTTTCTGTTTTATTGCATAAGAATTGGCTTTAATACATCACAAGAATATATTTCATCAAACAGAACTAGAAGGCATTAGCGCCAGGTAGATGGTGGTAAATGAGTTGATCAGGATGTGATGGGCTTTTGTCACCAGAAGATAAATGGTTATTGAATCAACATTGCCACCCCTTCTTGCACTATTCAGGAGAATAGCCGAGAATTTACAACGCTTATCAACCACTGTAATTAAGATACTGTTCATGAAAGCAGGTGATGTTTAACTGTGAAGAAATAAGGGAAAATGGATAAGCACCTGAAAGGAAAAATACATTGCAGCATTGTTGTGAAAAGGTAGGAAAGTGGGACTATATACATTACTCTTGCAGAGAGACAGCATGAGCTCATTGCCCACATAGCCATCAATTCTTTGCTGTAACCATTCCATGATCTTCTGTGTTAATTCCCAGCCCCGCATCTTCACTCACTACCTCATGGTAGTGTTCTAGGCCCAACCATCTTCAGCTCTTTCCCTCCTCCATAATGTCAGAAGTGGGATATTTGATGGTGATTACAGTGCTCAGTACCTTGTGACTTACTGAAGTAGTCGAAGTAGTCTGTATATGCAGCAAGACCTGAACAACATTCGGATTGGGTTGATAAGTGGGAAGTGGTATTCACGTCACACAAGTACAAGGTAATGACCATCTCCAACCAGAAAAAAATCTAATTATCTGCCCTTGATGTTCAACAGTGTTAATATTACAGAATCCCCCCCCAGCAACATCCTGGGGTTACCAATAATTTGAAACTTAATGAGACCAGCCATATAAATACTGTGGCTACAAGAGCACGTCAGAGGCTGAGAATTCTGTAGCAAGTAATTCACCTCTTGACTCTCCAAAGCCTAGCCACTATTTACAACAAACAAATCAGGAGTGTGATGGAATACTCTCCCCGCGCTTGGCTAAATGCTACTCCAACAATACTTGAAGAGCATGACACCATCCAGGACAGAGCAGTCTGCTTGATTAGCACCCCATTCACTGCCTTAAAAATGAACTCCCTCCACTTTGGTACACAGTGACACAGTGTGTACAGTTCTCAAGATGTAGCTCACCAAGGCTCTATCAACAATGCCTTTCGACTCCATGACCTGTGGACAAGGACAGAAGACACCTGCAAGTTCCCTTCCAAGCCGCAAACTATCCTGACTTGGAATTTTATCCCCATTCCTTCACTGTTGCTGGGTCAAAAATCTGGAACTCTCTTCCTAACCACAACAGATGGACAAAAGCAAATCAGAAATTCAACTCATCACCACCTTTCGGAGGATAATTAAGGATTGGTAATAAATACTATCCTAGCCAGTGACAGTCTCAGGAATGAATAATAATATAGAAGATACTTTGGAAATTATTATGTACAAGCCCAAGCCAGTTACCACAATAAAGAGGTGCATAGTAAGTTGAGGTACAGATTGGTGCTAACTTGGCAATTAGATATGAGGAGATGTGAGATAAACTCGGTCTGTTCTCATGGAACAACGGAGGTTGAGAGGCGATGTCTACAAGATTATGGGTGGCATGGAGTGGACAGAATGGTTTGTCAGATGCTCTTTCCCAGGGGAGGACTGTTAAGTACGCGGGGACATAGGTTTAAAGATCATGGGGAAAAGTTTAGAACAGATGTGCGAGGCAAGTTTTTTTACATAGAGGGTGGTAAATATATGGAATGCGCTGCCTGGGGAGGTGGTGGGAGCAGGTACGATAGCGGCATTTAAGTAACGTCTAGTCAAATATATGATGAGGGTGTGAATAGAAGGATACGGACATCGTAAGTGCAGTCGGTTTTACTTTAGGCAGGTTCCATGGTCAGCGCAGGCTTGGAGGGCCGGAGGGCCTGTTCCTGTGCTGTATAGTTCTTTGTCCATTTTGATGCTGCAACAAATGGAGATATTACAATGCCACAGCACATTTTCTACAGCTGAAGTTGAGACATATATTGAAAATGCAGCAATTCTAACTGAGTCACACCCGTGGATCAATGAGAAGTTTCCTTTCAGTTTTCTTGTTTTAATTCAAAATGCAATTATTATACCAAATAAGAAACAATTTGACTTGAAAAAGCAGAGGGCAATGGGCTTCCCAAGTTGTGTTCAAATAACAAGTGCAACATCAAAATTCTAATTGTAGAGGCGTGAGATGTTGGTTTGATCTGCCAGTCTCTCGTCCAAATTCCTTGCAAAAGCCATGCATTCTTAAAGTATCACAGCAAGATTATTTTCTATTCTGCTTTTCATTCTGTCACATTAAATGACATTTTTCCATTGAGCTAATAGGCACAAAGAAGTAAAATTAATATGCTGGGGTTTACAAATTTGGAATCCTCTTTAAGAAGATATGACTGATTTGAATAACACGTCAGTTTTGTCCTTGACACTTTCTCACCTCCTGATGTTAGAGGTTTCCTATTGAGATAAAGGTACACTAACTATTTTTCATGTAGGTACCAAGCTGGTGAATGAAGCCTGGCTATTTGATTTGTCAGAAGCATCGTGCATGTGCACATCTAGCAGGAATTACTGCACTGCTAATGGAAGTCCAAGCTTTGGCAGATTTTTATTGTTGTTTTCTCCATCCATTATACCCCAGAGGACTAAGGCCAGTTGCACTATTCCCCTGCTGCCCAGGCTCTTATCAGCTGCTTCTGCACAGAGCATTTATTGATGTGCATGCTTGTCTGCATTAATCCATACAAAGCAAGGTTATGGGTTTTCTCACTGAGCACACAGCCCCAAGTTGTATAATGAATATAACCCAGATTTCTTGGCAGTATTCTACTCCATTGTTTGAAAGAAAGTTCAGTAAGAAGTCTTACAGTACCAGGTTAAAGTCCAACAGGTTTGTTTCAGATCACTAGCTTTCGGAGCACTGCTCCTTCCTCAGGTGAATGAAGAGATATGTTCCAGAAACATATATATAGACAAATTCAAAGATTCCAGACAATGCTTAGAATGCGAGCATTTGCAGGCAATTAAGTCTTTACAGATCCAGAGATAGGGGTAACCCCAGGTTAAAGAGGTGTGAATGGTCTCAAGCCAGGACAGTTGGTAGGATTTCGCAAGCCCAGGCCAGATGGTGGGGATGAATGTAATGCAACATTTACCCGGAGATCAGAGGCTGAATGACCTTGACTGCTGAAGTGTTCCCCGACTGGAAGGGAACATTACTGACTGGTGATTGTCGTGCGATGTCCATTCATTCGTTGTCGCAGCGTCTGCATGGTCTTGCCAATTTACCACACTTTGGGACATCCGTTCCTGCAACGTATGAGGTAGACAACGTTGGCCGAGTCGCACAAGTATGTACCGCATACCTGGTGGGTGGTGTTCTCACATGTAATGGTTGTATCCATGTCGATGATCTGGCATGTCTTGCAGAGATTGCCATGGCAGGGTTGTGTGGTGTTGTGGTCGCTGTTCTGAAGGCTGGGTAGTTTGCTGCAAACAATGGTTTGTTTGAGGTTGCGTGGTTGTTTGAAGGCAAGTAGTGGGGATGACCTTGGCAAGATGTTCATCTTCATCGATGATGTGTTGAAGGCTGCTTAGAAGATGTTGTAGTTTCTCCGCTCTGGGAAAGTACTGGACGACGAAGGGTACTCTGTCGGTTGTGTCCCATGTTTGTCTTCTGAGGAGGTCGGTGCGGTTTTTTGCTGTGGCGCGTTGGAACTGTCGATCGATGAGTCAAGCGTCATATCCCGTTCGTACAAGGGCATCTTTCAGCGTCTGTAGAGGTCTGTTACGCTCCTCCTTGTCTGAGCAGATCCTGTGTATACAGAGGGCTTGCCCATAGGGGATGGCTTCTTTCATGTGTTTAGGGTGGAAGCTGGAGAAATGGAGCATTGTGAGTTTATCCGTGGGATTGCGGTAAAGCAAAGTCCTGAGGTGACCATCCTTGATGGAGATGAGTGTGTCCAAGAATGCAACTGATTTTGGAGAGTAGTCCATGGTGAGTCTGATGGTGGGATGGAACTTATTGATGTCATCGTGTAGTTATTTCAGTGATTCTTCGCCGTACATCCAAAGGAAAAAGACGTCATCGATGTATCTGGTGTATAACATCGGTTGAAGGTCCTGTGCGGTGAGGAGGTCTTGTTCAAACTTAAGCATGAAGATGTTGGCGTATTGAGGTGCAAATTTGGTCCCCATAGCTGTTCCGTACGTCTGGATGAAGAACTTGTTGTCGAAGGTGAAGACGTTGTGATCCAGCGTGAAGCGGATGAGTTGCAGAATTGCGTCTGGAGATTGGCAGTTGTTGGTGTTGAGTACTGAGGCTGTTGCAGCAATTCCGTCGTCATGGGGGATGCTGGTGTAGAGTGCCGAGATGTCCATTGTGACGAGGAATGTTCCTGATTCAACTGGTCCATGGGCGCTGAGTTTCTGTAGGAAGTCCGTCGTGTCACGACAGGAACTGGGCATACTTTGTACAATGGGTTTCAAGATGCCCTCGATGTAGCTAGAGAGGTTTCACACAGGGGGCTGGATTCTCCCCTACCCGGCGTGACGGAGGGTCCCGGCGTAGGGGTGGCGCCAACCACTCAGGGGTCGGACCTCCCCAAAGGTGGGGAATTCTCCCCACCTTTGGGGGCCAGCCCCACGCCGGAGCGGTTGGCACCAGAAGACTGGCGCAACAAAACGGCGCCCCCGGCAGCGGGGCTGGCCGAAAGGCTTTCGCCGGTCGGCGCATGCGCCGGCAGTGACGTCAGAAAGAGTGCACCCAGGGCACTGGCCTGGAGTCTGAGCGGGGGGCCCCGATCGCGGGCCTGGCCACCGTGGGGTAACCCCCCGGGGTTCGATAGCCCCCCGCCCCCCCCCCCCCCCCCCCAGGACCCCGGGGCCCGCTTGCGCCGCTGATCCCGCCGTTACAGAAGTGGTTCAAACCTTGGCGGCGGGAGAGGCCGGAGAATCACCGCAGGGGCCTCGTCGATCGGAGTGGTGAGTTTCCCACCACCGCCACTTCCCGGGTGGCGGAGAATCTCTGCTAGGGTGGGAGTGGGATTTTTGGCGTCCCCCAGGCGATTCTCCGACCCTGCTGGGGTCGGAGAATTCCGCCCAGGGTCCCATTGCCTGAAACAATAGGATGGCCTTGTGTATTTTCGGGAGGCAGTAGAGATCTCCAATGCGGGGAGTACGTGGGATGAGAGCACATAGGGTGCTCTGAAGGTCTGGATACAAGGTCTTGATCAGTCTGTTGAGTTGGTGGATATGTTCCTTGGTTGGATCTGCAGGTAACTGTCTGTAGTGTTCCTGGTTGTTGAGTTGTTACTTCTATGCAGTAGTCCGTTCTGTTCAGTATGATGTTGGCCCCTCCGTCTTTGCTGGAGTAGAAAGCCTGGCAAACAGAATTTGCTATAAATATTGATGGACTGGTTTGTCCAGGGCTAGTGATTTATGGTGATGAAATATATCAAAATCTATTTTCATTACCTGGAGATGCATGATGTGCTTGTGGTTTGGTGATCATATTCCACAGACCTATCTATTTGGAATTAAAACCACTCGTTCACGGTAACCAAGTAAATAATATTGTATTTTAATTAAAGGATCTTACAGTATTTTGACCAGCATTAGATTTTGTATTCTATCCATTTTCTTTGGTGAAAGCTGTTTTCAGGTAGGTTTAGCTCTCGGCATATTAGATGTATAACTTATACAGTGGAGACATACGTGAAATAAGCAGGCTGCAAAATTATGGAGTACCTGTAGTTAGTAATCTATTGCTTCCTGAGCACGGGTTTGGCTGGTAGAAATCGGAGGAGAGGGTATTACAAAATGAAAGGTCACTAACCAAGCTAAGTAAAGGCCAGCATACTGGGCTTGAAGGCAAAAAAAAAATGGATTTAAAAAGGAAATATAGGATTTCCCTCTGGTTTGAGCAGAGGAATAGTGCACACATGCACAGGTCCAGGAGAAAATATAAAAAATCATTGTAAGCTCTGTGAAGGGTGGGTGGGTGGAGGGCTTTTGAGATAATACACGGTTACCGTCCAAATGAATGAAAACCATGTTACTGACAGTTTGATAGCAGAAATGTAATGACACTGAAGCCTGATATCATTACGCTAATGTAGTTACGTGATTTACTGGACCTTACAGTAGAGGCAATATTGTGGATTTCTCAGAAAGACTGAAAATAAGTTATTATGCAATTCACCGAAAGTGGGAAGATGAACTTTTTATTAATCCATCTCATTTTCCACATCTTACTGCAATCCCATTCCCTGATGTTGCTTGATTCTCACTGTTAAGTTGAGTGATAATGGATTAAATGTAGTTTTATGTCAGTGAACTTGAGTGTGTGCGCGAGACTGAAAAATGAATTATGAAGTCATTAGAATCATGATGATTGGATAAACCTGTGCATCATGCCAATATTTCATAGAATCCCTACAGTGCAGAAGGAGGCTATTCAGCCCATCGAGTCTGCACTGAACCTCTGAAAGAGCTCCCTACCGCGGCCCATTCCCTCCACCCTATCCCATTACCCCACCTCACCTGCATATCTTTGGACACGAAGGCAATTATTTTCATTTTCATTTCATTTCAAGGCCAATCCACCTAACCTGTACATCTTTGGATTGCAATGTATATTCGTTGTGAGAAAATATTCTTCAGGATATTTGTGTTCGATATAATCGTTCCAGAGTATTATGTACAATTGATGGGGCCTGGCTATTTTTCAGTTCTTGCTACATTTGGACATAGACTGCTTCACAGAATACTACAATGCAAAAGAGGCCCTTCGGCCCATCGAGTCTGCACTGATGCATGAAAGGCTCTGACCTCCGCACCTAATCCCACTTGCCAGCAATTAGCCCATAGCCTTGAATGTTATGGCGTGCCAAGTACTCGTTCAGGTACTTTTCAAAGGATGTGAGTCATCCCACCTCTACCACCCTCCCAGACAGTGCATTCCAGACCGTCACCAATCTCTGAATGAAAAGGTTTTTCCTCAAGTCCCCTCTAAACCTCACACCCCTCACTTTGAACTTGTGTCCCCTTGTAACTGACCCTTCAACTGAGGGGAACAGCTGCTTCCTATCCATCCTATCCATGCTCCTCATAATTGTGTATACCTCAATCAGGTCATTCCTCAGTCTTCTCTGCTCCAGAGAAAGCAACCCAAGCCTATCCAACCTCTCTTTATAATTTAAATATTCCATCCCAGACAACATTCTCGTGTATCTTCTCTGTGCCTCCTTCAGCGCAATTACACCCTTCCTATAATGTGGTGACCAGAATTGCACACAACATTCCAGCTGTGGCCTCACCAAAGTTCTATACCTCCCTGCTTTTGTAATCTATGGCCTCATTGATAAAAGTGTCCCATATGCCTTCTTCACCACCCTGTTAACCTGCTTTTCTGCCTTCAGAAATCAATGGACAAACACGCCAAGGTCCCTTTGTTCTTCAGAACTTCCCAGTGTCAGACCTTTCATAGTAGACTTCTTTGTTAAATTACTCCTTCCAAAGTGTGTCATCTCACAATTTTCAAGGTTAAATTTTATCTGTCACTTATCCGCCCTTTTGACCATCCAATATTTTCCTGTAACCCAAGACATTCAACCTCACTGTTAACCAGCCGGCCAACCTTTGTGACATCCGCAACTGATCCTCTCTCCACCCACCCCGCCCAACGTAGTCAGCTATGTCATTTAAATAAATGACAAACAATGGAGAGTCCAGCACAGGTCTCTGTGGTACGCCACTGGTCACTGGTTTCCAGACACTAAAACAGCCGTCTATCACCGTTTGTCTCCAAATGCTAAACCAATTATGAATATACCTTATCAAATCACCCTGAATCCCATGTGCATTTGTATTCTTTATAAGTCTCCCATGCGGGACCTTGTCAAAAGCTTTGCTGAAATCCATGTAAACTACATCAACTGCACTGCCCAAATCGCCACTGGGTTACATACTCAGAAAATTGAATCAAATTTGTTAGGCATGACCTCCTTCTGACAAAGCCATGCTGACTATCCCTGATTAAACCCTGCCTCTCCAAGTGGAGATAGATTATCTCCTTCAGAATCTTCTCCAGTAGTTTTCCAACCACTGATGTGAGACTCAGTGCTCTGTAGTTCCCTGGCTTCTCCCTACAAACTTCCTTAATTCCAGTTGGCAACCCTTTGCACAGACACCAGGCTCTTTCTGTACTCTATCATTTCAGGGGCTGGTTTAGCACAGGGCTAAAGAGCTGGCTTTTAAAGCAGACCAAGGCAGGCCAGCAGTACGGTTCAATTCCCATACCAGCTTCCCCCAACAGACGCCGGAATGTGGTGACTAGAGGCTTTTCACAGTAACTTCATTTGGAGCCTACTTGTGACAATAAGCGATTTTCATTTTTCATTCAATGGTGCCCCTCTACCTTTCAGATGCTCTATTATTTTTGCTCTTGTGCACAGTAAACCCTCACTAATTGGGATTGTTTGGGAGATCACAATTCTTGTAAATTAGCAAGGCGAGCTAATTAAACAAAGTGGCACACAGTAATGTAAGCAACAGATCAATCAGAAAGTCAGGGGTTAATTGACTTGTGTCCATTTGAAAAGACTCTCAGTTAATTTAGTAAAAGTTTGCTGCATTCTCGTACAAATAAAATGTTACGCATATTTCAAAAAGCTATTAATGTGCTTGGGAAGCTAAGCACTGTTTGCTTCTATGTCAAGGTTGGCTCTTCGGCCTTATTCATTAAAAAAAATGGCATGCAATGCAAAGAGTGAATTGGAATTAGTATGATGCATGCAATGGTAGTTTGTGGTGAATTCACAATTTTGTGTTCATGATGTTTCCAAAGTACGAATTTATTACCACAGAGAAAAGAAATTGTGTCTTTTATCTGACATGAAACAATAATGAGAAATATATGTGAAGGAAGTTGACAAGACAAGTGTGATGAAAAGTTCAGAAATCAATTTGAGTTTGTGGATTGCTTGCCAAAATACCACTATTCATGTTATCCTGGATTGAGAATGACTTACAGTTTTCATTGCTGCAAAACCACAAGGACACTAAAGAGGAGACATCAAGCTTTCATATGTGGAGGCTAGATGTTCCTCTTAATTTTTTTCATTGTAACTATTGACCTGCCAACACAGCCACAGTAGCCGCAGTTTTGTAATGAATTTTTCATTGCAATTTTGTTATTGATGATGACAAAAAATGATGAGCTAAGCTCACTACACCTCAAATAAATATCCTTTCAAAATCCCCAGCTGCTATTGATCCACTTATCTGCTACAAACGTCTCAAATTTGGTTAAACCAATTGGAAAAATAGCCAATTTATTGACAGTTTTTGTCACCTGTGGAATGGAACGTTGTGATATTTTTAAAGGATACGAACAAACACACTTCATTGGAAAGGTGTTTACTCTACAGGCTGTTGGGATACACTGCCCATTTTCCTGCCCAAATGACCAAAGGTGTCATCAATGCGTCACATGATCAGACTCTTGAAGTGACCATGTTCTAACTAGGAACAGACATGAATGCACAACTCCCCCCCCCCACCCCAACCCCGCAAGCCCCCCCCCACCTTTACATTACAGTTTCCTGCAATGAATCACAATATAACTTTAACAATCAAAATGTATAATACGAAAAAATAATAATCACAACAACCCACAAGTTAGATGTTTCAGAGGGCGACGATTTCTGTGTGACTGTCGGTGAACATCAGGCGTCAGCTTTTTCATGTTGACTGAAACCTCTGGTGTTTTTGGTTTAGTTTGGACGTCGCCTGTGGTTGTCTCAACCCAAGTCACCGTAGTGTTCGGAGATTGGCTCAGTTTTGAAAAGTCCTCGACTGGGGTACTGTCTTCCACAGCTGTTTCTGGTATTGTCAGGTTCTCAGAAGTGCCTAGGTCTTCAATTGGCACAGTTTGTTGCGGACTCTTGGTTGATCAGCGTGTCTACCCACGCTACATTGTTGGTATAGTTCCTTGCTAGTACTTATTGACCTTTCTGAAAAACATGGGGCGGAATTCTCTAATAATGGGGCTACGACCCCACGCCCGCGAGAAAATGGCCGCAAATCACTCTGTTTTGAAGGGGTCTTGCAGGGCCCTGGAATAGTCCTCGCAGCTCCGGCTGCTGATACGGGGCCCTGCACATACGGCCGCAGGTCCACGCATGCGAGCGACTTCCACACAGCGGGCCGGCCCTGACAATATAGGCCCTACCCAGTTAGCGCGCACCCGCCGACTGTTGGCCCCCGATTGTAAGCCTGACCATCCTGGAGGCACTCGACCCCCCCCCCCCCCCGGTGATGGATCCCCCGCCCCCCCACCAGGGCAGCCGCAGACTGGGTCTACAGCTGCCACTCTGAGTTCCCATTGGGTGGAACTATGTGTGAACCTCGCCAATGGGAACTCGGTCAGTTGTTGGCAGAGAATCACTGTGGGGGCTTCTTTGAATGGCCCCTGACTGGCGGCTCCTCGACCGTGCGCGTGCGACTGCCGCCGATTCTCCAGTCCCCAGAGAATCAGGTGAAGGCGTTGGACCCTCAATCGGGTCTGACGCCCCACTCTCCAACCCCGTGCCTAGCGCGATTTCGACGTGGAGGCTTGGAGAATCCCGCCCATGGCTGGTCTCACGTGGCAAACCCTGACTTTGCTGTTTCCTCTCAGTAATTTCTTTTGTTTTAGGCGGCTTCAGCAAATGCAACCCTGGCGTAACTGACATTTATTTTTATTAGTGTCACAAGTAGGCGTACATTAAAACTGCAATGAAGTTACTGTGAAAATCCCCTAGTCGCTACACTATGGCGCCTGTTTGGGTACACAGAGGGAGAATTCAGAATGTCCAATTCATCTAATAGCACATCTTTCAGGACTTGTGAGAGGAAACCGGAGCATCCGGAGGAAACCCACGCAGACACGGGGAGAACATGCAGATTCCACACAGACAGTGACCCAAGCCGGGAATCAAACCTGGGTCCCTGGCGCTGTGAAGAAATAGTGCTAATCACTGTGCTAATGCTTACCATGACTAAGCACTTTGTTCTATTCCTGAATGTCATCAGTTATTTAGACAAGGATCCTTGCTCATGAGTTACCTTTAATGAATGTTTCATTGTCTGAACAATTCAGGCAGCCCATTGTGGCAGGATGATAAGCAATGCATCGGATGTGTGGGATTTTGTTCTCCTTTAGACAATTTGTGAATTCTTGTGAAATGAACTGTGGCCCATTAATGCTGACAAGTTGTTCAGGGCAACTGAATCTTACAAAAATCTCACATAGTCTTTCTATAGTTCTCTCCAAGGAAGTAGTTTTCATAATGGTGACTTCAGGCCACTTCAAGCGCGTGCCGACCACAATGAAAAACATTTGTTCTTTGAATGGTCCGACTTAATCTACATGAACTCTTTGCCATGGTCCTTCTGCCCATTCCCATAGGTGTCATGGTGCTATTGGTGGCACGTTTGAAACTTTGCACAAGTCAAACACATGCCCACTTTCTACTCAATCTTGCTATCGAACCCTGGCCAGTAAAAATAGCTTCTGGCTATCGCCTTCATCCTTATCATCCCACAATGACCTTCATGAAGTTGTTTTAAGACATATTTCCTTTAAAATAGCGGAATGATGACCCTCATTGCCCAGAAGAGACAGCGAGTCTGTATGGATGGTTCGAGTTTTAGGGTAACAACGGGTGGCATGGTCTCACACTGGTTAGCACTGCTGCCTCAGAGCGCCAGGGACCTGGGTTCAATTCCGACCTCAGGTGACCGTAAGTATGGATTTGTACTTTCTCCCCGTGGCTGTGTGGGTTTCCTCCGGATGCTCCGGTTTCCTTCCACAGTCCAAAAATGTGCAGTTTAGATGGATTGGCCATGCTAAATTGCCCCCAAGTGTTCAAAGGTTAGGTGAAGTTACGTGGATAGGGTGGGGCATTGGGCCTAGGTAGGGTGCCCTTTTTGGTGGATTGGTGCACACGCAATGGGTCAAATTACCTCTTTCTGCACTACATGATCTCTTTGATTCTATGTTATGACTTCAACTCCGGGATTTCTCCCGTGATCTTGCCACAAAGTACAATGTCCACAACTTATGACAGGAGTGGATTATTTCTGATGCGCTTATTAACTTGTTGTGCAGTTACAGGAATATTATTGACTTCTTTTAAATAGAAAATATTACTACTCAAACTATTCATTGACAACTTGTTAGGTAATGCTCATCTCGAGAATCCATCACCATTCCCGTGGAGATTTGATTGCCAATATTTTATCTCGTATGTATGTGTTGACAACAGCAATGTCCACCTCTGCATCCAGCTCACTATTAGAAATGGAATATTGGTGTGTGCTCAAGTATCATTGTCAGTAGTATATGATCCATTCGCAAAATAAATTTCCTTCCATATAAGTATTGATAAAAAAGTTTTATTATGAAATGATGCCTCGAACTTCCTTCTCTATCCATTCATAGTTTATTTTTGCATTGTTCAAGGACCTTCATGCAAACGCTATTGGCTTCTGTTCACCATTGGGCATCATGTGAGAGACCACTGCTCCCACCCCATAAGGTGATGCATTACAAGCCAGTTGCAATGGTAACTACAGATCAAGATGTGACAGGACGTCTGATTTAGTCATGCCTCTTTAGCTTGTATGAAGGCCTACCCACACTGATCCACCCATTTCCGTTTCCTGTTTTGACACAATACATTGTGTAAAGGCTTGAGAATAGCTGCTAGATTAGGGACAAACTTTCTATAATATTTAATAAACCAAATCAGAGTGGATTTATCTGTTGAGGTGCAAGTGCCTTAGCTATGGCTTTTATTTTTTTCTCTTTTAAAAAAAATTTAGAGTGCCCAATTCATTTTTCCCAATTAAGGGGCAATTTAGCATGGCCAATCCACCTACCTTGCACATCTTTGGGTTGTGGGGTCAAAACCCACACAAACACGGGGAGAATGTGCAAACTCCACACGGACAGTGACCCAGTGCCGGGATCGAACTGGGACCTTGGCGCCATGAGATAGCAGTGCTAACCACTGCGCTGCCCTATGGCTTTTACATTTTAAGGCCATTTGTGCAGTCCCATTGCATCTCTGATGTTCCCCAGGTATTCAATGGAAGATTTGAAGGATTCACTCTTCTGGTCTCGAAGTCCGTAATCTTCTAGTCTCTGGAGTGTAGCATCTAAATTTTGCAGATACTCTTGTTCATTCTTTCCAGTAACTAATACTAAGATCCCAGACCAGACCCAACAGAGGCGAGAATATTTGATGGAAACCCCAATATTTTATTTTAATTTTGAAAGACTG
Source organism: Scyliorhinus canicula (assembly GCF_902713615.1). NCBI lineage: Eukaryota > Metazoa > Chordata > Chondrichthyes > Carcharhiniformes > Scyliorhinidae > Scyliorhinus > Scyliorhinus canicula. The sequence goes on along the minus strand of NC_052158.1, from coordinate 84,465,886 downwards.
TGAGATATGGGGTTTAATTCCCCATTCCTGAGCTAAGTGCTGACGCCAACGGAGCATGTGTGGACTTTCACGAATTCTGGTACTGGTGAGGGGCCAACACCAGCGCTGACAGAAACTCCTATGGACCGCACCGACACCACAGCCCACCCCCTGGCCACCTGCTGCCCACCTCCCACCCCTAGCTGGCCAGTGGCTCAGATCCCCGCTGAGTGTGGTGGCGCTGGACATAGTCCGCAGCTGGCACTCTGGGGTCCCGCACGGTTGGGACCACATGCTGCCGAAGTCATCACCGGCGCATGCGCGCTGGTGGATTCTCTTCCGCCTCCGCCATGGTGGAGGCTGTGGCGGTGGCGGAAGAAAAAGAGTGCCCCCACAGCACTGGCCCACCCGCCGATCGGTGGGTGGGATCCCGATCGCGGGCCTGGCCACTGTGGGGGCATCCCCCGGGTCCGATCGTCCCGCGCCCCCCCAGGACCTCGGGGGCCCGCTCGCGCCACCGCCACCAGAGGTGGTTCAAACCACGGCGGCGGGAGAGGCCTCCCAGCGGCGGGACTTTGGCCCATCGTGGGCCGGAGAATCGCCACAGGGGGCTCGCCGATCGGCGGGTGGTGTTTCCTGCCCCCCCGCCAATTCCCGGGTGGTGGAGAATTTCTGCCACAGCGGGGCGGGGGTCAGAGAATTCCGCCCCTGGTGTTGGGCATGCGGGCAATGTGGCCAGCCCATCGCAGTTGGTCGAGCGTGACCCATGGCCTGGGAGAGGACGCTCACATTGGTACCCCTATCCTGCTAGTGGATTTACAGGATTTTGGGGAGGCAGCATTGGTGATATCTCTCCAAGAATGTGAGTTGTCTGCTGTGCATTGAGATGGCGGGGCCCTCATGAATAACATCAGCAGGTATGGAAATTGAACCTGCGATATTGGCCTCACTCTGCATCACAAACCAGCTGTAGCCAACTGATTTAAACCAGCCCTCAGGCAGAGGGTACTACCGTACACACACTACCAGATAAATAGTGACTTTAAAATCACCACATATGTTTACCAAACCATCTTCCTTATTTGCAGGTATTATCTGCGTAGCCAATCACTTGGGTTCGAGGGCCCCGTCTTGATCAGCCTCTTTAATTCTGCCTCAACCTTGGGCATGATGGTATACGGATTTAACCTATAAGCATCTTTCTTGGCTTTCATCCTTAATTTGGAGCTCAGTTGAGATCACTTTTATGCTTCCCAGCTCTCCATTAATGACAATTGCATGTATCTTTAAAATCTCTGGTAGCCCTGCTTTGGATTCCAACATGTGATTCACCTCGGCCAGTTTAGCTTGATTCTCTCCAGCTTGGTCCGCCCCATTGGGACTGGATAGTTACGTTTAACGATGCACAGGGACATGTTTGTCCATTTAGCTGCAAATTTTCATCAACGTGGCCCCTCAAAGGAATCACTTCCCGAGTATAGGTTTTTAGTATTATGTGTGAGGGTTTTAAGGCGATATTTGTAGTTTGTCTTGTTAAACAGTTTCTGGTACCAATGAAACTGCTACTCTAGAGTCCACCTCCATTTTAAGTGGTTGTCCATCAGTAAAAGACTGATCCAGAAAGGTTTGTTGCATTCGCAAAGACCAGTACATTCAATGACAATTTGTTATCTATCTGTGACTCTGTCCCTTTCTTGCGCCCTTTTTGTATCATTTCGATCTTAGTGATTTGTGGTACTACCTTTGAATAACAGCTAATCAGTCAATTTCTGACATAGATATCAGGAAAAGGTAGAAGCTGATGTGTAAATTTTCGAACAGTTCACAAACAGTTGAAAACAGTCATGCTCATGTGAAAGACTGGGCAGTTAGGTCAAGCGAAGTAGAGTTCGTGGTCTTCAACATATTTGCATAAAATTCAATTTGATAGAAAACTTCCAAACTTCCAATGTTGTGGCCAACATTTAGTATTCAACTGAGATGAATTAGTCATTCTCTCATCATTATTTATTGGTCCTCGTGTGCAAATTGGTTGTTTCATTTGATTACATTTGCAAATATAATGAATTAGTTCAAACAGCAACAACAACTTTGTGCATCTAAAGTAATGACTTGGCTCAAGGGACTTCACAGAAGCATTATTAGATAAAGAATGACACCAAGCTCTATAAGGAGTTATTATGTTAGATGACCAAAAGCTTGGTCAAAGAGAAATACTAGAGTGTCAAGGAGAAAAGTGTGGTAGAGAGGTGGAGACTGTAGGGACTGGTACATTTAGGGTTCATGTGGGACTGAGCACTGCACAACCAACACAGTGATGTGAAGCGACACATGCCCCAAAAACAGGGTGAGTCAAGGTCTGGACAGAAATGAGTAAAAAGACCTAGGATGGAGTCAGTTCCATATGTACCATCTATTGTGTATATGTATATAGTTCTGAGTTGTTAACAAAGGAACTTGCTGTTAATATACTCAAGACTACAAAGCCTACCTCATAGTGTGTGAAGCAGGATCCTTCACAGTGTCAGGCTCCGGAACAAGAATGCAGAACACGGAAGAGAAAGGACACCTTCAACAGATTCTGGACTCAGTCAACCTCCCACCTGAAGCTACAGAATTTCACCAGGTAACTCATCAGAAAGAAAAAGCTCCAGGGAGAGAGAAGAGCCTGGAAATAAAAAGGTGGAAGCTTCACTCCAGCATTAGACTCCATTGAATCTCCCTTGGAGGCCTACGGTCAGCAAACACAGTTCACGGCCTGCAAGGGTGAGGAAACATTTTTCAAATTCCAGGCCAACCAGTCCCGAGAAACCCCTTTTCGTTCATACAGCTGAAAGCGCTGTTTGAATGAAACACATTGCTGGTTCTGATTCCTGACTGGAGTCTCAATCGGTGGATCCCGAGTTTAGCAAAGAAAAAAAAAAGTTTTGTCTGCTTCTGGTACCTTGCAACTGCCCAAGTTCCTAAATAGTAAGTGTATGATTCTTTTCTATATGTTCTGACTTGCAATACAGATGATTAAATTAAGTCAGCAAACAACCAATCTAAGCAGCCATTGCGGACCCTTATTCTTCAGGTACAAGCACATGTCTGCCATTTTGGAAAGCCCACCAAATACTGACAAGTTAAGAAGGTTTCCTTGTTCAACAGTGAATGGCAGTGCCATCTTGGAAGCCTGTAATCTCTTAAAGCTGTATACACACTTTTAAAAATCTCCAAACTGGTTTGCAATTCCTCACTTTCAACTCCACTGGGTTTCAACCATAACCCAGTCAAGCACAGAATTGAAGTATTTGGGGGAAAAGATTTTTAAGGTACAGCATTGCTTAATTGTTGAATACAAAATCAGAAGCAGAACAAATCAATTCAATTCTTTACCCAATTGGGACAATTGCACAACACGTTATCGATGAGTCATCTGCCAAATTTGATGATGTTTTAAAATTCTTTAACACTTATTTTAACCTGAGAAGGCAGCATGGTCACACAAGTGGTTAGCACTGTGGCTTCACAGCGCCAGGGCCCCAGGTTCGATTCCCCGCTGGGTCACTGTCTGTGCGGAGTCTGCACGTTTTCCTCGTGTCTGCATGGGTTTCCTCCGGGTGCTCCGATTTCCTGCCACAGTCCAAAGACGTGCAGGTTAGGTGGATTGGCCATGCTAAATTGCCCTTAGTGTCCAAAAAGGTTAGGAGGGGTTATTGGGTTATGGGGATAGGGTGGAAGTGAGGGCTTAAGTGGGTCGGTGCAGACTCGATGGGCCGAATGGCCTCCTTCTGCACTGTATGTTCTGTGTTCTATGTTCTATGGAATAAAATATTAGAGAGGGCAAATTTGAAAAGCGAGTCCAATTGTCCGAGAACTTGCAAATTCCTTCATAACCGATCTCGCCAGGTGGCAGAGGGATGTTGGTATGGTGACTTAAAATCTGAGCTCATCCAAGACAGAATTATGGTGCGTGTTTCAGACGATTCACACTTCCATAAGCTAAAGTTGATCTTAGCCTAGACAAGGCAATCCAGCTAGTTAGACTGTCTGAGATAAGTAAACAACATAGGACCATCGTAAGGGGACAGAACACCTCTTTGGAGAGAAACCAACCCTCAGTCCACCACATCGGGTAGGAGGAATTCAAGTTCCTTCCAAGTAAAAAAAAACATGTGCCAGTGCTACAAAGTGAAGCGCCCTCAAAGGAAAGTCCTGCAAGCATTGCCAAATACTGCCACTGAAACAGGCAGGGACACTTCAGTAAACCACTTCAGTAAAAGTGCAATTCAAAACCCTAGCACTATACAAACATCCCAATGGGAATTCATGAGATCAAGGCTAGCAATCCTGAAGACCTCCAGCCAAGCTTCTTGGCTGACATCCAAGAATGTGTCTCGTAATTGTGGAGTTCTGACATCCCGCTAAATGGTCCTGCTAAGCAGCCCGGTGGCACAATGTTAGTACTGCTGCCTCAGCAGCAGGGACCGAGTTTCAATTCCAGCCTTGGGTGACTGTGTGGAGTTTGCAAATTCTCCCCGTGTCTGTGTAGGTTTCCTCGAGGTGGTCCAGTTTCTTCCCATAGTCTAAAGATGTGCAAGCTAGGTGGGGTTATAGGATTACAGCGAGAGGGTAGGGTGCTCTTTCGAGTGTTACTCGATGGGCTGAATGGCCTCCTTCTGTACTATAGGGATTCTATGGGTTTTAGAAATGTTTTCGTTAGATTCCGGTTTGACTGCTAAATGAGGAACCATGATTCCAAGGCCTTTGGTCAAACAATAGACACTACTTTACAGACAGGGGAGTCCCATTCCCAGTCATTGACATGATCCTCGAACCACTGAGGTGTGGCAACAGATCTTTGAGCTGAAGTACATTGTCTGGAATCAGTCTTTCTCTTTTCTGAGTAATGATACTTATGTGGCCCTAGATCTCATCAAGTTGGTATAAGGTGTCAAGGCTGCCACAGTCATTAATCAACCAGACTAGCACGGTCTTGTGTCCTCAAAGAATATTCAGACTCCACTTCTAATCTCTCCTTTTTTTGGAGAAGGTTTTTCCATCATCACTCCAGGTCCCAGAAAGTCCCAAATGGTCAGACCAATTTACCACAAATGAGATTATCATAGCACCTTCGGTGGAAATAATACCAGAGAAGGATCGATAGTAACAATCAGCAATCTTTATTATTGTCACAAGTTGGCTTACATTAATACTGCAATAAAGTTCCTGTGAAAAAACCCTCGTCGCCACACTCCGGCATTTGTTAGGGTACACGGGGTGGGAGAATTCAGAATGTCCAATTCACCTAACAAGCATGTCTTTTGGGACTTTTGGGAGGAAACAGGAGCACCCCAAAGAAACCCAAGCAGACACGGGGAGAACGTGCAGACTCTGCACAGACAGTGACCCAAACCGGGAATAGAACATGGGACCCTGGCGCTGTAAAGCAACAGTACTCACCACTGTGCTATCATGCCGCCCCACGTAGGAGAGTCTTTCTTTCCCACTCTGATGATGGCATAGTTGGCAGACACACCAATCACTGTGCACACATGGCAACGTCCAGTTAGTGTGTCAGAACCACTAAGGGAGGCTGGAACGTGCGAGCAATCCAACACCATCAACAACAAGGGTCAGCATGCTGCTCAGTCACCTTCCTGCCACAGAAATATCCTGCCTCGGTCTCGGAAAAATTCCTCAACATGAATGTTTAAATATACTCACTGCATAATAATGCAGGAATGGCCAGATAATATGGGGAAGCAGCAGGAGCTGAATTTTAATGCCTTCAAAGGCTGGGGCGAGTTGCTGATGAAAAGTACCTCCAATGCTATCGGAGCTACCTGTTGATTGAACTGAGACGTTTCTGGTTGACATCATGACCAGTACAGACTTGGAGGGCCGAAGTGCCTGTTCCTGTGCTGTGCTGTTCTTTGTTCTTTGACAAGGGCATGTAGCACATATTCAGTGCAGTTTACACTGTAATCTTTCTTATTGGAAACTCTTCATAAGTCGCAAATTGCAACTGCTGCCAAATTAAAGCGAGATCCTGAGACTGTCACTTCAGTTTTATTCTCTGGGACTGATGCCGTTGTCCATGGAGAGGCCATGCAGGTGAAGCAGTTCACTCTAAAATCACTCAAACAAAAGCCCATTAGTTCGTAAAGTGACTGGTGCCAGAATGTGGTGAAGCTTTGATCATATTGTCATTGAAGGAGAACTGCGAGCCCTCACATTTTTCTGGTGTGACAAGGAAAAGATTTTAAAATGTGCATTCCACTTGCAGAACACTTTAATTGTAGCAATTGAATTAGACCATTATCAAGACAAAAGATGACATTGTCTGAAATTGAATGTGGATTTTTTTGGGAGCAAACTGGATTTTGGAGATAAATGGCAGGAAAGAATAAGGGATGATAATAAAGATGGCAATTTTCTGGTTCAGCTCAATAGAAAATTCAGATCTACCAAAGCTTAATTTAGAAACATGTATTTAAATGTTCCTCAAAGAATATCACATTTTAGATGTATTGCTTTATAATGTTACTCGTGGGTTGTAACTTCCTCAGATATGAGCTCGTTAAACTGTCTTAACGTCACTTGATTCAGTAGACTTAAAGGTCATACTTAAATCAATTAGTTGCTTTTAATCTATGCAGCTATTTTTAAAGAAGTGTAGACAGTAGCTGTAGATAGGCTATTAGGGCAGAGAACAATGCTTTCCCCTCCACACAACCATGTAAAGGAATGTACATGGCAATGAGGAGTAAGAAAATACTCACCTCTCTTTCCTCATCTGCTGAGGTCAATTGTAGTGTTGCAACTACTGTCCCAACACTTTTGGGATGAACTTTTAGACTTGGCCGATATATAGCGATTTAAGAAACACTGTTAAAAAGAGCAGGTTTTAACATTTAAAAAGAAAGTCAGATGGACCCTCATTTATGTTCCAAACCTTAACTGTTGCCACTGAGTCAGCTGAAGGCAGTAATTCAATTTTAGAGTTTGGTGGACTATAAAGAGCTGGAACTTGGCTGTCACGGTTCATGATAGCATCTGAAGTAGATGGGATTACTGCCTTATAATTCACTTTAAGTTATCCATTACCACCATTACATTTCTCATACCCGTATGGCATTAAGTAGCTTATATTATCAGGGTGCTTCTTCAGCAATGGAGGTGTTCAGGTTTACTCTGACCAGCATTAGTTCAGTTTGCTCATCTTCAAAAGAATTCTGCTAATCTTTTTAGGTCAGTTGTTCAAAATTTAATTGGCATTCAAAAACTGGAAAGAGGCAGGTTCTTTGACAAGTAGCATTATTCATCATGACCACTTAAATGGAATGATAACACAAATTAATGACACCGTTTTATTTACTCTAAGCAATCTAATTCCTAACCCAGATAAGTAACTTGAGTAAAGAAAAAGCTATTCTAATTCTCTGTAATATGTGGTCACTACAGTGATTAAAAAGGGAGACTTTTTTTTTATCGTATTAGCATTCTGCCTTGACAGTAAACTTCAGTGCTTTATGCTTCATCTCACAAGGGGGCAACAGGAATTATGGGTGAAGTTGCAAGCAATCAGTAGAAGAAATAATGATTGCTATGGGTCTCTCAACATTGAGCCAGATCTCATCCGCTGTATCATTTAGTAAATGTTATTATTATTTTTATGCAGCGCTGAAATTATTTGAGGTTTTGCAGGCGTATTTTATTATGTATGTATTGGATCAGTATGGCAGGCGCGAGATTTCATTTATTTTGTGGGATGCAATTTGAAAGTATATTCCCCAGCAGACCACATCTCGTTCAATGTATCATTCTTTAACTATGCCCCAGCAGTGCTCGTGGAAGTCATTTCAGGAAAAATGATTTTGAATCTCAAACAACAGGATTATTACATGCTTGACCAATCATCCATTTATCATTAGAACAGTATCTTCAATCATGGATTAGTAGGTCTATTAATATTTTATGTGGGGCTGAAAGCTCTTAAAATTCAAATGAAAAATTCCTGATTTAATTAATTGACAAAAAAGAGTGAAATGTCAATGTTGAACCTTATTAAATGCTGTCAGCGTTGCATCACAGAGTGTTTGCCAGAAAGGTGGCAAGTGGGTCTTTTTAAGAGTCTGATTTGCAGGCTAATCTGTTCGCCGCGTTCTGTGGACTGAATGGACCATTTGTATTCAGCTCCTTTCTTTTATCAAAAGTATTAGTAAATTAACAGCAAAGGGGAAAAAAGGCAAAAATTCCTTCAACTCAACCTGGTATTGCACCATTATTAACCTATTAATGCATAGTTGAAGAAAGACCACTTAGACAGGGCTGTATTGGAGTGTCATAATTTGTGGATTCTTGTACAGGCTGTAATGTCGTTGGAGGGAGAAAATAAATCTCCCTTCTAATATGATATGAAAACTGTCTATTAATTCTGCATGTTCAGGACATTTGACTTATCCAGGTCAAAATATGCCACTGACAATTGACACTGCAGAGCCCAAGTCCAGGAATGTGGCAGATGGCATTATTGTTGCAGCTGTCTGGTATTTATATTAGTTTGTTACATGACCTCACAATGGCAATGTGTTAATTAATTCACTAATAAGGTTAATGTGTTCAGAACTGAAGTCAATTATCGAATCCAGGCTAGTAAACTCAGCCTACAACATCTGGATATTTATCCCTGTTTGGTAATTACATAATGTTCTGTAAAAATTGCAATCAAACAAGACATGCTTGGCTATTCATAAATAGCTTGAAGCACTTTGATGTACTGTACATTTATTTGTTTTTGATAATTAAATGGGGAGGGCTTCTTAATAATGATTGTGTTTTCAGGATGCTAGCAAACTCTTGTCTTTGAATTTTTTTCTTGATGTTATTTCCACAATGGGTGGAATTTTCCACTCCCACCAATGGCAGGAATTCTGGCAGGCGAGGCAATAGTTTTGGCATGGTGAGAAATTAGCTTGGAATTTTCTTCTCCCAATTTAGATGCTTGGTTAAAGGCAGGTCACCTTTCCCGATGATCGACGTCGGAAACAACATTTACGTTTGCACGTTGTAAAAGCTGACTCGCTGGAATTACATTCCCCTCCCAAATTAAGTGTATAATTAGAATGGTCTGTTTCCCAACTGTACATTTGTGCAATGCACCTGACGTGCCCGCCAACATTGAGGTACAAAGCCACTGCTTTTGCCTACTTTTAAGCGCATTCCTGCAAGATTTAGTGCGCCTCTGTTACATGCCGTGCCAGGGAGGCCATACCAGCAGGAGAGGGGATATGGCAGCAGGACTGGGGCGTGGTGGGAACACGGGAGCGAAGGGTAGAGACCGAAGCAGGACTTGGGGGAGTTTGGTGTAGAACATGGGAGGGGACAAGGAAGATTCAGAGGCCGGACTAGAGGGTGGTCAATGAAAGAACTGAGCAGTAAAACATCATCCGAGGCGAGTGTATTAAGATCCCTGAACTGAACCCACAATTGCTAGGATACCGGACAAAAACCCCAATAGTTTATTTAATTTATAAGGAAGGTAGGAAAGGATACTTTGCTCCAGGAGTAACTCCCAGCACAAATAGGGAAATGGCATATTACAATAAACATTATTATTAAACCAGCACTACTAACTTTAACATCATAAAGAAAATAGCTTACAATTACAAGTTAAATAATGTTTACTAATGAAACACTAATTCCTAACTGTCATCTTTTATCTCCACACAAGCAAAACCCATCTCAGGTCAAAATCCACTTTTAAACACAGCTAGCCAACCCAGGAATACTTGCTGTAAAGAGATGTTTTCGATAAACCGCTTTCAGAGAGAGATTCTAAAGGAAACCAGCTTGCAGATTCTTGCCTGTGTCAAACTACTGCTTAACCCGCCAGACTTTTCAGAAACTGCTGTTCTGTACTCAGGCAAATTCTTTGAAACTAAACTGCTTTCAGAGAAGCTGCTATTCTGTCCATAGTCAAATCTTTAATTGAACTCAACACTGGAACTCAACACCTGACTGCTTCAGCCCTTGGCACCTCTCATTAACTGCATGTCCTTACTAAAGCTAAACACAGTGGACGCGATTCAGCAGGAAAGTTAAAATCCACTTTTTGGAAAAATTTGATTTGATTTATTATTGTCACATGTATTAGTATACAGTGAAAAGTATTGTTTCTTGCATGCTGTACAAACAATGCATACCGTACATAGGGAAGGAAGGAGAGACTGCAGAATATAATGTTACAGTTATAACAAGGTGTAGAGAAAAGATCAACGTAATACGAGGTAGATCCATTCAAAAGGCAGTAGGGAAGTTGCTGCTCTTGAGTCGGTTGGTACGTGACCTCAAACTTTGGTAACTTTTTCCTGACGGAAGAAGGTGGAAGAGAGTATGTCCGAGGTGCGTGGAGTCCTTAATTATGCTGACTGCCTTTCCAAGGCAGCGGGAATTGTAGACACAGTCAATGGATGGGAGGCTGGTTTGCGTGATGGATTGGGCTATATTCATGACCTTTTGTAGTTTCCTGCGGTCTTGGGCAGAGCAGGATCCAGACCAAGCTGTGATACAACCAGAAATAATGCTTTCTATGGTGCATCTGTAAAGGTTGGTAAGAGTATCAGGTGACATGCCAAATTTCCTTAGTCTTCTCAGAAAGTAGACTCGTTGGTGGGGTTTCTTAACTATAGTGTCGGCATGGGGGGACCAGGACAGGTTGTTGGTGATCTGGACACCTAAAAACCTGAAGCTCTCGACCCTTTCTACTTCATTCCCATTGGTGGAGACAGGGGCATATTCACCACTACGCTTCCTGAAGTCGATGACAATCTCCTTCGTTTTGTTGACATTGAGGGAGAGATTATTGTCATCGCACCAGTTCACCAGATTGTCTCTCATTCCTGTACTCTGTCGCGTCATTGTTTGAAATCCGACCCACTACTGTGTTGTCATCAGTAAATCTGAAAATCGAATTGGAGGGGAATTTGGCCACACAGTCACAGGTGTTTAAGAAGTATAGTAGGGGGCTTAGGACACAGCCTTGTGGGGCACCGTGTTGAGGATAATCATGGAGGAGGTGTTGTTACCTATCCTTACTGATTGTGGTCTGTGGGTTAGAAGGTTCAGGATCCAGTCGCAGAGGGATGAGCCGAGGCCAATGCCATGGAGTATGGAGATGAGTTTCGTACGAATGATGGTGTTGAAGTCTGAGCTGTAGTCGATAAATAGGAGTCTGACATAGGTGTCTTTGTTATCTAGGTGTTTCAGGGTAGAGTGCAGAGCCATAGAGATGGTGCCTGCTGTGGACCTGTTGCAGCAGTAGGGGAACTGTAATGGATCAACGCAATCCGGGAGGCTGGAGTTGATTCGTGCCATGACTAACCTTTTGAAGCACTTCACGATGATGGATATCAGAGCCACTGGACGATAGTCATTAAGGCACACTGCTTGGCTTTTTTTGGTACAGGGATGATGGTCATCTTCTTGAAGTAGATAGGGACCTCAGATTGTTGTAAAGAGAGGTGTAAAGAAAGAGAATATATCTGTGAATACCCCCACCAGCTGATCCGAGCAAGACCTGAGTGCCTGTCTGGGTACCCCATCCGGGCCAGTTGCTTTCCGAGGGTTGACCTTCGAGAAGGCTGCACTGATGTCTGCAATGGTGATCTCAGATACAAGTTCATCCGAGGCTTCTGGGTGGAGGACTTGCTCTCGCTGGCCTCTTGTTCAAAGCGTGCATAGAATGCGTTAAGCTCATCAGGGATGGGTGCATTGGAGTCGGTGATTTTACATGCCTTCGTCTTGTAGCCCCTTATGTCTTGCAGACCTTGCCATAGTCGGCCGGGTTCCGTGTGGCTAGTCTGGGACTCAAGCTTGGTCCGGTAATGTCTTTTGACATCTTTGATGGATCTCCTTAGATCATATCTGGCTTTCCTGTATAGGTCAGGGTCGCCTGACTTGAATGCCTCAGACCCAGACTTCAGCAAGCAGTGGATATTCCTGTTCATCCAGGGTTTCCTGTTGGGAAACACGTGGATTTGTTTCTTTGGCACACAGTCTTCTACACATTTACTGATGAAGTCAGTTATTGTTGTGGCGCACTCGTTCAGGCTGGTTGCAGAGTTTTAAAATACTGATCAGTCCACTGACTCTAAGCAGTCCCCTAGGAGATCATCTGATTCCTCAGACCAACAATGCACAACTTTCTTTGACGGATCCTCCCGCTGCAGTTTTTGCTTATGGGTCGGGAGCAGGAGCACAGCCTTGTGGTCAGATTTGCCAAAGTGTGGGCGGCTGATAGAGCGGTAGGCATGTTTGATATTTGTGTAGCAGTGGTCCAGGACGTTTGGGCCTCTGGTGGAACAGATAACGTGTTGGTGGTAATTTGGTAGTACGCTCTTGAGCTTGGCCTGATTGAAGTCCCCAGCTACAATGAACAAGGCCTCGGGATGTTCAATTTCAAGGCTATTTGTGGTGGTGAATATTTCGTCCAGTGCGATTTTCACGTTCGCATGGGGTGGGATTTAAACTGCCGTCAGGATAACGGAGTTGAACTCCCGCGGAAGGTAGTAGGGGTGGCATTTTAGCACAGGTATTCTAGGTCTGGGGATCAAAAACTCGCCAGGGTTGCTACATCTAGGCACCAGGTGTTGATAAGGAGGCAGACCACACCTTCCCTAGCCTTGCCTGAGGCCGCCGTACGGTCCATTCGGTGGATTGAGAAGCCCTCTGGTTGGAGGGCACAGTCCGGTGAAGCAGGAGTGAGCCATGTCTCCATGAAACAGAGCACACAGCAGTCCCTCAGTTCTCTTTGAAAAGGGAGTCTGGCTTTAAGTCTAGCTTGTTTTCTAGAGATTGGACATTAGCTCGGAATAAGCTAGGCAGAGGGGCTTTGGGGCCGTGTTGTTTTACTCTCACCTGCAGGCCAGCACATTTTCCACACTTCCTGGAGTGACTTTTGGGCCTGTTTGGTGGGTCTTTCTCAGTGGCTGCAACTCTGAGATTCACCCCATTATTCACTGGCACTCTGTCGGTTTTGTGGGCCTTGGGCCTTTTCTTCTTGCCGAGGCCTCACTTTAGTTGATTTCATGCTGCTGAGCTTGCAGATTGAGGTGTGATTTTGACCGACTGCCCAGATCACTAACCCTCCCCTCCCCCTGCTTTTTGGACCCCCCATCACCCGTCCAACCTTCTCAAGGCTCCAGGACCCCCCCCCCCCTTACCACCTCCCAATTGGCAAGCCCACCCCCGCCAAACTCGACCACTGGTAGTGCCTGCCTGCCGCCTGGCAATGCCACTTGGTCACCCTGGCATCCAGGGTGTCCAGGTGGCACTGCCACTGTGCCAGACTGGCCGTGCCCAGATGCTGGTGAAGTGAACATCCGGTGGTCTCCTCTAATGGCCTACGGGACCCTCCAAGGTTCCGTACACCTCGTCCATGTTTGTGGAAACTAGTTCTAAATGGCGTCCTGGTGCATTTAAATATGCATATCTGTTACATAGATAGAATTTACAGTATAGAAGGAGGCCATTCGGCCCATTGAGTCTGCACCGGCTCCTGGAAAGAGCACCCTACCCAAAGTTAACACCTCCACCCTATCCCCATAACCCAGTAACCCCACCCAACACTAAGGGCAATTTAGCCTGGCCAATCCACCTAACCTGCACATCTTTGGACTGTGGGAGGAAACCGGAGCACCCGGAGGAAACCCACGCACACACGGGGAGGATGTGCAGACTCCACACAGACAGTGACCCAAGCCGGAATCGAACCTGGGACCCTGGAGCTGTGAAGCGATTGTGCTATCCACAATGCTACTGTGCTGCCCCATATCTAGACCTTGTCCAGCAAGGGTGAGGTCTAGATCACACCGGGTGGAGTGAGTTGGGTGATTTGTGATCAGACCAGCGCCTGGCACAGAGACTAATTTGGGATTTTCGCGCGATTCACCCTTGCGCCCGGATCACTCGTGCAACACCATTGTTAAATTGTGCCAAATTTATCTAATTATCTACTACCCTGGGAGCCTTCTTCATATCAATAAAATTGCTTGAGCCCAACTTTTATGATGCTTCATTAACCCTTGTAGCCAAAGTGTCTGCTTGTCTTATAAACCGGGATTTTTAAAAAACAGTACTACAGCAGTCATACACACACTAACCTAGACTTAACACACACTGCACCACATACATACAATACAATGTATATTTGAAATTCCTACATTCATTACAAATGTTATAATTCTGTTCAAGGAAATGTAAGAGACAATCCGGGGATTAAGGCTACGCTGTTCAGGTCATATTGAAGATACTACCTTGGGACTGTGTGGGCCATGTTTAAGAGCTCTGCATGGCACACATGTCTTGGTCCTGGACCTGGGCGGTGGGAGGCCTCTCTGGGCAGTGTCAAGCATGCTCTATGGTATGCGAGACCATAAGACCATAAGACCATAAGACATAGGAGTGGAAGTAAGGCCATTCGGCCCATCGAGTCCACTCCGCCATTCAATCATGGCTGATGGGCATTTCAACTCCACCTCCCAGCATTCTCCCCATAGCCCTTAATTCCTCGCGACATCAAGAATTTATCTATTTCTGCCTTGAAGCCATTTAGCGTCCCGGCCTCCACTGCACTCTGCGGCAATGAATTCCACAGGCCCACCACTCTCTGGCTGAAGAAATGTCTCCGCATTTCTGTTTTGAATTTACCCCCTCTAATTCTAAGGCTGTGCCCACGGGTCCTCGACTCCTCGCCTAACGGAAACAGTTTCTTTGCGTCCATCCTTTCTAAGCCATGTATTATCTTGTAAGTTTCTATTAGATCTCCCCTTAACCTTCTGAACTCCAATGAATACAATCCCAGGAACGCCAGCCGTTCCTCATATGCTAGACCCGCCATTCCAGGGATCATCCGTGTGAATCTCCGCTGGACACGCTCCAGTGCCAGTATGTCCTTCCTGAGATGTGGGGCCCAAAACTGGACACAGTACTCCAAATGGGGCCTAACCAGAGCCTTATAAAGGCTCAGTAGCACATCGCTGCTTTTATATTCCAACCCTCTTGAGATAAATGACAACATAGCATTCGCTTTCTTAATCACGGATTCAACCTGCATGTTTACCTTTAGGGAATCCTCGACTAGCACTCCCAGATCCCTTTGTACTTTGGCATTATGAATTTTCTCACCGTTTAGAAAGTAGTCTATGCTTGGATTCTTTTTTCCAAAGTGCAAGACCTCACATTTTCTCACGTTGAAATGCATCAGCCATTTCCTGCACCACTCTCCCAAACTGTCTAGATCCTTCTGCAGCCTCCCCACTTCCTCAGCACTACCTGCCTGACCACCTAACTTCGTATCATCAGCAAACTTCGCTAGAATGCCCCCAGTCCCTTCATCCAGATCATTAATATATATGGTGAACAGCTGCGGCCCCAACACTGAACCCTGTGGGACACCGCTGGTCACCGGCTGCCATTCCGAAAAAGAACCTTTTATCCCAACTCTCTGCCTTCTGTCAGACAGCCAATCCTCAACCCATGCCAGTAGCTCACCTCGAACACCATGGGCCCTCACCTTACTCAGCAGCCTCCTGTGTGGCACCTTATCAAAGGCCTTTTGGAAATCCAGATAGACCACATCCACTGGGTTTCCCTGGTCTAACCTACTTGTCACCTCCTCAAAGAATTCTAACAGGTTCGTCAGGCACGACCTCCCCTTACTAAATCCATGTTGACTTGTTCTAATCCGACCCTGCTCTTCCAAGAAATTAGAAATCTCATCCTTAACGATCGATTCTAGAATTTTACCAACAACCGAGGTTAGGCTAATTGGCCTATAATTTTCCATCTTTTGTCTTGATCCTTTCTTGAACAAGGGGGTTACAACAGCGATCTTCCAATCGTCCGGGACTTTCCCTGACTCCAGTGATTTTTGAAAGATCTCAACCAACGCTTCCGCTATTTCTTCAGCCACCTCCCTCAGAACTCTAGGATGTAGCCCATCGGGGCCAGGAGATTTGTCAATTTTAAGACCTTTTAGCTTTTTTAGCACCATCTCTTTTGTAATGGCAACCATACTCAACTCAGCCCCCTGACCCTTTATAATTTTTGGGATATTACTAACGTCTTCCACTGTGAAGACAGACGCAAAGTACTTATTAAGTTCTCCAGCCATTTCCTCATCTCCCATCACTAGCCTTCCAGAATCAGTTTGAATTGGCCCAATGTCTACTTTGGCCTGACGTTTGTTTCTTATGTATTGAAAGAAACTTTTACTATCATTTCTTATATTACTGGCTAGCCTGCCTTCATATTTGATCCTCTCCTTCCTTATTTGTCTCTTTGTTAACCTCTGTTTGTTTTTGTAGCCTTCCCAATCTTCTGATTTCCCGGTGCTTTTGGCCACTTTATAGGATCTCTCTTTTTCTTTGATACATTTCCTGACCTCCTTTGTCAGCCATGGCTGTCTAATCCCTCCCTGGATAATCTTTCTTTTCTTGGGGATGAACCTCTGTACAGTGTCCTTGGTCAGAGACTTGGTCAGTCACCTAAGGAATTTGGTCTGGGGGGTTAGAGTCATGGTATTGTGAGGCAGCTGGCACAACCACAAACCGGTGGAGGAATTTGCATCCAATGCGTCGGTAGCGGTTTATTGGTGATATCATGGCGTGGTCCAGGAAAGTCACAGTGTATGTGACTTTGAGGAGGGGAGGGTTCAGGTTGATTAAGAGAATGAACACAAAAGAACGGGGGAGAAAATAAATTTTAAATTGGGTAGTCTTGGGTTCAAGGATAAAGGGGGAAGCTGGATAGTCATTTGAGGGAGGGGAATTAAGTGGTGGTAAGGATAGAGGAAGATAGGAAGAACTTGGTCGGTGATATGGGGAGGTTTGAAGCTGGTCTCCCGGAGGAAGGTTAGCAGTTCTATGGATTCACGAACCTAGGGCGGGATTCACTGACCACCCCGCCGGTTGGAGAATCACCGGGGGGGGGGGGCATGAATCCCGCCAGCTGCCGAATTCTCCGGTGCCGGGGTTTTGGTGAGGGCGGAAATCGCGCCGTGCCGTTCGCTGGCAGCGGCACCCCCGGCGATTCTCCGGCTCGCGATGGGCTGAGTGGCTGCCTGTTTTCGGCAGGTCCCGCCGGCGTAAATCACAACAGGTCCTTAATGGCGGGACCTGGCTCCACGGGTGGCCTGCAGAGTCCTCGGGGGAGCGCGGGGGATTCTGGCCCCAAGGGGTGCCCCCAGGGTGGCCTGGCCCGTGATCGGGGCCCACCGATCCGCGGGCGGGCCTGTGCCGTGGGGGCACTCTTTCCCTCCGCACCGCCCGCTGTCAACCTCTGCCATGGCCGGTGCGGAGAAGAACCCCCTGCGCATGCGCTGGGATGACGCCAGCACACGCTGGCGCACCCGCACATGTGCTAACTCGCGCCAGCCGGCGGAGGCCCTTCTGTGCCGGTTGGTGTGGCGCCAAGCCCTTCAGTGCCAGCTGACGCGGTGCCAAACACTCCGCCGCCGGCCTAGCCCCTGAAGGTGTGGAAGATTCCGCACCTTTGGGGCGGCCCGACGCCGGAATGGTTCACGCCACTCCTCGGCGCCGGAGTGGCCCGCCCCGCCGGTTCGCGGAGAATCCCTCCCCGAATGCTTAATGAATGAGCTTGATTCCTTTTCTAACGGGCAGACATTCAGGCGACATTTGAACATAGGAACGAGGAGCAGCAGTAGACTATCTGGCCCTCGAGCCTGCCCGGCCACACAATAAAATCATGATCCTTTTGTGTACTCAGCTCCACTTACCCGCTGGATGCTGCCAGGGGAGGATTTACAATGAAACACACCATGACAGGCCCAGGGCCTCCAAATGACAGGGGACCCCAAAATGTTGAGTGTGTCAGCTACAGATATTTAGGGACAGAACTACTTGGAGATCCTTTCAGAATACACATGTCAAACACTCTGTTGAGCCAATCACAGAGGAGGGGACAGTTCTTTCCAAACACATTCACCAGTTGTTACTCATGCAGCTTGTGACATTATGCACCTGCACAGTGCGGAGCAGCAGTATAGAATCAGGGGGAAGGCCAGCTTTTGATCCCTAATTGGGTTTGCCACAGTCAGCATCCGCCATTCGAGAGTTCTTATCTGGGAAAGCACAACTTGATGTGGGCTCCCCACCCCTGATCTTCACCTCAGCTCCATCAGCTCACCAGGTGAGAGAAGCACATTCTCCAGGCAAATCCCTCACCCTAGCACTGAGGCAAGGCCAAGTCAGTCCTTTAAGCCTGCCTTTCCTCAGAAAGTAAGAAGTCTTACAACCCCAGGTTAAAGTCCAACAGATTTGTTTCAAACACGAGCTTTCAGAGCACAGCTCCTTCCTCAGGTGAATGGAGAGGTATGTTCCAGAAACATATATATAGACAAAGTCAGAGATGCCAGTCAATGATTGGAATGCGACCATTTGCGGGTAATCAAATCATTACAGATCTAGAGATAGGGGGTAATCCCAGGTTAAAGAGGTGTGAATTGTCTCAAGGCAGGACAGTTGGTAGGATTTTGCAAGTCCAGGCCAGATGGTGGGGGGTGAATGTAAAGCGGCATGAATCCAAGATCCCGGTTGATGCCACATCGAGGGCATCTTGAAACCCATCGTACAAGGTACACCCAGCTTCTGTCGTGACACGACGGACTTCCTACAGAAATCTAGCACCCATGGACCAATTGAACCAGGAACATTCCTCGTCACAATGGATGTCTCGGCACTCTACACCAGCATCCCCCATGACAACGGCATTGCTGCAACAGCCTCAGTACTCAACACCAACAACTGCCAATCTCCAGACGCTATTCTGCAACTCATCTGCTTCATTTTAGATCACAAAGTCTTCACCTTCGACAACAAATTCTTCATGCAGACGCACGGAACAGCCATGGAGACCAGATTCGCACCTCAATATGCCAACATCTTCATGCACAGGTTTGAACAAGACTTCCTCACCACACAGGACCTTCAACCGATGTTATACGCCAGATACATCGATGACATTTTTTACCTTTGGACCCACAGCGAAGAATCACTGAAACGACTACACGATGAGATTCATCCCACCATCAGACTCACCATGGTCTACTCGCCAAATTCTGTTGCATTCTTGGACACACTCATCTCTATCAAGAACGGTCACCTCAGCACTTCACTTTACCGCAAGCCCACAGATAACTTCACGATGCTCCACTTCTCCAGCTTTCACCCGAAACACATTAAAGAAGCCATCCCCTATGGACAAGCCCTCCGTATACACAGGATCTGCTCAGACGAGGAGGAGCGTAACAGACACCTACAGATGCTGAAAGGTGCCCTCGTACGAACGGGATATAGCGCTTGACTCATCGATCAGTTCCAACGCGCCACAGCAAAAAACCGCACCGACCTCCTCAGAAGATACACACGGGACACCACTGACAGAGTACCCTTCGTCGTCCAGTACTTTCCTGGGGCGGAGAAACTACGACATCTTCTTCGCAGCCTTCAACACATCATCAATGAAGATGAACATCTTGCCAAGGTCATCCCCACACCCCCACTACTTGCCTTCAAACAACCGCGCAACCTCAAACAAACCATTGTTTGCAGCAAATTACCCAGCCTTCAGAACAGCGACCACGACACCACACAACCCTGACAGGGCAATCTCTGCAAGACATGCCAGATCATCGACTCGGATACCACCATTACACGTGGAAACACCACCCACCAGGCACGCGGCACATACTCGTGCGACTCGACCAATGTAGTCTACTTCATACGTTGCAGGAAAGGATGTCCCGAAGCGTGGGACATTGGCGAGACCATGCAGACACTGCGACAACGAATGAACGGGCATCGTGCAACAATCACCAGGCAGGAATGTTCCCTTCCAGCCGGGGAACACTTCAGCAGTCAAGGGTATTCAGCCTCTGATCTCCGGGTAAGTGTTCTCCAAGGTGGTCTTCAGGACACGCAACAACGCAGAATTGCCGAGCAAAAACCTATAGCTAAGTTCCGCATGCATGAGTGCGGCCTCAACCGGGAGCTTGGATTCATGTCGCAAAACATTCACCCCCCCGCCATCTGGCCTGGACTTGCAAATTCCTACCAACTGTCCTGGCTTGAGACAATTCACACCTGTTTAACCTGGGATTACCCCCTATCTCTGGATCTGTAATGATTTGATTACCTGCAAATGCTCGCATTCCAAGGATTGTCTGGCATCTCTGACTTTGTCTATATAAATATTTCTGGAATATACCTCTCTATTCACCTGAGGAAGGAGCTGTGCTCCGAAAGCTCATGTTTGAAACAATGTTGGACTTTAAACTGGGGTTGTAAGACTTCTTACTGTGCTCACCCCAGTCCAATGCCGGTATCTCCACATCACGGTTTCCTCAGAAAGAACAAGGTATTCTGCTTTTTGACTGATGTCCTTTCTTCCTTTCCATTATTGCATGCAGGAGTGAACCGAGGCAATGGCATCTTTATCTCTTAGGCTTTCCAACCTAATAAATATTTTATATAGATGAAGACTTTGGGTCATGCAAAGCCAAATTCTTGACAAATATTGAGGTTCCTTTAGATCCCAGATGTTGTGTCAATTTCTTCAGTTATATTATTTGAAGTATAACCTCAGTACTTTAAATTAGCTATGTGTGTTATGAAATGATAATAATTGCTCAGAAATTAGGGTGCGTTACCTTATTCAATGGATAATATTGCAGGAAAAAGATAGTTGAGGGCACAGGCAAGAATTTCTTTCTCACTGAACAAGTTGATCAGTAATAGATTTAATCAGTAACAGAACCCTGAGATGTTATCTGATTTCCATGTGGGAACTGTAGAATTTCACAGCACAAAACGAAGCTATTTGGCCCATCATTGTCACCACACAGCTCTCAGAAAGGACTATCCACATCATCCTGTTTTCCATACTTCTCTATTTTTCAAATTTCCGACATGAAACTTATAATGTATTACTGTGAGGTTTCAGTTCACGTAGTATTCCTGATGCTGTTTCTGGGAGGAACATTCCGTGTCCTATCGACACCTCAATTCACACCAATAGTCAATGTATCATCATATTTCATTTGGCTGAGACAATTATTGCTGCAGGCAACTTGCTGTAAGAATTCCGTAAGAATCCTGAAAGAAGTTACAAAGAAAGGTTTTAAAAACTGTGATTGGGGTGTGCTTCTTGATGGAAATGTGTTCTGGAGAAGAAGAATAAAGTTATTACATACTCAGAAAGTATCCTCAAAACTAAATATTTCACTAAGTATGAAACATTGGCAAGATTGCATGTACAGCTGAAGTTAACTAAAACCACAATCGAATTCCAAAAATGTATTGGGGGAAAAAATAAACAACTGATCAGGTGGCCTTCCCATGGTAAACCTTCATAAGTTCTCTTCATGACTAGAAAAGCCACATAGGTTAGGATTGAGGAGCAGGATATGGCTGAAGTGTAAATATATATGCTTTGTATTCATTTTCATTATTGAAGATATGCGGTAGGCACAAATGCTTTAGATATTGACTCCTTGAATATAAATGCATAAATGGCCTTACTTTTGTTTGAGGCACTGGGAATTGATCAGGTGGCTTGACCTGATGACATTTTACCTCGATTGCTGGAGGAAATCAGAGAGGTGCAATGCCATTAATTTAGCTGCCTAATAGTTCTTTTGGATCTGGACTGGTTTGAATTGATTGGAGAAAGAGCTTGATGCTTGAATGCTTGCACTCTTGTGCCAAGCCCCATTCATTAATATCGAGGTAGGAACACAGGAACAAGAGTAGCCATTCAGCCCCTTGAGCTAGTCCTGCTATTATGCTCAATCCATACCTTAACTCTATTTACTCAATTGTGTGCTGGAAGAAAAACTCTGTAATTCTTTTTTTAATAGGCCTGAATGACATAATTAAACTGCTGCATGATGAATTGCTAGCAATGGTAAAGACTAATGATTCAGTGATTCAAGTTTCAAAGTAAAACGCAACCCAGAACTAATATTTTCACTTAAAAAACATAATTTTAGGGCAGCACGGTGGTGCAGTGGTTAACACTGCTGCCTACGGTGCCGAGGTCCCAGGTTCGATCCCGGCTCTGAATCACTGTCCGTGTGGAGTTTGCTCATTCTCCCCGTGTTTGCGTGGGTTTCGCCCCCACATCCCAAAGATGTGCAGGGTAGGTGGATTGGCCACGCTAAATTGCCCCTTAATTGGAAAAAATGAATTGGGTGCTCTAAATTTATTTTTAAAAAAGCATAATTTTACTAACATTTGGGAACTGAAATGATTCATACTTAGGGAAACAATGTAATAGAATATTGAGAAATTATGTGACCAACACATTTCTTGGAGATCTTGCGTACCTCAAAATTTACAACTATATCACTGGTTGTGGTGGAGGGGTTGTGTGGGGAGAGTAAATGCGAGGGGTGGGTAGGTGGGGAGGGTGGAAGAGTGAATGCGTGTGAGGGGTGGGCTTCAGGCTTTAGATCCTGGTGTGGGGGACCAAAATGAAACCGAGCACAGAGTTACACAAACTATCAATCCACTGCTGGGTGCTGCGATGCATGTGGCCTAAACTGGCAGCTAATCCTTCCAGAGGCAAGTTAGAGTGAGGGCAGGGTCCAACAATCAATGCCCATGTCTGCTAGGTAGAGGCAGCTTGGGCCTGAACACCTCCACCTCCAAGGGCAGCACAGTACCACAGTGGTTAGCACTGTTGCTTCACAGCTCCAGGGTCCCAGGTTCGATTCCCGGCTTGGGTCTCTGTCTGTGTGGGGTATACACGTTCTCCCCGTGTGTGCATGGGTTTCCTCCGGGAGCTCCGGTTTCCTCCCACAAGTCCTGAAAGATGCGCTTGTTGTTTGAATTAGAAATTCTAAATTCTCCTTCTGTGTACCCAAGCAGGCACCTGAATGTGGCGACCAGGGGCTTTTCACAGTAACTTTATTGCAATGTTAATGTAGCCTACTGTGACAATAAAGATTATTATTATCTTCCCAGTACAGTGGTGTCATGTGAGAGTACCTTTAAGAAATGGGTGTTTACTACTGCAATGATGTCAGGTGGAGCTGGGCTGTCTGTCAGCTTTTTACTTTTGTTTTTGAGCAGGCTGCAGGGTGTGTTTTAGTTTTGTTTTCAGCGTTGGAGCTGAAGCCAGAACAGGCAGGTGTACTGCTGTTCTCTCTGCCATCAAAAGACTATCTCTTGATCATTTGGTGAATTCAGAATTATAAATGTTTTTGGTAGTGACTTTAACTTGATGTGCTGTGTTGATAGGGTTGTGAAGAAGGCCTATGGTGTGTTGGCCTTTATTGGTAGAGGGATTGAGTTCCGGAGCCATGAGGTCATGTTGCAGCTGTACAAAACTCTGGTACGGCTGCATATGGAGTATTGCGTACAGTTCTGGTCGCCTCATTACAGGAAGGACATGGAAGCTTTGGAACGGGTGCAGAGGAGATTTACCAGGATGTTGCCTGGTATGGAGGGAAAATCTTATGAGGAATTAATGAGAAAATCTTATAAGTGGGTTAGGTGGATTGGCCATGCTAAATTGCCCGTAGTGTAAGGTTAATGGGGGGGATTGTTGGGTTACGGGTTACGTGGGTTTAAAGTAGGGTGATCATTGTTCGGCACAACATCGAGGGCCGAAGGGCCTGTTCTGTGCTGTACTGTTCTATGTTCTATGTTCTATGAAAGGCTGATGGACTTGAGGTTGTTTTCGTTAGAGAGAAGAAGGTTAAGAGGTGACTTAATAGAGGCATACAAAATGATCAGAGGGTTAGATAGGGTGGACAGTGAGAACCTTTTCCCGCGGATGGAGGTGGCTAGCACGAGGGGACATAGCCATAAATTGAGGGGTAAACGATATAGGACAGAGGTCAGAGGTAGGTTTTTTACGCAAAGAGTGGTGAGGCCGTGGAATGCCCTACCTGCAACAGTAGTGAACTCGCCAACATTGAGGGCATTTAAAAGTTTATTGGATAAGCATATGGATGATAATGGCATAATGTAGGTTAGATGGCCTTTAGTTTTTGACTTCCCATGTCGGTGCAACATCGTGGGCCGAAGGGCCTGTACTGCGCTGTATCGTTCTATGTTCTATGTTCTTTGCTTCTGATAAAGGTTTTGTTTTTAAGTCGTATGGATGTTAAAAAGGAAAGCTCAAAGGTTTACTTACTGTTGTAGTCTTTGGGGGTTGTATTTGAATTAATGATTGCGAAGATGTTCACTGTATGTTTTAAAAAGGGGAACTTCAGTTCATAGAATAAACATTGTTTTTCTTCAAAAAATATTTTTCCATTTCTGCTGTACCACACCTGTAGAGTGGGCCGTTTGTTCCCATACCACAATCTAGTAAAAGTTGTGGGTCAGGTGAACTCCATGATACACTTTGGGGTTCTCTAAACCCTGGCCCAGAACAGTGGGCATGGCATTCAAGGTATCATGCTTGCAGGACATAAGTGCAAGGACTGTGTAGGACATAGTTATTGTCAATGCCACTGTTAGACAACCAACACAAGGCTGACTGTGGCTTCTAGGACTTTCGTTTTTTAACTCTAATAAAGGTCCTTGTTGTAAATGCTCTGTCATGCTCTGCTCTGTCACGCGATGTGCAGGCTAAAGGAAAGTTGCGGGTGGACAATGCATTACTGCCTTGTATATGGAGGGAGACCATTCCATGGGAATTTTCATTGATAGCTCAATTTTACCCGTTTGCAGACGTAAGAGT
Source organism: Scyliorhinus canicula (assembly GCF_902713615.1). Taxonomy (NCBI): domain Eukaryota; kingdom Metazoa; phylum Chordata; class Chondrichthyes; order Carcharhiniformes; family Scyliorhinidae; genus Scyliorhinus; species Scyliorhinus canicula. The sequence continues at coordinate 84,441,148 of NC_052158.1, read as the reverse complement.
GTTGAATGCAGGCAGCAGGCAATGATGTTTTCTTGATACCTCTGATTAGAATGAGAAGAAGTGCTCATTATCTATTAGCACAGCTCAGGGAAGACCCGACCCAGGCCCAGACCCAGGAAGATCCAAATGCTGATGGCGAAGTGCAAAATCCACAACAATATCCACAAGGATCTACAGAAGACACCACTCTTTTTAAAAAAACGCATTTTATTCAAACTTGTATCAAAGTAGGTTACAGCAAATAAACACCCCGGGAAACATTTTTCCCAACAATCAACCATACAGTTTGTATAGATTTTTCTCCTTTTTCACCCGCCCCCCCCCCCCCCCTCCCTTTAACACCCCCACTTCCCACACCCCTGCGACGCACAGCTCCTCAAACACGGTCACGAACATCCCCCGCCTTTTCTCAAACTCCACTGCTGAGCCCCTTAACTCATACCTTATCTTCTCTAACCACAGGAAGTCATACAGGTCACCCAACTGATGTGTTAGGCAGGTTGGTTTGATGTGGACTGCACTCGATGCAGGGAAGTTAGAAACAGACGTCTAACATTGAAGAAGATCCAACACTGTTTTATTCAACTATAGAACTGCTATACATATTCAGCTGTGGGTCGACAATACACTGATCTGACTGGTGACCTTGTAGTAGCCTGACCAGACTTACTAGCTACCACATGGTGTTAGCTACTGTGTCAGTAGCTGACTGTAGCTGACTGTCTCAGTAGCTGGGTCCCGAGAGAGCGGGAAACCTAGTGCCCTCTGACTTTCCAGTCACAGTGTCCTGTCTGGTGATTGGTTGTACTGTGTTGTATGCTTACTGGTCATCCTATGTGTCAATCACTGCCTGCCTGCATCTCATTATATACATGAGTGGATATTATGGCACCAACCATGCTGCTACCCCCGGTAGCAATGCCGACCGCCTGAATACCGACTCAGAACCACAGCCATCAAACTAGATCCCTTGTAAGATTCCTCCTCCATCCTAACCCACTCTACCTCTTCTCCTCCGCCACACCTTGTCCACGCTCGCTGCCCAATAATAATGAAGCAAGATTGGCAACGTCACCCCCCCCCCTCTCCCCGGCTGCCTCTGCCTCTGTAGCAGGGTCCTCCCCACCCTCGGCACCTTCCCCGCCCAGACAAACTCAGAGATGATTGTGTCCACTTTCCGAAAAAAGGCCTTTGGCATAAAGATCAGGAGAGCCTGAAAGATAAACAAGAACCTCGTCAGAATATTCATTTTCACCACTTGGACCCTCCCCAACAACGTTAAGTGCAGTGTATCCCATCTCTTAAGAACCTCCCTGGCCTCCTCCACCAGCTTCGTTAAGTGCCACTTATGGAGCCTCGTCCATTCCCTCGCTACCTGAATCCCCAAGTGGAAGACACAACTCTTAGATACTGCCACATGATGTGTTATCTGTTTTGGTCTAACATCCACTGCAACTGGACGCAGTAAAACGAGAAACAGGCTTCCGACACAGGAGATGGTCCGACACTGTTTTATTGTACCTGTTGATTTCTGTACATAATCTGCTGTGGGTTGACACTCTATTAACCTAACTGATAACCTCCTACTGGCTTGACCAGACTAGCTCTCTATCACATGGTGATGATGTTCATTGGCCTGTGAACTGCGACTATCTCTCTAGCCATGTCCTGTGATGCCCTGCCTTAAATGCCCTGTGGGATTTATAGTGGTGGTGTCCTGTCTGGTGATTGGTTGTTCTGTGTCATGCGTGTTCATTGGTTATCCTGTGTGTCAATCACTGCCTGTCTGCATCTCATGATATACATGAGTGGCTGGTTTAGCACACTGGGCTAAATCGCTGGCTTTTAAAGTAGACCCAGGCAGGCCGGCAGCATGGTTCAATTCCTGTACCAGCCTCCCCGAACAGGCGCTGGAATGTGGCGACTAGGGGCTTTTCACAGTAACTTCATTGAAGCCTGCTTGTGACAATAAGTGATTTTCATTTCATCCATTGCCGGTTACTCTGAAGGTTACCACCGCACTGAACTTTTTTCCTGCGAATCCTTCTAGGGCTCCACTAGGGACATCTGTGGAATCTCAGAATTGGCAACACACAAATGAATAAGGGTGCCCTTAACTAGTGTCCTTTTCAATAAAATCCTTTCAACCTAACCTGATATTGTACAATTGGTAACCCATCAATGCATAGTTGAAGAATGGCCACTTGGGCAGGGGTTTTATTGGGGTGTCATCATCTATGGATTTTTGCACAGAGGAAAGAAAATAAATCTCAATTCTAATATGATATGAAAAGTGATTATTAATTCTGCATGTTCAATACATTAACATATCCAGATCAAAATATGCCACTGATAATTGACACTGTCATTCCCACGTCCAGGAATGTGCCAGATGGTGTTATTTTTACGGCCGTCTGCCATTGCGAGGTCATGTAACAAGCTAATATAAATGCCAATGTGTTCATTAATTCAGTGATGAGGTTAACGTATACGGAACTGAAGTCCATTATCAAACCCAACCTCTCAGCTAAATAGACGGATTCTTTCAGATGAGCCCACACCTCTGACATGACACACTAATTCCCATCTAACAGACATTTCAAATGTCACCGAGTGGAACCAACTTCCATGGCTCAGCATCAAATGTGGGGTGAGTGCGTAGTACTAAAAGAAAAACATTCAGCCTTGATCACAGAGAAGAAATTATCTTGCACAGAAACATGAAAGGCTATGATGCTTGACAACGAATACTCCTTTAACCGAAACCTCACAGTAATGAAATAAACGCCATTGCAAAGTGCATTTGGTGAAAAGGTATCAGTGTTGGTTGCGGCAAATACTTATATCCACATAGTGCAGATTTCAGTGAGGCAACATCCAAATGTACACTAACTTTGATAAAGGATTCTCAAGGAGATCACATAATGACTACCTAAGATGCAAGGGTTACATGTCTATTGTCCAGCCATCATTTTGACACAAAGTGATTTTGTCCATTTCATGTGGAAGCACAGGCGAATCACTATCATGAAACTGATGAGACTGAAATGCAGGTAAAAGATGAGAGAAAACCAGGTCGGGGAGAGAGGGGGGTGGAGGGGGCATTTATTCGGTACACTTGGATGAATGCAAGACCTTGCAGCACATTGATTAACCATTCAATACCTGGAGAGGGATAAAAGTGAAATACATGTGCAAAGGTGCAGATTATGAACAGTGAACAAACACTCATGCTACCAGTGTGCATTCAGAACATCTCAGTGGTTAGCACTGTTGCTTCACAGCACCAGGAATCCAGGTTCGATTCCCATCTTAGGTCACTGTCTGTGGAGTCTGCAAGTTCCCCCCGTGTCTGTGTGGGGTTCTTCCCGGTACTCTGGTTTCCTCCCACAAGTCCCAAAAGATGTGGTTCTGAGGTGAATTGGACATTCTGAATTCTCTCTCAGTGTACCCAAACAGACGCTGGAGTGTGGCGATTGGGGGATTTTCACAGTAACTTCACTGCAGTGTTAATGTAGGCCTACTTGAAATGAAATGAAAATCGCTTATTGTCACGAGTAGGTTTCAAATGAAGTTACTGTGAAACGCCCCTAGTCGCCACATTCCGGCGCCTGTTCGGGGAGGCTGTTACGGGAATCGAACCGTGCTGCTGGCTTCCCTTGGTCTGCTTTCAAAGCCAGCGATTTAGCCCAGTGAGCTGACACAAATAAAGATTATTATTATCCCATACCAGCCTCCACGAACAGGCGCCGGAATGTGGCGACTAGGGGCTTTTCACAGTAAGTTCATTGAAGCCTACTCGTGACAATAAGTGATTATTATTGTTATTATTGTTACTATTTTCTAACTCTGTTGCTACATCTGGGTTTAGCCCTGACATGCTCAGTAGAGGTGGAGGCAACTTGCTGTCTGCTATGCTTTGTTATTTGTGATTGATTTGGCAGGTTTCCCTTGAAGGCCCCGGCCTGCTGAGAGTCTCCTGCTGTGGGGAATGTCTTCCCTCCTTGGCCTGACCTACTGGAGTTGATAGGGTCACAGGAAGAGGGAATTTGGATTAATAGACACCCTTGGAGTGTCCTGGGTGGATGTCCCTGGGTTGCCTAGAGGGCCGTGACCCCTTCAGAAGAAGGGACACCTGGAGGTAAATCGAGGTAGCCAGTCCCCCTCTCATTCTAGCTGCTACTGGAATGTACCCATGGCCAGAGTGATAATGTGCAGGTCTAAGCACAAATTTGGTAGAAATTGCTGGGTCTTCAAAGTTTATTATATCCAAAGTTGCAGCCACCCTTTCCATGGTGACTTCAATGCACTTGCATGCCGGAGCCATGACATCAGATAATGTGGACAAACTCCTGCGACATTCATTCCATTCTGGCCTGCCGACCAACAGGAATCACTTTCCCACCCACATCTGCACAGCCTCTGAATGGAAAATTCTGCCCAATTATTTCATCAGAAGTGCAGCCAAACGTTATCTTGAAATAATAAACTTCAGCAGTAATTTTGGCAGTGTGTTTTCAGATTGAAATAAAGATGTGCTGAAGTGTGGATTATGGGCGCGATTCTCCCCGCAAGGGAGGGGTGGCAATTGAGAACAATGCCGGGCGCCAAACCATTTGCGATGCAACCTCCCCGTTCCCGTCGGGCAAAATTGGGATCTCGCTGCAGCGTGATGTGAAACCAATTATCACCACTTAAGCCTTATTTTCATACAATTAACGGGAGCCTCCCAATATGCAACGGCCTCCATCTTTCAGTGGCCGCCCCAGCAAGTAGTCACGCTGGCGCCGATTATTACTCCCTTTGAAAATTGTGAACCTGGTCAATGGGCTGCTGCAGGGAGCTGAGGAGAGGAGCAGCCATCTACCCTCACAGGCAGTGAGCCATATTCCGCAGCATCTCATCAAGGCCAGCCTGGTACTGAGTCTCGTCCCCCAGTGAGTTGAACAGCCTACCAAAGTCCTCAGCCATAGCCATGCCTGCGCGATGTCTTGGACACTGTCATTCATGCTGCCAACGTCATGCACCAGGCACCCCACTGCGGTCGCCACCCTCACGGTGTTTGCATTGGAGCCACGTATTTCCGGCAACATCTCCGGCGCCCGTGGCCTCTGGACTTCTCCAGTCAGCTGTGGGCTTGCTGGTGTGTTGCTGACATCTCCCACTGCATATCCCGGCCGCTCTCTAACGTCTCCATCAGCTCCGGGTAAACCTGTTCCAGAGGCTCGGCATCTGACTGGACCCAGCTGGGTCCTGGGATACAGCAGCCCTCCGATTGCTGTCTCACCTCGTCATTAATGTCTCTACCTGATGTGCATCAGCAACTGTGTGGTGCTCACTAGATTGTGCCGCAGGTGCCTGTCCACTAACGTTTCCCACCGAGTTGCGTGCATGGAAATAACAACTATGCGTGTGACAGCCATTCCAGTTGGGGCTTGGTGGATCCTCACCTCTGTGGTGCGTGCTGACCTCCGACTGGTGACCGCTCTGGCCTGTGTCACCTCTGGGGCCTGTTCCTCTAATGTCTTGAGGATTCTTGGGTGGGATTCTCCGATCCCTCGTCGGGTCGGAGAATCGGCGTGGGGGCGGCGTGAATCCCGCCCTGCTGCTCCGACGACGGATGCCGAATTCTCCAGCGCCGTTTATTTGGCGGGGGTGGGGATCGCGCCGGTCGGGGGCAATGGCCCCCCCGGAGATTCTCCGCTCCACGATGGGCCGAGCGGCCGCCCGTTTTCGGCCAGTCCCACCGGGACCTGGCTCTGAGGGCGGCCTGTGGAGTCCTCGGGGGAGCGCGGGGTGATCCGGCCAGAGGGGGGCCCCCATGGTGGTCTGGCCCACGATCGGGACCCACTGATCTGCGGGCAGGCCTGTACTGTGGGGGCGTTTCCCACCGAGTTGCGTGCGTGACCGGCGTGGAGAAGAAACCCCCTGCGCATGCGCAGAAACATCACCAGCGGTTCTGTGCATGTGCTAGAACATGCTGGCGCTCCTGCGCATGCGGCAACTCGCACCGGCCCTCCAGCGCCGGCCTAGCCCCTGGAGGTACAGAGGATTCCGCACCTTTGGGGCGGCCCAACGCTGGAGTGGTTCACGCCCTCCTCGGTGCCAGTACGGCCCGCCCTGCCGGATACCGGAGAACCCCAGCCCTTATGTCTGACACCCCTCTGCCACTCTGGGCCCTCTCCTGGCGATTGTGGCAGAACTTTTCCTGTGGAGGTACAGAAAGGGCATTGTTAACCACAAGCATTGTTCACTGGGAGGGTTGGGGTGAAGAAGTGATGGGTTGTGAAGGGTAGGGGTTGGAGGGGGCAGATGGAGGGTTGTGGGGGGGGGGGGTGATCGCGTTGGGGGTGGGAAGGTTCTGGTTGAGGGGGGGGGGCTGTATATTGGTGTCAACTCAGCCGTGTTGCCCGGTGTAGATCATTGACCTTCTTGCGGCACTGGAGGCTAGTCCTCCTGGTCATGCTGCTCAAGCTTACTGCCACTTCTGCCCAGGCAGCACTGGCTGTACTGTGGCTCACACTTTGTGATCCTCGGGGGAATCAGGACATCCTCTCTCGCCTCAACCTCTTCCCCTGGTCCATGCCTCCAAACCTTGGGGCCTGTTGTCTCAGTGCCATGGCTGCAAGCTGAGTGGGGTTGGTTATGCAAGTGCTGTTTAAGTGCTGCTCGACCTTTTTAGTGGGGGTAGGCTGACGAGCAAAATAACGCCGAATCGGCTGACGAGTCTTCATTTGCGGCGTGAAGCCCGCAAGGCCTTGTTAAGTGGACCAATTAACATCAAACGGTGTTGCCAGCCTCACTGGGCTCAGCACCGGGAAGCTCACGGCAGTTCCCGCTCGCTACTGCACTTACAAATGTGTTAAATATGGAGCAGAAATTTAGGTTCCCCACAAATTGAGTTCTGGTGTGGGGGGGGGGGGGGTTGTAAAACTGCCTGCATAGGATTCCCCCCGAGATCCAGCCTGTCCCGACCCAGATCCAATTTCATGGTTGTGTGGGAAGGGCCTTGGGTGAGAAACCTGCCCTTTAACTTAGTAAGGCTCTTAAGTGACTGTCTGTACCAGGACAGCATATATGGGGAATTATTTGGAATTTGGCAACAATTGCAAGACATTTGGAATCAGCTTCATATTGCATTTCATTCCAGAGCTTTTTTTACAGCACCATGTTTTACATCCATTTGTCACATTTGAAACGGGCTCATAGCAACAAATGGTATAATGGTGTATCCCAGCAATGTGCTGTTGGCTTGAGCTCCAAGATTGTCTGATAATGTTTGGCAGAGAGAAATCTCAGTAATAATGACAAATCTGGCCGGGCCAGGGAAATGTGAATTTGTTGCACATGCTAAAGTTTTTCATGTTTTGACAGTAATCTGAAGTACTATGGGTGGGATCCTCCAACCGCTCGCTGGGCCGGAGAATCCCTGGGGGGGGGGGTTGGCGTGAATCCCATCCCGTCGCCCAGATGCCGGTGCCGTATTCTCCGGCGCCGTTTTTCGGTCAGGGCGGGATTCCCGCTACGCTGTTCGGGGGCAGTTGGCAGAGGCCCCCCAGCAATTCTCCAGGCCCCGTTGGGCCGAGCGGCCATCCGTTTTTGGACAGTTCCACCAGCATGGGTTATGTATAGTCCCACATGGCAGGACCTGGCAGGTAAGTCGGCAGGGGCGGTCCTCAGGGTGGGGGTGGGGGGGGGGGGGGGGAACGCGGGGGGGATCCGGCCTCGGGGGGGTGGGAGGGCACATGGTGACCTGGTCCGCAATCGGAGCCCACTGATCTGTGGGCAGGCCTGTTCGGTGGGGGCACATCTTCCTTCCACGCCGGTCCCTGTAGGGCTCCACCATGGCCGGTGCGGAGAAGAGAACCCCCCCCCCGCGCTTGCGCCAAAATAAGCCGGCCAGTCTGCGCATGCGCAGAACAACACTGGCAGTTCCACGCATGCGCAAACTCACGCTGTCCCATTGGCGCCAGCTGGAGCAGCACCAACCCCTCCGCCGTCCACCTAGCCTCCGAGACAGGTGAGAAATCCTCACCTTGGGGGCCCAGTGGACGCTGGAGTTGTTGGCACCGGTTTTCCCGCCGGCATGGGGACTTACTCCCCGGAAGGGAAAATCCCGGCATTTAAATCTAAAAATTCAGAATTGTCCAAACTGCCTCTGGGTTTAATGCCAGTTGAAATTGAGAATCATTGGATGTGGAATTCGCTAGCAAGGCCACCAGTATTACCCATTCCTATTTACCCATGAGGAGGTGGTAGTGAGCCAATTCTTTGGCCAATGTCCATATGGTGTAGGTACACCTATAGTGCTGTTAGAAAGGTGTTTCAGGATTTTGACACAGTGACAGTGAAAGAATTGTTATATATTTCCAAGTTAGGTTATTATGTGACTTTGAGGGGAATTTGCAGGTGGTGGTGTTCCCATGTGCCTTGTTATTCTCGATGATAGTGGGTTTTAGAAGGTGTAGTCGAAGGAGATGTTACAGACAATGTCTTGGTGTTCCACCTGGGCAGACACCTCATCTGTGAGGCTGACAGTCAGATGATAAAGTGAATGATGGAGCTATTCAGTTCAATAAGGCAATATAAACTTGTTGCTTCATAGTGCCAGGGACCGGCTTCGATTCCTGGCTTCCTGGGTCACTCTCTGTGCGTAGTCTGCAGGTTCTCTCCGTGTCTGCGTGGGTTTCCTCCAGGTGCTCCGGTTTCCGCCCACAAGCCCTGAAAGATGTGCTTGTTAGGTTAATTGGACATTCGGAATTCTCCCTCTGTATACCCGAACTGGCGCCGGAGTGTGGTGACTAGTGGATTTTCACAATAACTTCATTGCAGTGTTAAAGTAAGCCTACTTGTGACACTAATAATGATTATTATTATTCGGTCCTGAGAATGTCAATTATTCGGTCCTGAGAATGTCACTTTAAGAAATGTTTGGCTGCTCATGTTACTGCAGTGATGTCAGAGTGTGGCTGGAGCTGAGCTCTGGCTCATTTTTTTAGTTTCACTTTGAGAAAAGCTTGGGTGTGTCTGTGTCTTTTTGGTTTCGTTTTCAGTGTTGGAGCTGAAGCCAGACAAGGCAGGTGTACTGTTGTTCTCTCTGCCATGAAATGACTATCTTTTGATCATTTGGTGAATTCAGAATTATAAATGCTCTCAGTAGTGACTTCAACCTGATGTGCTTCTGTTCAAAGGTTTTTTTAAAGTATTCTGGATGTTAAAAGGGCAGCGTAAGCATTGCTTAGTGTTGCATTCTTTGGGGGTTGTATTTAAATTAATGGTTGCCAGGATGTTCACTGTATGTTTTAAAAAGGTTAACTTGAGTTCATAGAATAAATATTGTTTTGCTTTCAAAAAATACTTTTCCATTTCTGCTGTACTTCTGTAGAGTGGGCCGTGTGCTCCCCATACCGCAATCTATCTCAGTTGTGGGTTAGGTGAACTCCATGATACACTTTGAGGTAAACCCTGACCCATAACAATTTATCAAGCCAGAGACCTGTGTCACATGACCCCAACCTTTCCACCCAGTTTCCAGCAAAGGATGCGTGTCCATTGTTTGGAATGTGGCTGGGTTTCGAAGAATGTCTCATCCATTATGATGGTGAAAGAAACGTTGAGGAATAAGTGAAGAATACCCCAATTCTTCACTAAACATCCACAGGAAAGCCACATCATAAGCAGAATCTTCAGGCAGAGCAAACGTTTAATGTAACATGATTGACCGACACAGCTTACATCAGATGAACTTAGTGCTGTTTTACTTTGGAGCAGTGCTACTGTTTTTAACAATGGCAGAGTCAGCATTCCTGGATAAAAAAGCAAGTAGCTTGATGTAAAGTTTTCCCAGTTAGAAATCAAAGAGGCAGAATATAGGACAGAGGAAGAAAAGCGCAGCAGGAAGCCAAGCAAATACGTTTCACTGACATGCTGTAAATTAACCAATGGATTCTGTGTTCCTAGCCAGTATAACTGTTCAGGATTTGGAAGCAAAGAGTTGACCTGCATTTATTATAATCTGATTCATGCTTTCTGATCAGGTCTTTATTTTTTGCTTTTAGTAAACAAGCACAAACCATGGATCGAGACATCTTACCATGGTGTGATAACAGAGAACAATGACACCGTATTTCTTGATCCACCACTGGTTGCATTGGACAAGGATGCGCCTGTGCGCTACGCAGGTGAGTTGAGACATCATTAGTCATCTCAAAGAACTGAACCTTTCTCTGAACAGCTCTTGTTATATTTCATGATGCCTGCAAAACTGTGGCACTAATGATTGATACCGTTGTATAGGTTCTCTTTGACATCATGCAATGACAGATGATACTTCTGAAACATCTCTACCTTGAACTTGAAAGAAACTGTTTCATTTGCAGATTTTCTGACAGCAACTTTTATTTTGTGTTCATTTATTTTCAAGAGCCTTTTTAATGTGCTAGGCATTTAAGTAGACAAATTCTACATTCTTGGTATTCGGTCATGTGAATCTATATATACAGTGCCTCAATACACTTTATTTGAGATTGTGGCTACAAGACCATTAGCGTCATTATTACAAAAGGTGTGCAGGTTTATGAAGTGCATTTAGAAATAACTTCAGTTGAATTAATCAGTTTGCCATTAAAAAAGATGGCTATCTGATTCTAACTTGGGAGCTGTATGAAAATGGCAAGAATAATTACACCATTATTGACTTCATCAGTAATAATTTGCACCATTACAAGTCTCACTAATACCTTTGGCTTCGGGGTGATTAAAATAGATTAGTATCAACACAACTAGTTCAGTCCTCATGACTGAATGTGGCTAGTGTCTCTGAATGCAATTACTGTTGATGCCAATAGTTTTGAGGCATTTCTTCATCTTTAAGCTCATGCTCTGACCTGTCAGTTATGTTTAATTAATAGGATAATGTGTATTCAACTATGGATTTGGGGCCGTGCATTGTGGATGAATTCAAACCATGCTGGTTCCAGTGCTGCATGTTAACATTTGTGTAACAGTATATTTTAGTGTTCTTTTAAACGAGATAATTAAAATAAGAGAATATCAATATTTTTTTATAACCTTAGTAATTTCAGTTAATTAAGCTTGAAGTAACATTTCCAGGGATAATTTAGGGATTCCCCATTTTAATTTGCTTGGTTAAATTGAATTTATTGCCCAAGTGCTAATAATCTGTTGGCGACTTTTAAAAACGTTGCCTGAAAGAACGTAACGTTGACTATGTGTAGGTACCTATGCCAGCTACTGGTACTTGTACAAACAGTTTCTGTGGGCTGGTCTGCTTTTGCCTCCAGTAAGTTGATAGTGCTGTCGAGATAATGTTAATTACCTGGCGTATTGTTGGCTTTTTGTAACTGACCATTTTCACCATTTCCTGCTGAATTGTTTAGCTCAGCTCTCTGTTGTGTTCCACTTCTTTCATCAGTTCAGGTATTGTCTGGAAGGTTGGATGTGTATAGGCGGCACAGTCAACATAATGCGAAGCGACTTTATCTCTTTAGTCACGTAATCTTGCAGCACTTTCAGAGAAAGAAAAGGCTGAGGCTGGAGTGTTTGTATCTCGTAATGAAATCATTTTCGCTGTAAGGTTGTTATGCGGTTGTATGGTTTAATGTAACTGACAGTACAAAGGATCATTTCATTCAAATGATTCAAGGGATTGACATTTCTAACTCAGAAAGAATACTTGCACGTTGCACATAAAATTAAGCATTTATTAATGTTTGGTGGGGGCACCTTCAACGTTACAGAAATCAATCAGAAAATAAATCTAAACTAATAATGAAAATGCAATAAATTTCGACAATAATTACACTCATAAAATTAAAATCCTGCCACTATTTACAATATGCAGACAGAACCCTCAATACACATAAAACAGTACATAATTGCAGTTTTCACAGCTCTATAATCAAAGTTTCATGGATTTAGATATTAAATGCAATGAAGGCATATTTGTCTGCTCACGGGTGGTGAAAATCTCGACTGAGAGAGGTAGTCAAGAGATAACGGAGTCTGTAAAACTCAACCTCAAACATGAGTTGGTCCAATTGGAAAAGACGAGGTAAGTGGGTGGGTGCGGGATGGATACTGAAAGCTATTTTCAGAAAGGCAAAACACTTGGAAATAAATGAGGATATCCTGTACACCGAGACCATGGTATTGCACACAACACTGGACCATAACAAATTCTTTTTAAGGGCTGTAATTGTATTGCAGAAGATGAATCAACTTTTCTCAACAGCATTGGAATTTAATCCAGAATACAATCCGGATAAGTTTGCGGTGATGCACTTCGGCAGGGCAAACAAGGCAAGGGAATACATGATAAACGGCAGAACCCTGGGAAGCACTGCGGATCAGAGGGATCTTGGTGAGCATGTAAACCGGTCCCTTAAGGTAGCAGAGCAGGTGGATACAGTGGCTAAAAAGGCATGTAGTGTACTTGCCTTTATCAGCAGAGGCATAGAATTTAAGAGCAGGGAGATTATGCTGGAACTATATAATACGTTGGTTAGGCCACAGCTAGAGTATTGTGCGCAGTTCTGAAATCCACAGAGGAGAGATGTGATAGCATGTGGAAAGGGTGCAGAGGACATTTACCAGGATGTTGCCTGGGCTGGAGAGTTTTAGTTATGAGGAGTGATTGGATAGGCTTGGATTGTTTTCCTGAGAGCAGAGGAGACGGAGGGGGTACATGATTGAGATGTATGAAATTATGAGGGCATAGATAGAGTAGACAGGAAGAAACATTTCCTCTTGCCCGATAGGTCAATGACCAGGGGGCAGGGATTTAAGGTAAGGGGCAGGAGGTTTAGAGGGGATGTGAGGAAAATCTCCTTTACCCAGAGGGTGGTGGGAGTTTGGAATTCACTGCCAGAAAGGGTGGTGGAAGCAGAGACCCTCGTAATATTTAAAGAGTATTTAGATCTACACGTGATTCCAGGGCATACAAGGCTATATGCAAAATGCTAGATAATGAGATTAGAATGGTTAGGTGGTTATTTTTGACCGGCATAGACATGATGGGCTGAATGGAATTTACTATGCTGTATGCTTCTATGACTCTACTTTTTAAAAAATACATATTTTTATTAGAGGCATTTTCAAGTAAATTCTCAAAAAAAAAGAGAAAGCAACAACACAAATAATTAAACAGTACCTATATCCTAACTACCCCCATCTCGCCGTCCTAGCCCATTCCCTCTGCCCCCCTTTTTAATTATAGTAGCAAACCCCAAAAAGAAGAAACACGCCCCCAACAACTCTTTCCTCCCCTGTTAATAGATAGAACAGTACAGCACAGAACAGGCCCTTCGGCCCTCGATGTTGTGCCGAGCAATGATCACCCTACTTAAACCCACGTAACCCGTATACCCGTAACCCAACAATCCCCCCATTAACCTTACACTACGGGCAATTTAGCATGGCCAATCCACCTAACCGGCACATCTTTGGACTGTGGGAGGAAACCGGAGCACCCGGAGGAAACCCACGCACACACGGGGAGGACGTGCAGACTCCACACAGACAGTGACCCAGCCGGGAATCGAACCTGGGACCCTGGAGCTGTGAAGCATTGATGCTAACCACCATGCTACCGTGAGGCCCCCAATGCTACCGTGAGGCCCCTAGAAGTTGTTTTAACACTTCTTAAAGAAGTCGATGAACAGCCTCCACCTTGCAAAGAACCCCTCGCTCGCGCCTCTGATGGGAAAACTGATCTTTTCCAGGTACAGAAACTCTGCCAAACCACTCACCCATACCTCGCTTTAGGCGGCTCTGGGTACCACCATCCCAGCAATATCCACCTCTGGGCTATCAGGGAGGCAAAGACAACATGTCAGCCTCTCTCCCCACCTGCACTCCCGGATCATCCGAAACTCCAAATATTGCCACCCACACTCGGAGCCACCTTCACCTCCAACATCTTTGACATTGTCTCTGAAAAAGCTTTCCAGAACTCCTCCAACTTTGGACAAGCCTAAACATGTGGATGTGGTTCGCTAGCCCCCCTGAACCACTTTGAACTGAATGAGACTTAGTCTCCCACAACGAGGTTGCGTTGACCCTTCACAGAGCCTTATTCCAGATCTTGGATTCCAAAGCACCTACCCCCTCGCCCCAGCTCCTCTTCCTATTTCTGTTTGACTTGCCCCTCCGAAGAGCTCTCACTTTCGATCAGTTCCCCATGTATGTCCGAGATCTTGTCCTCTCCCATCTCATCCTCTGGCAAAATCTTATCTTGTAGCGCCAGAGGTGGCAATTTCAGGAATGAAGCCGGCTCCTTCCTGACAAATGGCCTAATTTGCATGAAATCCATTTCCCTTTGACAGCTGGTGCTCCGCTTCCGACTCCCCTAATTCCGCAAACCTCCCCCCTTGAGCAAGTCCCTGAAGCATTCTATCCCCACCCGCCCCCCACACCGTAAATGCAGAGTATAACCCGGCCGGAATAAACCCATGATTTGCCGCAAATCGATTCCCACAGCAGCATTCCTTTCACCTTGAAATGCTGTTGACATTGGTTCCATACCCTCAAAGCCGATATTACAACAGGGCTTGTGGAGTACTTAGCTGTCGAGATGGAAGAGGCACTTATGATGATATGCATAAGCAATCATGTAAATAGTAATATATACGACTTCCAACCAGCAGGTGGCAGTAAAGAATAACCACATGGCATAGTTGCCTCAGGGAATCTGGAGATAGTCATCGTTGTGGATAGTCATATTTGTAATAGCTCTTAGATAATTTCTTATAATTAGTACTTTTTGATATTTTTATCATGCTTATCTAACCCATGTAGTTATTTAACAATAAACATTTAACTAGTGAAAAACTAGACATTCTCTTGTGCATGATTCCTACCAGCCAAGCACCAAAACGTAACAGCACCAGCAACAATGCCCTCAAACTCGACCCTCTGCATGAAGCCTCCCTCCATCCGTCCCCACACTGACTTCTCCTCCACCACCAACATAGTGACATTTGCTGCCAGTTATAATTCAGCAAGCTCAGTAACGCTAAACCCCCACTCTATCTATTTCTCTCCAGGAACACCCTCTTGTCCGAGGTACCTTACACACACCCTGCCCCCCACCACCACCATATAAACTCTTGAATTTGTTTAATTAACGATTGAAAAAAAACTTGGCCCAAAGATCGGGAGGTTTTGGAAGCTCAGCCCTACCAACCGGAACGGCAGTTTCTCCAAGCTCTTCCCCTGCCCCCGCATGTTGATCAGAAATACCTTGCTCATCCCCATGTTGAGTTTATAGCCCGAAAACAAACTAAACTCCTCCAGTGTCCCCATAATCCTGTCAAAGTTCTCCTCCGGATTTGAAATATACAGCAGGAGGTTGTCTGCGTACAGGAAGACTCGATGCTCCACTCTCCCCCTCGTGATACCCCTCCACTCCCCCACGGCACATAGCCCTCTATACGCTTTGTAGCAACTTTGCCAGCAGCTTCGCATCTACATTTAACAGCAATATTGGGCAGTACGATCCACATTGCTCCGGGTCTTTGTCCTTTATTAAATGAAATGAAAAAGAAATGAAATGAAAATTGCTTATTGTCACATGGGAGCGCTCTTAACAACTGATTCATTGTGCATCTCAACTAATAAGGCCCACCAATTCCAAACCAAACTTTTTATAAAACTCTACTGGGAACCCATCTGGGCACAGGGCCTTCCCCAAATGCATTGAACCCACACACCCCATTACTACCCCCAGCACAATCAGAGCGCCCAACCCCTGCACCTTCCCCTCCTCAACCATCGGGAACTCCAGACCATTCAGAAACCGCCTCATGCCCCCATCCCCCACCAGGGACTCTGGATTATACAATTTTAGTAAAAGGCCTCAAACACCCCATTTAGCTCCCCCACCTCAATAACCACCAGTGAAATCGATCCGAGAATACACCCGATGGAATAAAATTAGATTTCCTTTGCTCTTGGCCTCCCAAACTATCAGTCCATTCCTCTCATCCGCACCAAAAACTTCAACAATTCATTCACCATCGGTGAAACTTTCAGGGACCTAGGACACGACCGATCTAACCTAGAATCCAATACTGTGTCAAAATTGTCCCCCATAATCAGCCGGTGCATGTCTAAATCTGGATCCTTTGTCAGTACTCTCTTCATAAATTCTACATCATCCCAATTTAGTGGGTAGATATTCACCAGCACTACAGGCACTCCCTCCAGTCTCCCACTTACCATCACATACCTGCCCCCTGGGTCCGCCACTATACTCTCTGTCGTAAAGGTCACCCTCTTCCTAACTAGTACTGCTACTTACCTCGCCTTCATGTCCAGCCCCAAATAGAATACCTGTCACACGGAACCTTTCCTCAACTCCATCTGATCCACTATCATCAAATGGCTCCCTTGTAAGAACATTACGTCTGCCTTTAAACTCTTCAAATGAGCAAAGACCTGCAACCTCTTAATCAGCCCGTTTAACCCCCAAACACTCCAAGAGATCAGCGGGGATCAGCCATACCCCCCTTTAATGGTGTCTATGCCTCGCTCACCTCCAGGCCCCCCCCCCCCCCAAGATGTCCCATGCCAACCCCCTTAACCAATTGCACCACACCAACTTCATCCATGTCAGCAGCCCACTCCTCCCACCTACCCCAACACAACCTAAGCACCAAACAACCTGCCCTCCCAACCCCCCCCCCTTCTCCCAGGCGCAAACAAAGGAAACCATCCTGACCCAAATCCCCCTTTCTCGCTCCACAACCCAACCTCCCCCACTTTACTTTTGTAACTAGCCTACTTACTGCATTACTGACCAAACGCCCCACATTTGAAAGCATATCTAACACAATTCCCCCCACTGGGAGGGTAAAAAGAGATACAACATATTCTATTTTAATGCATTTTACGAATTGAACACAGTGGGTAGAACAACAACACCAAACACTGAACGTCCTCTATGACGCTACTGAAATAAAGGTTTCTTGACAAAATGAATCTCATTGTGCAATTGTAGCAAATGCCATAGGCATATGTTACATATAGCGGAGTAGAGTTTCTCCTTTGGTGCAATTGATGCTCCTGGTCCCAACATGTCAGCACTACAAGCATTTGAAAATACTTATTTTCCCCTGGGTTTTTGCTGAAATTAATTTGCATATCGGCAAACATCTGCCAAAAACTAGAGCAATCAGGCATAGTTTAAAAATGATTTATTTTATGCTCCTGGCTGGTCTCCCACATTCCTACCCTCTGTGAACTTCAGGTCATCCAAAACACTGCTGCCCATGCCTTAACTCACAGAAAGATGCGTTCCCCCTCTCCCCTGTGCTCACTGACCTACATTAGCTCCCGGTCAATCAATGGGGGGAAGATGGGATATGGCTATTGAGTTGGATGATCAGCCATGATCATGATGAATGGCAGAGCATCCTCCTGTTCCTATTTTCTATATTTCTATCAACATCTTGATTCAAAATTGTCAACTTTCAAATCCCTCCTGGCCCTGCCCATCCCTTTCTCTGTAACCCCCTCCAACCCCATAACCATGCAACATCAATGTTTCTTGAATTCTGGCCTCTTGTGTATCCCAGTCATAAATGGCCAAACCTTCAGTTGCCTAGCCCCAAGCTCTGGGATACCTCCGAACACCCCCCTTCCCACACACACACACAAGCCTCTCCTCCTCTTATTCACTTTCCTCCTTCAAGACACTCCTTAAAACCCACCTCTGTCATCTGACCTAATATCTCCCATGTGGCTTTGGCATCATACTTAGGTTAAAAATACTCCTGTGAAGCATTTTGGGATGTTTCACTCTGTTGAAAGTGCTATATAAATAAAGCTTGTTTTGAAATCAGAGACTAAGTGCTGATGCCGGGAATGAATCTTATGGGTTCTATGGCCCAGAGAGCAGCACTGGTTATGAAGAGATTCAGGATATCTTCATGGCCTAGCACAGGTGCCACATGGAAGTAGTGAAATTCTAACGAACCCTGGCTTGTGATTCGCTAGGGTCGGGATTGGCACTGGAGAGCCTGACAAACTGGAGCTGCATATAGGCACTCTACTCCTTATACACCCTCATCCCAGCCAAGAAGATCACACTGGCTGCACTGGAACACACCCATCCCATTGATGGGTCGGTTGTGGCCAAAGGTTACCTAGGGGGGTGACCTGAGGAGGTACCCATATGACCTGTGGTGCTAAATTCACGGTGGGCAGTCAGCGGCGTGCGCAACAGCAATGCTGCATTGCAGGCTACGGCAATGGTGATCCGAGCCTGTACACCTTGACACCCATGTCCCACCTCCTGGCCGCCCCCCGCTACTCCCTCTGGCCCTGTCAGAAGCCGCCAGCCAAAAGCATAACCGCCAGTACAGAATCACAGAATTTACAATGCAGAAGGAGGCCATTTGGCCCATCGAGTCTGCACCGGCCCTTGGAAAGACCGCCCTACCTAAGCCCACACCTCCACCATATCCCTGTAACCCAGGAACCCCACCTAACATTTGGACCCCACGCGGCAATTTAGTGTGTTCCAATCCACCTAACCCGCACATCTTTGGATTGTGGGAGGAAATCGAAGCACTAGGAGGAAACCCACGCAGACATGGGGAGAATGTGCAGACTCTTTCTGTACCCACTCTCTATGGGGACGTTGGACACTTTTTATACCCGTCTCTTTTCCTAAGCAGCCAAGGTGTCTCTTTCATAATTTTAAAGACCACTAGTGAATCTTGTAATTGGTAATTCCTACTGGCGGAGGCAGAGCATCACGGGGAGCCTGGGAATTTCCTGGTTGGGCCCATTAATGATATGCCAACAGCGTTTACTGTATAATTACTGTATACTGTACCGGCATGTGGCGTGGAACGCACTCACACCTCTGCCGAGACACTGGAGCATGGTATTCTGTAATTCTCCTGGCGCCAGCTGCGATTGTCGGCTGACACATGATTCTCTGGCCGATGGTGTTTCCTGATTCCGGCGTAGCTCGACAGAAAATCCAGCCCAATGATTTCTAGAATGAGTTTCTGCAGATGATTGCTGCACCTTCAATTGTGTCGAATACAATATCTAATTAAATTCTGCCATCTTTTACATTGGTTGCGCTGATATCGGGAGAATTTAACCAAAAACATCACGGCAACCAAGCATAAATGCCAGGCCCTCATGATTAAATGCTCTGTTTATTGTGCATGCCATTATAACAACTTGCCTCCATCCGATCTCAGGTGTGAAAACTGCCTGCGGGATTGTAAGCTCCTTGAGAACATACACTTCAAAAGCACAAAATACTTATTTGTGGATAGAGTGCTGTTGCTATGTAGTGAGATAGATGAAGGGCTAGATTTTCCTTGAGGATGTAATTTCTTTGCCATGGTGAAACATCTCAGCGTGCAGCCCAGCTAAATCTTAGCAAAACCTTAGGATTGATGTAACTGAAAAGGCTTCAGGGTCAGCCACCATTGTGCCTTAAATCATTGTGCCTTTCTATAGTAGAAAGTGAACACATTAACCCTCTGAGCAAAACACATACAAGGGGCAAAATTCTCCAACCCAAAATTGGTGCCACTCCCCTACGCCGGGACCCACCCCGCCCCGCCGGGTAGGCACCCAATCAGACCCAATCGCTCGGGACCGGTGAATATCCCGCCCCCGCCGTGGCTGGAATTCTCCGCCACCCGGGAATTGCCGGGTCCCCTGCGGCGATTCTCCGGCCTGCGATGGGCCGAAGTCCCGCCGCTGAGAGGCCTCTCCCGCCACCGTGGTTTGAACCACCTCTGCTGGCGGCGGGATTGGTGGCGCGAACAGGCCCCCGGGGTCCTGGGGGGGGGGGCGCAGGGCGATCGGACCCCGGGGGGTGCCCCAACGGTGGCCAGACCCGCATTCGGAGCCCACCGATCGGCGGGCGGGTCAGTGCCATGGGGGCGCTCTTTTTCTTCCACCGCCGCCATGGCCTCCACAGTGGCAGAGGTGGAAGAGAACCCCCCTACCGCGCATGCGCCAGTGGTGACGTCAGCGGCAGCGCACCGTCGCATGTGCGAACCGGCGAAGGCCTTTCGGCCAGCCCCGGCGCCGGCCAGCGGGCGCCAAAGGCCGTTGGCGCCGGTTTTGGCACCAGTCGGCGTGGCGCCAACCACTCCGGCATGGGCCTAGCCCCCAAAGGTGCGGAGAATTCCGTACCTTTGGGGAGGCCTGACGCCGGAGTGGTTGGTGCCACTCCGCTACGCCGGGACCCTCCCACCCCGCCGGGTAGGGGAGAATCCCGGCCAAGGTCTTTCTGCTTTGTAATCCCGGAATGCAAAGTCTGAATGTGATCACCTTAAATTTCTAATCCTGTTATTTTAGGCAGCCAGTGATGATGGCAGATTGCTGCCTCCACAGCCCCCCCCCCCCCCCCCCCCCCCCGCCCCCCACCGCCCCCGAGCCTTCGCCCCTGCCTTCTCCACTTCCCTGCCTAATACCTGAGCACTGTAACCTCCCAGGCTTCCTTCCTGCCCCTGATTTCCACCTGCCGTTCCGGCAAATGTGGCTCACAAGTGTCTCAATTTGCCATCCCGCATCAGGGACGGGATTCTCCGCACCGAAATCGCGCTCGGCGCGGTGGCGGAGAATGGGGCGTCAGACCTGCGATTGGATCCGACGCCTTCACGCGATTCTCCGCGGACCAGAGAATCACCTCCAGTCGCACGTGCGCAGTCAATGTGGCGCCGGTCGGGGGCCATTGAAAGAGGCCCCCCCCCGGTGATTCTCAGCCGGCATCTGGCTGAGTTCCCACCGCCGTGGTTCTAACATGGTTCCACCCGGCGTGGCAGCTGCGGAATCAATCCTCAGCCGCCCTGGTGGGGGGCGGGGGGGATCCATCTCCGGTGGGGGCCAACAGGACGGCCAGGCTTGCAATCGGGGTCTTTAAGCTTTGTAATATCGATCTGGGGGGGGGGGCCTATATTGTTGGGGCAAGTCCGCTGTGTGGATCCGCCATGTTGCACGGCCGGAGATGCAGGGCCCCATATCGGCGGCCGGAGCTGCGCGGAGCACTCCGACGCCCTGCTGGCCCCCTGTTTGCCAAGGAATCGCTGGGCCAAGGGGCCCGTTGACGCCGGTGTGAAACACTACGGTTTTTACGCCGGCGTCAACACTTAGCCGCCGTTTCGGAGAATCCCACCCCAGATTTCAGACAGGTTTGGGGCGGGTGGGTGTACAGCAGGAAGGGGGGAAGTCGGGAACCTCAGGTAGTGGCTGCAGACTCAATCCACGCTCACTCTGGTGGGGGTGGGGGGCGGGGGGGAATCCTTCACCGGGGGAGGCCTCATGGACGGCCAGCAGCGATCGGGCAACACCGATCCGCAGGCGCGCGCGATCACGGGGGGACCTACTTCTTCCATCGCGATCCGCAGTGTGAGTTTGCCATGTCCCATATGCGCTTGTGTTGACTGCTGACCTGGCGTGCATAGAACATAGAACATTACAGCGCAGTACAGGCCCTTCAGCCCTCGATGTTGCGCCATCCTGTGAAACCCCTCTAAAGTCCCTCTACACTATTCCTTTATCGTCCATATGCCTATCCAATGACCATTTGAATGCGTTTAGTAAATAAATGGGGCAGCCAGAGCTGCAAGAAGCCGGGGTCCTGCCAACACCCTGCAGGTAGGAGAATCACTGATGTGGGGGCATAGCCCCATTTGTGGAGAATCCAGCCCCATACACCCAACACTGCCCTATTCACCCAGTATTGCACTGGATCGTGTTGTATTAGACTTTGGACAGAAACCTCCTGAGAGGAGTTTGAACTCTCAAATTTCTGACTCGGGGTGCAAGCATTACTACTGAGCCATTACCGGCTGATGCCCTAAATCAGGATAAGGAGTGACACACAACTCTTTGAACACAGATGACAGAGCAGCCAGGTCAGCAGTCCACACAAGCCATATATACAAATATATGGGGGTAAGGTAGCACCGTGGTTAGCACTGTTACTTCACAACACCTGGGACCCAGGTTCGATTCCCAGCTTGGGTCACTGTCTTTGCGGAGACTGCGCCTTCTCCCTGTGTCTGCATGGGTTTCCTCCTCGTGCTCCGGTTTCCTCCTGCAAATCCCAAAAGACATGCTTGTTAGGTGAATTGGACATTCTGAATTCTCTCTCAGTATATTTGAAGTGTGGAATTTTCACATTAACTTCATTGCAGTGTTAGTGTAAGCATTCCCGTACCAGCCTCCCTGAACAGGTGCCAGAATGTGGCGACTCGGGGCTTTTCACAGTAACTTCATTTGAAGCCTACTTGTGACAGTAAGCGATTTTCATTTCATTTCATTTCATACTTCTGACAATTATCAAGATTATTAATGTTATTATTATATTTCACAGCAAGATTAATTGGATATCAAATAGCAGCTGCTTGACTGATATTTATCTTTCTCTTCTACCTGGACACACTAATTGGAACAGCCTTCACTTTAGCAGAAAGGCGTGGTTGATTTCGGGCCTTGCTGATCTGGGTGGGCCTGAGTCAAACCAAATGATATGTTTATCAGTTGAGCTAGTTAGAGAATACCAGAATTTGAATTTTTCTGACAAACTAGTATCTGACATTAAATAAATGGGGCAGCACGGTAGCATGGTGGTTAGCACAATTGCTTCACAGCTCCAGGTTCGATTCCCGGCTTGGGTCACTGTCTGTGCGGGCTCTTCACGTTCTGCCCTTGTGTGCGTGGGTTTCCTCCGGTGCTCCGGTTTCCTCCCACAGTCTAAAGATGTGCAGGTTAGGTGGATTGGCCATGCTAAATTGCCCTTAGTGTTCAAAATTCCCCTTAGTGTTGGGTGGGGTTACTGGGTTATGGGGATAGGGTGGAGATGTGGGCTTGGGTGGGGTGCTCTTTCAAAAGAGCCGGTGCAGACTCGATGGGCCGAATGGCTTCCTTCTTCACTGTAAATTCTAATTCTATATCACAGTAAGAAGTCTTACAACACCAGGTTAAAGTCCAACAGGTTTGGTTTAAATCACTAGCTTTCGGAGCACTACTCCTTCCTCAGGTGCTCCTTCCTCAGCACTCAAGAAGGAGCAGTGCTCTGAAAGCTAGTGATTTAAACCAAACCTGTTGGACTTTAACCTGGTGTTGTAAGACTTCTTACTGTGCTCACCCCAGTCCAACGCCGGCATCTCTACATCATCAAATATCACAAAATGTATACTAATTACCTCCAAATCGCTGTAGATTTTTCCAAAGATGATGCCAGGTTAAATCTTAATTGATGTTTGCTTCATGGGCCATCTATTTAAATCATCATAATATTGTATAAAAAATATGCATAACAATGAGATATATATTTCTTTAATTTAATAAATTTAGAGTACCCAATTCATTTTTTCCAATTAAGGGGCAATTTAGCATGGCCAATCCACCTAACCTGTACATCTTTGGGTTGTGGGGGCGAAACTCACACAAACAAGGGGAGAATGTGCAAACTTCACATGGACAGTGACCCAGAGCCAGAACCTCAGTGCTGTGAGACAGCAGTGCTAACCACTGCGCCACCGAGCTGACCACAATGAGAAGATGACAAATAAAATAAAAGGAAGAAAAGTTACAGATTTTCTGGGCTTTTTATTTGATTACTGCTGAACTGCCTTGGCTATCAACATGCTAAACATTTTGCACTTAAAGATGGACTTCAAAATGGAATAGGGGATTTTTAAAAATGTTTTTGATGGAAGACTGTCCGAAGTCCTAAAAGGTGTGATCGTAACTGTTATTAACCATTGAACCTAATCATTTGTGGACAAAATTGCATAATTGAGCATAAAGCACTGCACAGAAAAGATGAAGATTCATAATGAGCAGTTTTGGGTATGACTGAGTCAATAGTTCATGATTTAGAGGTGCAAGTATAAAATCTGTACCTGCAATCGGTAAATTTGCAGTGCTTAAGAAAGTATCATCTGCACATTGTATTTCCCTCTGGGAAGCATGGTAGCACAGTGGCTTCACAACTCCAGGGTAGCAGGTTCTATTCCCGGCCCCCGAGTCTGCGTGGATTTCCTCTGGGTGCTCTGGTTTCCTCCCACAGTGTACCCGAACAGGCGGTGCAATGTGGCGACTGGGGGATTTTCACAGTAACTTCATTGCAGTGTTAATGTAAGCCTACTTGTGACAATAAAGATCATTATTATTATTACCAGTCTTTTTCTGATCGCATACAAGCTGTACAGTAATGGGCCTTGAAACTTTTTCTTTTGTCGAGGACAGAATGTAATCTTTTGTTTTGCAATGTGTTCAATCTCCAGATTAGATAGATTTGGAATCACGGCCAAATTTGATCAAAACAGAAATGGCAATCTGGAGTAACACAGAGATAAGGGGCCATTTCCATAGTTAGAATTAATTCATTTTTACCTTCTTGCTATTTGGGCTCGGAAAGAATTGTTCCTTTCCATAATAATGTAGTAAGTTATTCATTTAAAAAAATCAAGTTTTCAGGAAGTCCTGGAATGAATTCTTAATTCAGAAATCTGCATAACAATGAATTCAGAAGGAGCAATTGCCACAGAAGTGCAAGCCTATTAAATCTGTTCACTTGGGAATATTATGATGTGAAGTAGATTATTCCTCAATTTACCAAAATTCATTTCTGATGCCCAAACAAAGCGATCAACATGAAGGAAATTGCTCATGAGTTTTCCTGATTATTGCTGGCCGTTTGAAACCAATTTCCACACCAGTTTCTGTAACTATTGTTACAGAAACATCCCACTAGCTGGTTGGTTGAATGCATGTCACTGAACCCAACAGATCTCGAAGGTCTCTACTTCGTTCTTTGTGCTTGTGGCAAACATGATCAAACTGACAGTGATGACTGACTCACTAAATGTCACTGGGAAGAGAGAACACATTATTATTATGTTACCTGGTATGTTTTCTTCTAATTTTAAGTTTGATATATTAGTACATCAAGCATGTAATATCGTCTCTGACATAGCAGTAATTGCAGAAGCTGTATTCATTTGAGTGCCGTAAAACATTTCAAATACAGTCGACACCAACTTCAGCATATCAAAGGTTCTCTGGTGGTGTGTGATTTATCCTCAGAGTGAAAACTGCCAGATTTAATTAATAGACCTTTCTGACAAGTCATCCACTTTCTGAAGGAATGCCTTGGACTGTTTCCGAACACCATGCTTTATGAGTACAGAAGAGAATTATAACAGTGCCTAGAAGCAGCTGATTTAACATGGGAGGACAGCAAAATTGGGGCCTTTTATAAAAGATTTGAAAGTAATGGGTCACATCACAGTAGTTGAATTTTAAGTAAGATGTGCGTGTTATGTGGATTGGCCATGCTAAATTGTCCCTTATTGCCCATGGACTACCAGGTTAGGTTGCGGGGATGGGGCGGGGGAGTGGATCTAGGTGCTCTTTCAGATGGTCGGCGCAGGCTCGATGGACCAAATGGCCTCCTTCTCAATTGTAGAAATTCTATGGTTATCTAGGCCCCATGCAGATATGTAGTAAATAACAAATTGAAAATCTTGAAATCAAAGTCTTTGAAAAGATACGTTATGATTTGAAACCCCTGTTTTGTGTGACCCAAAATTACAGCTAATCTTGTGGCTCATCAGAATGAGTATATTCCTAACTTGTGCCATTGTCCTTTGTCTGCCTGATCTTTAAGCGTGCAAGGGAAGATTGGATGGCTTGAAATTACTTTTGACGGTCGTAAACAAAATAGAGTATCAAAGCAAGAGGACCAAACAGCAGCAGCAGCTGGTGACATAAGAGATGGTAAGAGCTGCAAAAAGGGATTATGAGAAGGAACTTGCAAGGGATTTCAAAACCTGCACACAATCCTCGAACAATAAAAGGAAAAAAGTGGCCATGTGACACGTTAAAAATTGGTAATGGTGATATTGCCAATGAAAATAAAGAAATGGCAGGCATGCTGAATGATCACTGTGCATCGTGGTTACAGTAGTGGAGGAGGATATAAAGCATGCTGGATATCTCAAGAAAGCTAATATTGAATCAGGTAGAGGGACTCAACCAAAATTAATATAATCAAATAACCTTAATGAGGGAAAGAAATGAAAAAATGAAATGAAAATTGCTTATTGTCACGAGTAGGCTTCAATGATGTTACTGTGACAAGCCCCTAGTCGCCACATTCCGGCGCCTGTCCGGGGAGGCTGGTACGGGAATCGAACCGTGCTGCTGGCCTGATTGGTCTGCTTTAAAAGCCAGCGATTTAGCTCAGTGAGCTAAACCAGCCCCTAAACCAGAATGGCATTAAAGAGGTGCATTCATGGATTCCGTCCCAAAAATTTAAATGAAGTAGGGGAGACCTTTACAGAATATAATTTTCAAAAGTTCTATTGATTCAAGTGCCAATCCTTTAGATTATGGCGCTGTGAGGAAAAATTTTAAGGTGTTCAGTTATTATCAATTATAATTTCCTGACAAAATATTGGGCTAACTGGTCAATAATTCTCACCTTCTTTAAAAAGCAGAGTGCCTTGGGCAATTTTCCATTTGAATGGTCAACTCAGAATGTTGGAAGGTTATAATTAGGATACCTGCAGTGTTCGCACATACTTCATTTATAATTTTGGGATGGGAATAATCAAGTAAGCTAATGGAATACAGGCTAAACAATGCGAGAGTGTGACTTTGGCCCGTCGGAGAGGAAGTGCCACCCTCAAAAACTGCCAGCCAATCTGATTGACCAGCAGTCCAAGCATCACCAGAGCTAAGTCGTCATCGTTGGGACAAGTAAGTCCTGTGATGACGACATCCACGGCGTGCCACAATCGGGTAAGTCCAGTGTTTTTAACTGGGACCGAACGGAGATCCTCGGGGATGTGGTGCGGGTTTGCGAGTGCAGACAGGGAGGAACAGAGCAGGAGTAACATTTTGGAGAAGGGGGAGGGGGGGAAATGGGGTGCTCCCGTTGTGCACAAGGCAACCTCTGAAGAATGTGCCCACTTCTATCCATCTTTTACACAGGTTGGAAGAAAGCTTTTCAACAATATTATGGTGTGGGCAGAATAATATTTGGGTCAATTGGCTTCGTAACTGATCCAATAGCCCATGAATTATTTTAATCCTAAAATTTTAAATGAATCAGGTGGCAATATTGCTAACTTAAGTCTTCCAAAGTTCTTGGGAGGGGATAAAATCCAGCCCATGACTTTGAATATCTCTATCAAAACTCCTGGAATCCTTTTCTTCTCCAAGGAAAACAGTCCAAAATTGCCCAATCTTTCTATGTAACTGCAGTTCTGTATCCATTGAACCAGTCTCATGTGCCTTTCCTGTATATTCGCTGATGCCTTCACATTTTCCAAACTGTGGTCCCCAGCTGGAACTGGACACAATAGTCCAGTTGATGTCAAATCAGTGTTTCATACAAGTTTAACACAAATCCCTTGCTTTTATGCTGTTTAACTCCATTGATGAATCCTGGGATGGTCGATTACTTGCTCAACCTGCCTTGCTGCCTTCTGTTGGCTAGTGGAGACTGGTTATGATCAGAAGCCAAAATAGTACCACATTTTGCTTGTTGCTAGTGTTATGCCCAATAAACACTCTAGTTGGCGTGGTACTGTATTGGCTGCTTTCATTTCCAAGTCTCTGAAACACTCCCTCCATATCTAACAAGCTGTGTTTGCACCCTGGGGTGTAATTGCTGCAATATGCTTACAACAGGAGATCCTCGTGCCTTCAAAAACAATATGCTAGTGTAATACATATTAGTCAGGAGACTGTTTCAGCAGAGTCAGGATCCGCTTGACACTGATCCAGAAAAATCATCAGTTTCATCACAATGTTGTACAGTACATTTCTTCCCCTCCCATAGCTTATACTGTTCCAATATAAATCTGCCAAAGTATTCATTGTGATAAAATTGCTTGCTGACAATCATCATTTTAGTTCACAAATGGAAGCTGGCCATTTGTATGAAGCATTGGAGGATTCTTTGAACTTTGCACCTACACTGTCTCCAAAAGGGCAGAATTGAAAGTTATTGTGCCTGATGTATATGAGAGAAGTAGATACTGTACCTTTAGTGTTATAACCCACACAGATCCTACGGGGGTGTGGGATAATTAACTACCAAGTGAATCTTGCAGAATATGAGCTCCCCCAATAAGGGGGTGGGGGACCTCTAACAATAATGTGGCGACTAGGGGCTTTTCACAGTAACTTCATTGAAGCCTACTCGTGACAATAAGCGATTTTCATTTTCAATGTAAGGCTATGTATAAATAGAGTGGGCCAGTAAGATACCCACCTGAGAAGATCCAGTAGGGAACTACTGGAGCTGTATATAATGTAACTGTAAAACAAAGTCCGTTTTTGTTTTGACAAACTTGTGTGGTTTCTTTCTGGCCCTTACAAAAGTTAGCTTCTGTTGGCAATAGATTTAGCAAGAAAGGAACTCCAAACAATGTATTATAAGAGGTTAGGGTTGTTTGTTGAATTGATGAATTGGTTAGTACTAACAGTGGTTAGCACTGCTGCACCACAGCACCAGGGATCTGGGATCAATTCTGACCTCGTGTGACTGTCTATGTGGAATTTGTACATTTTCCTTTGTTTCTGTGGGATTCTTCTGAGTGCTCCTGTTTCTTCCCACAGTCCAAAAATGTGCCGGTTAGGTGGATTGGCCATGCAAAATTGCCCCTCCGTGTCCAAAAGTTAGGTGGGGTTACTGGGATAGGGTGGTGGAGTGGGCTTAGGGCTCTTTCAGAGGATCAGACTCGATGGAAAAATGGCCTTCATCTGCATTGTAGTGATTCATTGGGCATATTCTAACTAATAGTAAACAGTTCCTGTCCCCCCCGAGACCGCAGTCAGTGGCCTTCCCAGCACTGAGTAGTGCGTCATCGGAACTCCTCACTGCAGGAGGAGATCGGGAAGCTATTTTTAAATGGTGCCCTGATCTTTCGACTCCACCCGCTCCCCCCGCCCCCCCCCGCCCCAAATGCAACCTCTGGACCCCCTCCCAATTCCTCAACGTACCTTTAAGGGGGTCTTTGGGACCCCCTACAGCCCACCTTACACAAGCAGGGCACTCCCAGACCCAATCCCCAGCAAAATGCCAGCCTTGCACCTTGGCCCTATCAACACCACCTGGGCACCCAGGTGGCAGGGTGCAACCCTGCGCCAAAGGCCAACTACTCAGGGGCCTCCAATCACATGGATCCCCCTTCCCCCCCACCAGTAATATTCCCCCTCTCCCCACTCCCCCCTCCTCCCCTCCTCCCCCTCCCTCCTCCACTTTCCCCTCCATGGACGAGCTACTCAGTCTGATATGCAAATTTGCCAAATACTGATCCCATCCACAATGGGAGAGATCCAGATTGTGACATCTCGCGACATCCTATTGGATTTCAGGAGGCGTAGCGTGTCAGGTAAAGCCCAGTTCGGGCGGGACTGATTCTATGATTATATACAGCAATTGATTTTTTTTTAAAAATCAGTTTTCTCATAATCTTCAAGTCTTCATTTTACATTTAGGAAATGAATGTTCATGAAATGGTTTACATGAGTAGAAAATGAGATTTCCTGATTCATTCTGTAAAATCATCAAGAAAACCAATTTTATTCCACACATGAATAGTAATGTAGAAATTGGACATGGCATCTCAGCTTGCATCCATCTCTTTTGCTGACTCTGCAACTGTCCTTGCTGTGTAAAGTGCAGCTCATTTCATAAGTGTTGATATAGCTCTACTGAAATTGCTTGTGCCTTGCAATCTCTTCATCTGTTATTTCAACTAGTCTCTGCTTATATATCATATTTGTTGAATGCTCCCTCTCTTACTGCATTTTCTGACATCTCATTTAAAATTGTCCTTCTTGCTGGCACTGTAGGAAACTCTTTTGGTTCCAAAGAACATCCACTTTTTAGAAACACCAATGGAGAGATAGCTGTGTTAAAATGGAAGCCAGAGAGTAGTGATCTCTGTATTATTTCTTGTGTCTGAATAAAGCTCATAGTCTGACAGTTGAAGTAGATGCTTTATTTCTAATAATATAATAATAATTGCTGATTGTCACAAGTAGGCTTCAATGAAGTTACTGTGAAAAGCCCCTAGTCGCCACATTCTGGCGCCTGTTTGGAGAGGCCGGTACGGGAATTGAACCCGTGCTGCTGGCCTTGTTCTGCATTAAAAGCCAGCTGTCTTAGCCCACTGTGCTAAACCAGCCCCTAGTTTTGTATGAGTTTGTTCTCTCTCCAGCGCTTATACAATGTTACATCTGAGCTGCCTGTCTGTGTCCTGCTCACCAGCCACGTTCCTGTGAAGAGTCTCTCTGTGATGCATATCTCTGTCTCTACACAGTGATGCATATCACTACATCCCCCTTTTTTCTTTTTACATATTTTCTGTACTGTGTTAAAGTAGATTGTACAAAACATAGAACATAGAACATAGAACAGTACAGCACAGAACAGGCCCTTCGGCCCTCAATGTTGTGCCGAACAATGATCACCCTACTTTAAACCCACGTAACCCGTATACCCGTAACCCAACAATTCCCCCCATTAACCTTACACTACGGGCAATTTAGCATGGCCAATCCACCTAACCTGCACATCTTTGGACTGTAGATACATGATATGTAAAAGTTGTGATGATATTGACAATTAAACAAAACCAATAAATATTTATGAGTCCAATCTTAATTTTAAAAACTTATGAGTCCAAACTTTATAAATTTGTTCGGTTGAGTTTTGTTTTCTGTTTTGACGTGGTGATATTGATATTGTAACTTCTTTGTGAAAGTCGCCAGTGTTCTTGTGTTTTAAGGAACCAACAAGTCATCACCAGGTGTTCGAATGGTCGAACCACTGATGTTGACTGACGTGGACTTTTTTCTGTGCATGTGGTATCGATTTATTGTGTCAGCTGCCTGGAAAGCTGGTGTGATTATTTGTTCTGGAGCAATGTGAATTTGTGAGATTCGTTGTCATGCCATGGTGTGTTTGTAGTCTTGTTATTGTTTTGGAGTGTGCTGTTGCATTGTCCTTCATGTGCAGAATTGTACCATGTTGGACAGGTCGTTGTTTCATTCTTGTTGTTTCTGTTGCTTTCTGTTGTTTTCGTTGCTGTTCTTGTTGTGCTTGTTGTTTCTGTTGTTGTCTTTGTTACGTTTCTTGTTTTGTTGTTCTTCTTGTAGTTTTTGTTGTTGTTCTTGGTGTGCTTCTTGTTGCTGTTGTTGGTCTTGTTTCTGTTGTGCTTCTTGTGGTTTTTGTCATTGCTGTTGTTCTTGTTTCTGTTGTGCTTCTTGTGGTTTTTGTTGTTCTTGTTGCACTCAATGAAAATCTTCCATATGGGTAATTAGAGTCATTCTCAAAGTTATTGGTGTCAGTGTCCTTTTGTGGTATCTGATGTTTCATTGAGTGTTTCTTCTTAAGGATTGTGAGAATGATCTGATGTTGCATTGATCTTGCTGACATCAGTCATTTGTGGTGGATTTGATTCCTCTTCTTTGCTTCCTTGGTGCTCCTCTCCTGGAGTCATTTCTGGTTGATCTGCTTCATCTTTAATCTCTTGGTGCTCCTCTTCAGGGGTCCACATCGTCAAGATTTCATTTTCTTGTAGGTTGTCAAGAGTAAATGAGGTTTTAATTGATATGGTCTCATGAGACTCATGACTTTGATTGTCAAGTTCTTTTGTACAGACGAGCTGAGATCTGTCAGTCTCGCTGTGATCTTGCGCATCTTGTATGGGAATTGTGATTTCTTCATCACTTGTCTCACACACAGTGGGTAGACTTGCATTGTTTTCTTGTTGATTATGTGAGCTTGGTAGACTTTCATAGTCTGATTCTGTTTGCTCATAACGGTGGGTAAACCTTCATGGTCTTGTTCATGCATGGATTTCGCTCTGGAGTCTTTAGTTGCTTCCATTTTGGAGTCTGTCAACAAGCTCTCTGTGGAGGCTTGCGTTGCTCTCTGTGTGGAGTCGTGCAGTGTTCTCTCTGTGGAGTCGATCTGTGCTCTCTCAATGGAGTTGGTCAGTGCTCGCTGTGTGGCGTTGTTTTCTTGGGTATTTGACAGGTTGCTGTCATCCAATGTATCGACGATCTGCCATTGCATCATGGTATTGGATTCATCTACCATGAGTAGAGTCGTGTTGAGCTTTTCAACCATGGCGCTGATGCTTTTATGATCATCATATCCGAATAACTCAGCCATGTCTGAATAATATTTTTCAATAAACAAATCATCTTCTTTGGTTTCGGATTTGTCATTCTGATCTTCCATTTGGGTGGTGCAAACTGCTTGTTCTCGGTGCTGCGAAAGTTATTTTCAACTGCTGGTAGAAGTTCAGGCGTTGTTGTACCTTTTGAGGTTGACGTTTTTGGTTTTGTAGCTTTAAAACTTATTTTAAAGTTTCGGGCAGTGTTGCTTTAAGTGGGCGTGGTATAAGTCATATGACATCAGCATGCGCAGATCCCTCTTCGAACTTTGCGCTCTTTTTGTTCAACTGCGCATGCGCGATTTGTTACGATATATAATTCAAACGTTTGTTTAAAAATTTTCCATCTAAATTACCGGTTGTTTTCAGCTGCGGTAGAGTACCAACATGTTTCATCGACTCAGTGAAGTCTCCCCACGTATGTGTTTTCTTCTGTTTTCGATCTTACTTTGTCTGCATCTTGTGTAACCTTCTAGTAAGCGTTCTGAAGTCACCTGGTACCATGTATTATTTCTTGTGTCTGAATAAAGCTTACAGTTGAAGTAGATGCTTTATTTCTATGAGTTTGTTCTCTCTCCAGCGTTTATACTATGTTACATCTGAGCTGCCTGTCTGTGTTCTGCTCACCAGCTGCCGTTCCTGTGAAGAGTCTCTCTGACTTCCTGTCTGTCTGTATTTATACATCTACCGTGCTCCCTCTAGTGATTTCTTAGTTGTATTACATTTACATTGACTCCTTGTATATAGACACAGTGGTGCATATCACTACAACCTCTTTTAGGCGCTTTGGAGCGGAGACAGTTTAACTTGCAACAGCGTGAGGGTTTCGGTGCCAAAGGGGCTTAAAGTTGAACTGTTGCAGTCTGCACTGACCGCTGCTTGAAGCACATGGTCAGCTATGATCCTATAGAATGGCAGAGCACGTTCAATGGGTTGTATGGTTTATGTCTTGTGTTCTGCTTGTAACCCGTTACAGTTTTTCATAGTGATTCTGATATAATTGAGTAGTTTACTAGGCCAACAAGACAGGTGTTGGCAGTGTCGACCACATTGCTGTGCATCTGAAATCACGGATAAGCCAGACCAGGGAATGATGGCACGATCTTTCCCCAGAGTATATCATTGGATTAGAGTTTTACCACAATCCGGCAGTGTCAAGGTCATTATAGAGTGGGGATTAAAGTAGGTGAAAATACATTCCTGTCTGGGAATGAGTGCCAAAGTACCGTCTTTGGTGGGTTCACGTAGTTGAGTTGTCACAACGAAGCATTCAGCCGGTTGCATCCAATAAGCCTAAAATCAAGTCTTGAAAATGGGGTGTGGATGGGTGTGTGAGGTTTGAAATCGGGTTTGGGAGGGTCAGAAGTCAGGAAGGGGGTGGGAGGCCTAAAATCTGGAGATGGTAAGAAGACTCACAACACCGGTTTAACTCCAACAGGTTGAATTGAAATCACAAGCTTTCAGAGCGCGGCTACTTCATCAGGTGAAGTGGAGGCATGCTCACAAACAGTGCATATATGGGCAGAGACACAATGTTATGGGAGTTGCGTTTTCAGAACCCCAAAATGTATCATGGAGTTCAACCAACCTATCCCTTTAATGGGTTGTTGCTTTTGAAGCACACGGCTTGTTCTCCAGGTGTGGTATTACAATTATGGACACGTGGGTTTTTAAACACAAAACAATGTCTATTCCATGAATTCAACTTAAACTTTTAAATAAACATTGGATCACTTAACACCCCTTACTTCAAAGATAACCCCGAAAATAATATAACACTAAATAATCCCCCAAAACGTTCCTTCAAACCTCCAAAAGACTTCACCTTTAACAACAGACATGAGGTTACATTCAATATACTTATAGTCTTTGGATTTTCCAAGTGAGAAAAGAAGTGAGCTCAGCTCTGCTCCACATACACTCTGACATCACTTCAGTAATATGAGCTGTTCCATTTCTTAAAGGTGCATTGCTTAAACATGCATTTCTTAAAGGTACTCACATGACAACAATTACAAGATAATTACAGATTAGTATGTGAAGAATGGTAAGAATGCATGGGCGTGATTCTCCGACCCCGCCCCCCCCCCCGGGCCGGGTCGGAGAATCAACAGGGGTCGGCGTGAATCCTGCCCCGCTGCCCTGGCGGCGGCTGCCGAATTCTCCAGCGGCGGAGTTTTGGCGGGGGCGGGAATCGCACCGCGCTGGTCGGTGGCCGCTGGCAGCAGCCCCCCCCCCCCCCCCGGCGATTCTCTGACGTGCGATGGGCAGAGTGGCTGCTCGTTTTCGGCCGGGCCCACCAGCGTAAATTAGACCAGGCGCGGGAATCTCTGACCCCCCGCCGGGTCAGAGAATCACCGGGGGGGGGGGGGGGGGGGTGTTGGCTGAACCCCCCCCCCGCCATCTGCCGAATTCTCTGGCGGCGGGGGCGGGAATTGAGGCGCGTCGGTCAGTGGCTGCTGGCAGTGGTCTCCCCGGCGATTCTCCGGCCCGCGATGGGCCGAGTGGCCGCCCGTGTTTTCGGCAGGTCCTGCTGGCGTAAATCACAACAGGTCCTTACTGGCGGGACCTGGCTCCACGGGCAGCCTGCAGAGTCCATGGAGGAGCACGGGGGGGGATCTGGCCCCAGCCGGTAGCCTGGCCTGTGATCGGGGCCCACGGATCCACAGGCGGGCCCGTGCTATGGGGGCACTCTTTCCCACCGCACCGGCCGCTGTCAACCTCCGCCATGGCAGGTGCAGAGATGAACCTCCCTGCGCATGCGCTGGGATCACGCCAGCACATGCTGGTGCTCCCGCACATAGCCAACTCGCGCCGGCTGGCTGAGGACCTTCTCCGGTCCCGGCCTAGCCCCTGAAGATGTGGAGGAGTTCACGGCACTCCTCGCCGCCGGTGCGGGCCACCCCGCCGGTTCGAAGAGAATCCTTCCCCACGTCTTTACAGGTAAACAAGTCTTTACAGGTACAAACAATGTGAGTGGAGTGAGGGACAATCACAGGTAATCGAGGTGTGAATTGTCAAGCCAGGTCAGTTAGTAGGATTCTGAAACCTGGGCACTATGGTGGGGTTTATGCATATTGTGACATGTACCAGAGATCCCAGGTGAGGTCGTCCTCATGCGTTAGGAACCTGGCTATCAGTTTCTGTTCCACGACTCCACCTTGTGTGTCTTGTAGGCCACCTTGGAGAATGTTTACCCGAAGATCGGAGGCTGAATGCCCTTGACTGCTGAAGTGTTCTCCGACTGGAAGGGAACACACCTGCCTGACGATTGTTGTGCAGTGTCCGTTCATCCATCTGGAGTCATCTGGAGGGTCATGGTCTGAGATCTAAAGGGTTGGTCAGTGGTGAAGGTCTGAAATCCGGGCAGCTTGAAAGGCAGGGAAAAAAAGATGACTCCACGAGGGGAGCTGTGTGAAATGGGAGATTTGGAGATTCTGGAAAAATAGGGGGAGGAAATACATTGACAGGGGATTGGCAGAAGTGGGGGATGGTGATGGAGATGAGGGGTGAGTAGTTGGGGGCACCAGAATTTCTACAGAGCTGGGAGCAGCAGCAAAAGAGCAGTAGTGTTGAGAAAGGAGCAAAAAGTAAAGTCAGTGAAATCTGAAGACCTTACCATGGTTAAATAATGGAGAGTGTTGCAATCAATCTTATTGCGAAGGATTTTTTTTCACTTAATGTGGAAATCACATCAGCATGGTCGCTGTGTAACGTGTGCCATCAATATTTTATTGTGCACCAGGTCTGGTTGGCACAGTAACACAGTGGTTGGCACTGTTGCTTCACAGCGCCAGGGTCCCAGGTTCGATTCCCGCCTTGGGTCACTGCCTGTGCGGATTCTGCGCGTTCTCCCTGTATCTGTGTGAGTTTCCTCTGGGTGCTCCGGTGTCCTCCCACAAGTCCCGGAAGACTTTCTGTTAGGTAATTTGGACATTCTGAATCCTCCCTCTGTGTACCCGAACAGGTGCCGGAATGTGGCGACTTGGGGCTTTTCACAGTAACTTCATTGCAGTGTTAATGCAAGCCTGCTAGTGACAATAAAGATTATTATTGTAGGTAACTGGGAGGTCCGTATCTCCGATGAAAGTGATACGAAAACATCATTGATCTCTGGCACTTTCTCCAGTTGTCAGCTGTGTGGGCTTTGGAGGACACTACCTGTTCTCATCCACCTTTTCTGTAATCCTTTCCTGCAACGTGAAAGAAAAGACTGATACTGATGAGTGATTATGCTATTAATTCATTCATGGATGTGAGCATCCTGAGTAAGGCCACCATTTATTGCCATCCCAAATTGCCCTTGCAAAGGTGCTGAGTTGTCATCTTGAACTACTGCAGTCCATTGAACATAGAACATAGAACATTACAGCGCAGTACAGGCCCTTCGTCCCTCGATGTTGCATTGACATGTGAAACCACTCTAAAGCCCATCTACACTATTCCCTTATCAACCATATGCTTATCAAATGACCATTTGAATGCCCTTAGTGTTGGCGAGTCCACTACTGTTGCAGGCAGGGCATTCCGCGCCCTTACTACTCTCTGAGTAAAGAACCTACCTCTGACATCTGTCCTATATCTATCTCCCCTCAATTTAAAGCTATGTCCCCTCATGCTAGACATCTCTATCCAAGGAAAAAGGCTCTCAATGTCCACCCTATCTAATCCTCTGATCATCTTGTATGCCTCAATTAAGTCACCTCTTAACCTTCTTCTCTCTAATGAAAACAGCCTCAAGTCCCTCAGCCTTCCCTCATAAGATCTTCCCTCCATAACAGGCAACATCCTGGTAAATCTCCTCTGCACCCTTTCCAATGCTTCCACATCTTTCCTATAATGCGGCGAGAATTGCACGCAATACTCCAAATGCGGCCGCACCAGAGTTTTGTACAGCTGCAACATGACCTCATGGCTCCGAAACTCAATCCCTCTATCAATAAAAGCTAACACACCATACGCCTTCTTAACAACCCTCTCAACCTGGGTGGCAACTTTCAGGGATCAATGTACGTGGACACCGAGATCTCTCTGCTCATCCACACTACCAAGAATCTTACCATTAGCCCAGTACTCTGTCTTCCTGTTATTCCTTCCAAAATGAATCACTTCACACTTTTTTGCATTAAACTCCATTTGCCACCTCTCAGCCCAGCTCTGCAGCTTATCTATGTCCCTCTGTAACTTGTAACATCCTTCCACACTGTCCACAACTCCACCGACTTTAGTGTCATCTGCAAATTTACTCACCCATTGGGATTAGTTTGAGACATTTGGATTTGGGTTTATTGTCATGTGTACCGAGGTACAGTGAAAAGTATTGTTCTGCGCATGTCTAGAAGATCGTTCCATACATGGAAAAAAACATAGTTATATACAACAGATACACAATGTAAACACATAGACACAGATATTGGTGAAGCATACGGAGTGTAGTACTACTCAGTAGAAACGATGCGTGGAGAGATTAGTTCAGTCCATAAGACGGTCATTCTGGA
The DNA here is from genome assembly GCF_902713615.1 of Scyliorhinus canicula. Taxonomy (NCBI): domain Eukaryota; kingdom Metazoa; phylum Chordata; class Chondrichthyes; order Carcharhiniformes; family Scyliorhinidae; genus Scyliorhinus; species Scyliorhinus canicula. The sequence continues at coordinate 84,403,434 of NC_052158.1, read as the reverse complement.
GTCCTCTAACAGCGGGGAAGAAGCTGTTTTTCAATCTGTTAGTGCACATTCTCAGACTTTTGTGTTTCCTGCCCAATGGAAGAGGTTGGAAGAGAGAATAACCTGGGATAGCCCCCAGCAAAACGGCGAATTGGTGGTCATTTTGCATCAGTTTTCCTGGCGTAAAACACCAACATTTTCATGCCGGCTTGGGGACTTAGTCTCCCAAATGGAGAATCCATCCCCTGATGTTGGATATGGGAGGTGGGTTCATATGATGGACTGGGCTGTGTTCACGACTATCTTTAATTTCTTACGGTCTTGGGCCGAGCAGTTGCCACACCAGCCTGTGATGCAGCCAGATAGATACTTTCTATGGTGCATCTGTAAAAATTGGTAAGAGTAATATGGACATGCCAAATTTTCTTAGTTTCCTGAGGAAGTATAGGTGCTGTTGTGCTTTCTTGGCCACAGCGTCGATGTGGGTGGACCAGGACAGATTGTTGGTGATGTGCACACCTAGGGGATGAGGTGTATACACATTCACCAGGATGTGGATGAATGTTCAACTGTTCTCAGCTTGATCCAGGAGTGTGACACAGTCCTTCCATTGCCAAACTCTTCAGCCAACGTCTGCCAGGCCACCTTTGTGGCCCCTGCAGGCTTCTTCGTCCCATCGCCGGGAAAGGATATCTCTCCCTGACTCTTCACTACCCTCAGCAACAGTACATCAATGGAAGCAATTTTCAAGCCTTTGAGTTTGCTGAGCCCGTTATCTGTGATTGCTGTTTCTGATCCCAACTCCTCCAAATTCCATTTTTGGATTGGCCCTTTAACTACTGAAGGTGAAATTTTCTCATGGTTCTGCACCACACTTACTGCTGTACAATCAATGGTAAATGCAGATGGAAAATGAAAATGAGTTGGCTACATTAAAATGCCACATGGAACTTACTTCTGAGTTTTCCGTGCGATGTTGGACACCCGGGCCAGAATTCTCTGCTGAAATGGGAGGAGGCGCCGGTTTTCAGATTTTCTGCTCCCTGAAAAGCGGTATACTCTCGGAGTACGCCATGCCTCATATCAACGAGGCCTGTCCCGCGATATTCCGTCCCCGAGACTCTCATGGTCTCACCCGTCGTGAACTTAGCGTGGCGGCTGCAGACTCAGCCTGGTGCTGCCACAGTCGGGGGAAGGCCGATTGCGGGCAAGGGGGGCTTTATTCGGTGCTGGGGGCACTGTGGGCGGGTGGTCCCGAGTGCACAAGTGGCCGAAGGGGCACTACTCTTGCAGTCCGGGTGCGTGGGCTGCGTCCTTCATGAAGCACGGCGCAGGCAGCTGCTGTGCGCATGCATGGTCACGGACCCGGAAATGCTCAGGGCCGTATAGGCAGCTAGGGCTGGGCGCTACACGCTGCCACCCTGATAGCTCCCAGCAAAACGGTGAATTGGTGGCCATTTTACACCAGTTTTCCTGGCGTAAAACACCACCATTTTCACGCCTTCTTGAGGACATAGTCTCCCAAACGGACAATCCATCCCCTGATGTTGGATATGCCTTAAAAGTTCATATCCTGGCTCATGTCACTGGCTGTGAAAGTAGAACTAAACTAGCTTAACAAGAGTGTAAAATATCTGTGTTACCTTTGTGTATCTGGGCATTCTATGGCACAAAGTGCTAGGAACACTCAGCAGGTCTGTCAGAATGTGGGGCAAGAGAAACAGAACTAATGTTCAAGTCGAATATTTTTTGTACTGTTGTGCTTAATGGGAAGTGGATTGACACAACTCAAAATCAATTAATCTGATGATGAAAAAAAATGATCTGGTGGCTAATGAATGAAGATTTAATTTCAATAAAGTGCATGTTGTATTGGCCCTGTTAATGCCTGATCCTTGCTGATAAATTAAATAACACTTTTACTGGAAACATAGAAACATGGAAAGCTGGAATAGGTGATTTGGCCTTTTGAGCCTGCTCCACTCAATAGGTTTATGGTTGGTCCGCTTTCTCAACACCATACTCCCTTCTGTCCGCATATCACTTGATGCCTTTAGAGTCTAGAAATCTATCTATTTCCTTAAGTATATTCTGTGATTTTGTCTCCACAGCTTTCTGTGGTAAAGACTTGACATTCCCTCTGGGTGATGACATATCCCCTCATCTTAGTTCTAAATGGCCGAACTCATACCCTGAGACTGTGACCCCTTGTTCCAGACTCCCCAGCCAGAGGAAACAGTCTGTCCAGCCCTGTCATTTAAATAATACTCTGCCATTCTGTTTCTCCATCCAGTCACACTTATCCATGTTGTACTACATCTGCCATTTATTTGCCCCCTCATTCACCTTGTCTAGATTGCTAGCGCAGGCTGCAGGCGCCAAGAAGCACCGCGTAGTCCGTGTCCAAAACGGGGCTCCATTATTTTTGTGCGTTAACCCTGCCCATATTTTCATAATTGTTCTCCTCTTCATTGACTCCACTAAATATTTTAATACCAAGGTATCACTAATATGTAAAGGAGAATGGTGAAGATGTTGATTCCTATTTTTAAAAAATAAAGTACGATTGGATTGGATTGGATTTGTTTATTGTCACGTGTACCGAGGTACAGCGAAAAGTATTTTCCTGCGAGCAGCTCAACAGATCATTAAGTACATGGGAAGAAAAGGGAATAAAAGAAAATACATAATAGGGCAACACAAGATATACAATGTAACTACATAAGCACTGGCATCGGGTGAAGCACACGGGGTGTAGTGTTAATGAGGTCAGTCCATAAGAGGGTCATTTAGGAGTCTGGTGACAGTGGGGAAGAAGCTGTTTTTGAGTCTGTTTGTGCGTGTTATCAGACTTCTGTATCTCCTGCCCGATGGAAGAAGTTGGAAGAGTTAGTAAGCCGGGTGGGAGGGATCCTTGATTATGCTGCCTTCTTTCCCCAGGCAGTGGGCGGTGTAGATGGAGTCCATGGATGGGAGGCAGGTTTGTGTGATGGACTAGGCGGTGTTCACGACTCTCTGAAGTTTCTTGCGGTCCTGGGCTGAGCAGTTGCCATACCAGGCTGTGATGCAGCCCGATAGGATGCTTTCTATTGTGCATCTGTAAAAGTTGGTAAGGGTTAATGTGGACATGCTGAATTTCCTTAGTTTCCTGAGGAAGTATAGGCGCTGTTGTGCTTTCTTGGTGGTAGCGTCGGCGTGGGTGGACCAGGACAGATTTTTGGAGTAGTGCACCCCTAGGAATTTGAAACTGCTAACCATCTCCACCTCGGCCCGGTTGACGCTGACAAGGGTGTGTACAGTACTTTGCTTCCTGAAGTCAATGACCAGCTCTTTAGTTTTGCTGGCATTGAGGGAGTTTGCACATTATCTGTTTAAACATGTTCAGTTCATCTTTGTGCTGTGTCTTTCCTCTGCAAGCTCGTTTTTCCACCTTGTGATATATGGAATACCTTTTACTCGCAGCATGAAAAGCCAACTGTTGTTTTTATTAAATGTAGTGTTTCTAAGCAATGTGCAAATTGATCAGTGCAATAGCAATCTTCCTTCAGTTTCTGGTGCAATAAGTTTATACCGAAGGGACATGTACAATTGACCAGTTTGTGTGATTCATTGTATTAGGTGATGGCTCTGTAAGTTTGTCCTGTGAGTAGCCAAGCTGCAAATACAAAGACAGTCCCAGGCTCATTTACGAGTTACTATAATATTAGTTGATCTCAGACACAGGTAAGATAGGTTATATTACGGAACGAAAGGCAGAAAATGCTGGAAAAAAACCAGCAGGCTTGAGTAGGGTGCTCTTTCCAAGGGCTGGTGCAGACTCAATGGGCCGAATGGCCTTCTGCACTGTAGTTTCTATGATTCTAGGTCTGGCAGCATCTGGGGAGAGAGAAACAAAGTTTACACTTCTCTGAAGAAGAGGCATTTGGACTTGAAACAGTGGGTGACCAATGGCGAGGCCCCTGCAGATTGTTTTGTATTTGCAACCCGCCATTGGCCAACAGTGGGATCTTCCAGTCCTGCCACTGACACAGGGATTTCTGTTGTCCGCACTCCCTACCGCTGGGGAACCTGTGACAAGGGGAGTGGGGGTGGGGGGGGGGGGGGGGGGGGGCATGAGGGGGGTGCCGTCAGTAGCAATGGCAATAAATCCCTCCCGTTAACTCCCGTTTATCTCTGCCAAACCTACTGAATTCTTCCATCACTACCTGTTTTTATCTCAGACCTCCAGCATCCGCAGTATTTGTTTTAATTGTATTATGAAAAGGGTTGCTCATCGCGCTGGGAATTGAATCAGGCTGAGCTGTGTTCTAATGGTCGAATTGTCTGCCAGTGCATGCATAGTTACGATATTCTGCTTTAGAATGCAATTGAGAATCTAACTAAAAAGGTTGTGGTATTATCATAACTATCAAAGCCTGAAAAAGGGGCAGCACGGTAGCATGGTGGTTAGCATAAATGCTTCACAGCTCCAGGGTCTCAGGTTCGATTCCCGGCTGGGTCACTCTCTGTGCGGAGTCTGCACGTCCTCCCCGTGTGTGCGTGGGTTTCCTCCGGGTGCTCCGGTTTCCTCCCACAAACCAAAGATGTGCGGGTTAGGTGGATTGGCCATGTTAAATTGCCCGTAGTGTCCTAAAAAGTAAAGTTAAGGGGGGGGGGGGGGGGTTGTTGGGTTACGGGTGTAGGGTGGATACGTGGGTTTAAGTAGGGTGATCATGGCTCGGCACAACATCGAGGGCCGAAGGGCCTGTTCTGTGCTGTACTGTTCTATTCTATCAACATTACACACGTTAATGTACTGCCATTAATGGCCAGTAGGGGGAGTGGCAGATACTACTATATAAACCAGTGATGCTCGATATGAGTGGAGGAGTGTATGCAGGAGACAACGAGTGAAAGACATAAGAGCAGTTAGTGTGAGAAGGTTAGATTATAGTTTATACGAGTAGTGAGAATAGCAGTAGATGAGTGTAGTTAGATACTATTGATCAATTCTGCATTCTAAAAGGACTAAGTGTCGAAACCCAGTTTAGTAGTGGAAGTAAAATCATAGCTTTGTTAAAGTAAAAGCTATACTGTGGTCTTTGTGGAACACTAAGCCAACCATCCCAAATAAGCAACACAATGAAAACCACAAAGGTGATGCACACAATTCATTTATTCAGCAATAAGACGTTTGCAAAGCTTCTGATTATGGACAACACTAAGAAGAGCCTGATCCCCTGCTCTCACCTGGAGTCTCTACATGAACACATCCCAGCAAGTCTCACTGGATAGCAATCAGGAGTGGAACAAGTCCTGGCTGGGGACCATTCGGGTCAAATGTGCTCCGATAGTTGTAGCTGAAATCAACTAATTTAGTATTGGGAGAGAAACAGAATTCTTAGTCTGCATGACTCAACAACAGATTAGATTAGGGATTTACCCAGTATGCCACAACAAAACTCCATTGACTTTGTGCCCATTAAGGTTCCAACTGCTACACTTGGTGAAGAGACATTTATAGATTTTTAGTCTTCTTGTCAGCATCAAGCACTCCCATGTCAGATATAAATATAAAGTAAAACTCTATCTATTTTACTTCAATACTATGACTCAAAAGAACAAAAGTGACTGACTGCTCCAATGAGAATTTCTATTTCACATTTCTGATCTGAGCAGGACTGCAATAATGGGGTAATTTTGTATGAAAATAAACACTGTGAAAGTTGGAAATCTGAAATTTAAAAGAAACAAGTGCTGGAAATACTCAGGTCTCGTAGCATCTAGGGAGAGAGAAACAGAATTCTTGTTTCGAGTCAAATACAACTCTTCTTCAGAATTAATTTTATGGATTGACACAACCCAAAATCAATTCAAATAATTATGAGAACTGAGAGACTTTATGCTGGATTCTGAATGGACATTGTTCTAACTCAGATATAAAAGCTCAGGAGACACGAGGAGGTAAATTAAGCAGCATTTAATAAGTCAAAGTAAAGGCCGCAATGCAGCTTACAGCTCAAAGCTCTCATCAGGAACTAACAGAAGAGCGGGACCCAGTCCGGGACGGCTTTTATGTGGTCAATTTACGAGCCCCTGCCAGGCGGGCCTCTTCCCAATTGCGGGAGTGCTTGTGTTCCATGAGTTCCATGGGGAGATCAAGTGAGGTGTCTCATGCGGGTTATTTTACCCGGGTTTCCCAAACTTTCCTGGTGCAGAAGCCCTTTGACCTCCCAAGTGTGATGGCGGAACCCCTGAGAACCATTCTTGTTATGTTGAAGGTTAAGCCACAAAATATTGATTGCTTTTGCGCATGAGGTACAAACAGACAAAAAAAAAATTCTAAAGGTCTTTTCTATTCTTATGTATACATTTGTTATAATTGAAAAGTTACCATATTCAACAAAGTACTTGAGACTTTTTGTCATTTTTAATTGGGGGAGTGATAATTTATTTCATATTAGGAGTGATGCTGGCGAACTGGATTCTCATATCAGATGCACAGTCATTCTCTCTCTCATACACACACACTCACCTCTCCCACACACACACACACTCACACTTTCAGCTCTCTCTCCATAAGACTATAAGACATAGAAGCAGAATTAGGCCGCTCGACCCATCAAGTCTGCTCCACCGTTCAATCATGGCTGATATTTCCTCATCCCTATTTCCCTGCCTTCTCCCCATAACCCCTGATCCCCTTATTAATCTAGAACCTCTCACTCACATACACTTTCATGTTCCCCTCTCCCTCTCTCTCTCACTCACACTCACCTCACGTACGCAAAGACATTCACACACTCGACTCACTTTCATGCAAATAAACACTCACCTCTCTCTCACACACAGACACACACATGATGACATTATCAACACTGAATTCTCCTCTGTCAGCAAATAGGGGTTACCATTGACCAGAAACTGAACTGGACTAGCAATATAAGTAAGCTGGCTACAAAGCCTATCCATGATCCAAATGGCACAAGTCAAGAGTAGGATGGAATACTTCCCTGGATGGGTGCAATTACAACAACACTCCAGAAGCTTGACACCATCCAGAACAAAGCACCGCTTCATTGCTACCCCTTTCGTAAGCATTCACTCCCTCCATCGCAGAAGCACAGTGACAGTAGTGTGTACCATCTATAAGATTCACTGCAGGAACTCACCAATATTCTTCAGGCAGTACATTCCAAATCCACGCCCATGTAGAAGAACAAGGGCAGCAGATACATGGGAGCATCATCACCTCCAAGTTCCTCTCCAAGTCACTCACCATCCTGACTTAGAAGTAATATCCATGTTTCTTTACTGTCGCTGGGTCAAAATCCTGGAACTCCCTCCCTAACAGCATGGCAGGTGTAGCTACAGAATATGGACTGCAACAGTTCAAAAAGGCAGCTCATCAGCATCTTCTCCAAGGCAATTAGGGATGGGCAATGAATGTTGACCTAACCATCGAAGCTCACATCCCATGAATGAATGAAAAGAAAATACTCTCTCCTCACACACACATACTCTACTTTCTCCCTCGCTCACGCACACTTATGCATGCACACACACATGCACACTCACCTCTCTCTTTTACACACTCCCACACAATCTCTCATACACTGGTTCTCGCTTGCGTGCTCTCTCCCAACCCCGTGCTGACTCTCTCCCCGCCTCGCGTGCACGCTAACCCCACCCTGCCCATGCACTCTTCCCACACCACACCTTCGCTCTCACCCACCCTCGCTCAATCCCGCCATGATCTTCTCTCTCGCCCAGCCTCACCTGCCCTCACTCTTGCCCAACCTCGCTGTCGCCTGCCCTCACCCCAGCCTGGACCTTTGAAGATACAATTGCTTTTTGCAGCTTGTCCAAACAGAAGTAGGGTTTTTTCACTCCATTGGTTGCTCTTAAGCCAATTGGAGAGAAACTAGCCTCTGATTGGACAAGCAGTTTATAGCACTTTTCTAATTTTATACATCAACCTAGCCTATTGCGGAAGTCCAGGATGTATCCAAAGGAGTCCCAGGATTGCATGGAATCCAGTTTGGGAAAACCCATTAAACAACCTGCTCCAGAGGACAGTCTAGTTATTAAGATGAGTATTGTTGATTAACCGGGATCACACTTGTATTAACCTTACGAGAATGACTTGCTTTTGGATTATTTTCTTCTGCGCAGTAATGCAATTTACAAAGAGATCATGGTTATCCCAAGTGAGTTGTGAATCCACTGTATACACAGGATTATGATGTGACAAATATATCTTCTCATCTGTCAATAGTATGAAATATATGTTAACTTTCAAGGCTTCCAAAATCAGGGCTGCTGACATCCATAAAAGGACGAAGAAAGTAAAGGGGAAATACCATTAAATTATGGCAGACTGGGGCAAGTTATATCACAGCCTGGATTATATCGCAGATACTGCTGCATTTAAACCATGAATTATAAACCGGCCTTAGAGGGTTGCTGATGTAAACATTATTTACTTAGACTGTAAATTTGCATATTGCAAAATAAAATGTGATTGAACTGTACACGAATCTAGCTTGCAGCAGTTTCATTTACACTTCTGCTGTTTTTCACTCTGACACACTCTTTAATCGGCAATGGCCCCAGTGCTAAAAGAGGTTTGCAAGAGGATTTTGCTATTGCTGGGCAAGCTTGAGGTCTAGCTGACTCAGAACCTGAAAATGGTAGTTGTTCAGAAAATGTCAGGAAGTAACAAGACCAGTAATTGCATTTCCTGTGGGAAAGTCAGAGCTGGGAAGACGGATAAATATTCAAAATTTTCTCCACTGATATTCCAGGCCTCAAGGTAACAATGTTGTGATAATTTAGTTGCATGACAGTGCACACTATTTGCAGCAATTTTTTAATGTACAACCTCCTATTGCCATTTTCCTCTTATTTCCCTTGAGGGCTTTTCTGTCAGCATTCTTTCAAGTTCTGTGTGTTATATACTTTGAGGAGAGATTTACGTCCTTAGATTAGAAGCACCAGCGTCTCAAGAAACACACATTTGTTCCTAGTGAGGCCTCCAAAGATATTGAATAGCACTGTTGAGAAAGGCAGTACAAGATCCCTTGCTGGAAGTATCAGCCGATTGGCCAATTCTACATTAAATTGTGATCTTGCCTCGAGCACTGATCTCAACTCCACATCCCCTTCAGAATATTGTTGTCTGTGTAGCTCTGTTTCTTGCTGTCATTATTTTTGTAATTACAACCAGTGTCAGCTATGGTATCTGGCTTGTCTAGATGAGATTCATGAAGTGATGGAGCTGATGCCACTTAATTACATGGACTGATAACAAAATAAGCTGCTTAATACCATAGAAACTGACAAATCAAATTGTCTTTCTATAAATAACGGCAGCAGTGGGAAATGTTGCAGTGTGCCACAATGTTTGGTCATTTGTTCACATAATTGCAAAGATATTAAGTGAAACCATTTTAAATTGCTTCCAGGACCTTTGTGCAAATAATTTGATCGGATTATTGGACATTGTTTGCTTGTACCTCATGTATCCCACCTTCAGTGCATATTACTTTTATAAGACCACAAAGGAGTTCACACTGAGTAGTTCAAAGAAACTTAGGGCTGGATTCTCCGATTCTGCAGCTATGCCCAAAGGATCTGTCTGGTCTTACGACCAAAAATTCGCCAGCGCCCCCGCATCAATGCTCTGCCCGGCGGGGGGGGGGGGGGGGGGGGGGGCTAGCAGCCACGGCACACAAAGCCTGGCTTTACCTGCCAATCCGGACGCAGAATGGCCGAGTACGTGGCTGCGCATGCACACAGTGGCGGCCTGTGGCGGCTGCAACGTACAACATGGCGCCGGTTGCGTGCGGACCCAGTCTGCCAAAACCTGCCCTCCTGTAGCCCCCCCTGTCAGCGTAATGGAACATACCCCCCCCCCCCCAACTGTGGCGGCACTGGACACAGTTCGCAGTCACCATGACAGGTTTACGAAAAGTGAGGACAGGCGACCAACGCCGTTGACCCATCGGAGGTGGAGCATCGGGGGAGGGCCTCAGGTAACGTCCTGAGGCCGCCCCGACTAGTTGCGTGCAGTGTACTCGAGGAGTACGCAATTTTTGAGGGGGCAGAGCATCGGAAAAACTGTGCTGCCCCCAATTTCGGCATAAAAATGGATTCACCTGCCGATCGCCGAACGCGAGGAGGGATTGGGCGTGTTAAATTGGCACAGGTTGGAGAACCTGACAGCACCTTCTGCAGTGCAGTGGAATTCTGGTTTCAGAATGATTATCAACGGGTTATAGAATTATTGCTGGTGTTATATGTGTGATATTCTGGCATTGCATTTATTATTCCCAGTTACATATAGGCCATCAGCGAGTTATGCCGATTGACTATGATGGAACTTGAACTTCAGCATTATTACTATTAAGCTATCAGTGCAAATTCATTGAGTTTCTATTAGTTATGAAATTAAATGAAAATTGCTTATTGTCACAAGTAGGCTTCAAATGAAGTTACTGTGAAAGGCCCCTAGTCACCACATTCCGGTGCCTGTTCGGGGAGGCTGTTACGGGAATCGAACCGTGCTGCTGGCTTGCCTTGGTCTGCTTTCAAAGCCAGCGATTTAGCCCAGTGCTAAAAGCCCCTAGTTACTGGTGGTATCAGAGTTCCTCCGAATTGCTCACTGCCTTCAGTTTCCCACCCTGCTCTTGGTTTGTAGAAATCATTTGCTTAAATGTTATGTGGTGGGTCATCGTTGTGTCGGAATGTCACATCAATCCTGCAGGAATGCCTCCTAGAGAGTGGATAACGTGATGCCATTCAGGCATACGACAAACTTTGACCAAGTGAAAGGAGTGCCTACTCATTTGAAGGTCTTGAAGACAACCAGTGGTATTTCGGCAATACGAGAAAAGATACAAAAGAAGAACCTTGCAGTTGATGTGTAATCCCACACTGATTGTTGGCAGGCTAAGTTCCTTTCAGGACCCCAGGATGTTTGGAAGAGCTTACAGCCAATTAAGTACTTTTGGTGCAGTCACTGTTGTCAGGCATGAAAACATGTTCAGGTTAATGTAAAGTATCCCATTGAAATATTTTGCAGAAGGATAAAGAGTTCTCTTAGTGTTCCTTTGGGCATTCTTCTCTCAATCAGGATCACCCCAACACAGGTAAACAAGCTGTTTTTCCAAGCACCCTCGCTGTGGAAACTGTTGCCTTTTTTATCTACAACATAACAGTGACTACACTTTAAAAATAATTTGCTGGTGTTGAGGTGTTTTGTGATATATCCTGAGGATGGGAAAGGTGCTGCTGTGAAGGCAAAATTTGCATTTATTTCATTTAACTTTGCAAGTCTGCAAGACTCTGCTTCTGTCCCTATCCAATGTCTGCACCTTCGCGACTCAGCAGGAGGCGTGGGAATATGAGAGTGAGCAGTTTGAGAAACCGTACGGTGGACAGATGCTCCTAATGTTGATATTCCTGCAGCGGACTTTTCCCCACAATATAAATGTGTTAGTTTCTTTAGCAGTGGGAGTGGTAGCTCGTGTTGCTGTAGGGGGCTTCCGCAAAATAAAATCAGTGACACAGGATACCAATTCCAGGCGCTTAACCCACTGCAATGTGCAAATCATGTTTTCCTCGCATAATTCACCTCTTTGCCGCTGATGTCAGCTCCTGACAAAGTGGTGTTTGTGGCCAGAAGAGGGAATTCTGACTTTAGCTCTGGTTGCACTGCGTCCAATGACCAGCTAAATCCAAATCCTTTCCAGCAGACATAGCCCTGTTTCATTCCTACTACCTTCCCTCAGCCAATGGAGAAAGTAGCAGCTGGCAGAAGACAAGGCGTTTCTTGCGATTTGAAGGTCACTGAGCGTGTGAAAACTGGGACTGATGCAATTATTTTAATTGGAGCCAGGCTGCTGAATAAAGTGCCCTGCAACAAGGTGGATGATTTCCACAGCCCTGTCGCAATGTGGACGACTGCAGACTGGCTGCTCGGCCAAATACTGGAATAAGAACTGGATAGTTCAGCAAACTCAAAGCCACGTTGCCCAACAGGGCGGCATGGCACCATAGTGGTTAGCCCTGTTACTTCACAGTGCCAGGGACCCGGATTTGATTCCTGGCTTGGCGGAGTCTGCACGTTTTCTCCGTGTCTGTGTGGGTTTCCTCTGGGTGCAACCACAGTCCAAAGATGTGCAGGTTAGGTGGATTGGCCATGCTAAATTGCCCTTGGTGTCCAAAGAAAAGTTAGGTGGAGTTATTGGTTTTGGGGTGGGGGTGTGGGCTTAAGTAGGATACTCTTTCCAAGGGCCGGTTCTGACTCGATGGCCCGAATGGCCTCCTTCTGCACTATAAATTATATGGCAAATGAGCTAAACCTGAGTCATTCAAATGTCTGGCCACTTTTTATTTTGGTGCCAATGTTAATGCTGCTATCAAAACCCATCCCGTCAAGTGGGTTTCTGTGCCCTCTTTAGTTGATGGCAAGGCTGCAAGGTGGAATTGACACAAATATAAGTCAGGGTTGTGCTGTACTCTTGAATTGGAATAAAGGTGTTGACGTTTGGCAGTTCCTCTCAATTGTTCACAATAATGACAGATAATTATTAATGGGCCTTGGCACTTGGCCTAATACCGAGCACATAAACCATTAGAGATGTTGGTAGTTTATTCTTTCAACAGAATACCAGGTTTTCCAATTAATCTTCTACAATTGCATCAGAACGTTTCAAAAGAAGTTGTGGAGCGTCAGTGTGAATGTTATGAAATTCAGACTCTATTCCGGGAATAAAGATGTATTAATCCTCCCTGCTCAGATTAAGGATGAACAAATGAACAGTTGCCTAAGTGATGGCTGAAACTGGAGATAATGCATTTGGCACTGTTTAAAATGTAAATTTCCTTTGCTATTTTATTATCTAAAAAGGCAAGCTTCCATGGTGAGATGGATTCTCTTTGAACAAGTTAAAACTGAACAGTGAGAGAGAAGAGAAGCCATGAAGCAGACATTCCTCTGCTCAGTCCCTTTATGGTACCGAGTTACTTAATCTCAATCAGCGCAATGGGAAGGACATTTCAATTGGATAAGCATCACTGGAATATGGAAGGGAAATTTTCCTCCACACAAGTGTACAGCCACTATGTTGGAAGTGCAGATATCAAACTCCAACAGAGCTAGTCAGAGGTCTACAGTTGGTCTGCTTTACTAAGTTTATGTCAAACATAATCAATGGGCTCCTTAAAAACAAAGGAAATCAAGGCAAAACTTAAGCATCTTTATATTCCCGGGTATTGGTATCTATGCAAAATAAGTAAAAGAATGTAAAAGTTTAAAATTGAGCCCATCAGTTTCCTGCGTTTTGAACCCCATTCAAATTACTGACGGTCTGGTTTGGACTTGGGTCTATTGTTTGCGATCCAATTTGATACAATTTCAATTCCTTAAAACCTTTCAGAATGAAGACATTAAATTGACAGCAACAGGTCTTTGATTCTTAGCAACTCTGTAATGCATATGGTACATATGCTTGATGGAGCTGTCATCAGATTAATATTTAATGTAGAATTATAACCAGGAGCACATATACATCAGCTTCTAGGCACCATCAACTGAAAGTTCTATGTATCTATGATCCCGCTGGAGGCCAGCATGAAACTTATTTGTATCCCACGAATGGGGTGCAACTTAAAGCCTGACCAGAATCTTTACCCCCACCCTCCCCTCCACCATGCCAACAGGAAGATGCGCAGGTCCAGAGCACATCTGGACCAACATGGCGTGCAGTAGTCACAACTTACATTTAGGGCCTCACTCCTATCAAGGACATCCGAGGAGATGATGATGCTGAAGACCTGCAACTACTGGACCCTGGAGTAGTGTTTTTCAAACGTTTTCTTCCCCGGGACACACTTTTGCCACCCGCTGACCTTCGGGACCCATGCTGGCCGAGCTTCTTGATACATGCCATATTCGCTACCATTTAATGCAAAAGGGGAGCCCGCTTGGTCCTCATGGTCTCACGTGAATCAGGTTCATGGGAGGAGAGGACAATGCTCCTATCAGATGCAGACTTCAGCCAATTCCTTTGTGCCGTCTTCATCTTTATGCAAACAGAAAATCAAACCTCGCAAATGTAGGTCATCATGAAGGGCAATGGCAACAAAATGCATGCTTTACTCAGCACTGGATACACCTGGGAGAGGGTACACCAGAATGCTTATAACCTCATGGGATTTTGGTGTGTTTTTATTGTGGTACAGCTACAGCAGCTTAATCTTTTAATTTGAAGTCAGCTTTAAGTTAATAACTGACTCGAGGGTCTCAATCTCAAAAGGAATTTTTCACTCACCACTTCTCTTTCAAAATCTGAAACTTCTCCTCTCATTTACTGGTACTTCCTGCATATAACACGCATGGGCTTTGCATCCTTATTTGCATTGGCACAATTGACAACACCATACGTCAAGAAATCATCTTCATACTACTTTGTACCTGAGTTAAGTTCCTTTTGTTTGCTGTTAACCATAGGCCCTAGAGCCCTGTACATAGTTATCACTAGCACTGATTATCCTGCTCTGGACTCTCCTGCGCAGCTATCTCCAGCAGATTCTGTTGCGAGATCCTGGCCAATAGATAAACTGCCCATTTGAGTCTCTTGTTGTCTCTTTTAAGAAACCATTTATTTACACAGTTCACTGGCCTTGCTTATAGAACATAGAACACAGAACAGGCCCTTCGGCCCTCGATGTTGTGCCGAGCCATGATCACCCTACTCAAACCCACGTATCCACCCTATACCCGTAACCCAACAACCCCCCCCCCTTAACCTTACTTTTTAGGACACTACGGGCAATTTAGCATGGCCAATCCACCTAACCCGCACATCTTTGGACTGTGGGAGGAAACCGGAGCACCCGGAGGAAACCCACGCACACACGGGGAGAACGTGCAGACTCCGCACAGACAGTGACCCAGCCGGGAATCGAACCTGGGACCCTGGAGCTGTGAAGCATTTATGCTAACCACCATGCTACCGTGCTGCCAGTAGCACAGTTGCTTGCCAGTAGCTGTAAAATGCAAGCAACGTTGCTCTGTAATTTGGTGCCAAAAGCACGTACTTGGAGGACGCTTGACGTCACGTGTGCATGCAGGGCATGTGACCTTCTCTCTGCTGCTGCCTGTGGCCGGAAACTCCACACAGCCTGATTTATTTAAATTTCAAAGCGGCAGTTACCGCTATTCTCAATGTACAAACCGGTAGTGGCTATTGGGAGCTTCTCCCGCGATCGGCACCATCGCAGAAACAGTGCGACTGATCACTCCATGACCCTACCAGTACCCGGCCACAACCCACATGCCGGTCCAGACCTGCACTTTTAAAAACCCTACCCGAGAGGAACACATCATGTGCCACATGGTGAGTGGCACGTCATGTGCAGATGGGTTGCACCGTTGGCAGGACCGGAAGATCTCGCCATGTGTGAACGGCCTGAAAGTTCTGGCCATTAACTCTGTCTCTCTCCACAGATGCTGCCTGACCTGTTGAGCATTCCAGTAATTAGTGTTTCTGAGATGGGAGAATTCCTATAATTTAAAACACTGAATGGAATTCTCCGAGCCTCCGTGCCGAAATCACAATTGGCGCGGGGGCAGAGAATGGGCGTTGACGGCGAAATCCCTGATTCTCTGGTCCCTGGCGAATCGGCATGAATCACGCATGCACGGTCTACGTGGCGCGGGTAGTGGGCCATTGACCCCCGTGGAGATTATCCAGCGTAAACTGCCCGAGTTCCCAACGGCATGCCTTTAACCACGTTTTGCCTGTCAGGAATGGCCAGTGGCGGCCGCGGAGTAAGTCCGCAGCCGCCCTGGTGGTGGATGGGGGAATCCTTCACCGTGGGGGGGAGGGGGTGGGGGGGGGGGGGGGCTCACGGACGGCCAGGTTGTGATCGGGGGCTACCGCGGGCGTGCGCGATCTTGGGGGTGGCCTATATTTTCGGGGCCACTATGCGGTGCCAGTCCGCATGTCGCACGGGGCCGCCATGGAAGGCTGCCACCGTGCACATGCACGGACTCCCGACCGGAAGTGCAGCTCCCCATATCCGTAGCCGGAACTGCGAGGAGTAGTCTGAGGCCCTGCTAGCTCCCTTCAGGAAGGAGAATAACTCTGGAATTTCTTCGGTGAAGTCCAGAGTGAAACACTCACGTTTTGACACTGGAGTGGGGACATAGCCCCATTATTGGAGAATCTCACCCACTTATTCAATTCCAGATGTATTAGGCAAACTGCATTAATCCTCCGCTCTTAAAAATGTCAAATGATAATTTTAAAGCAAACTTCGTTGTGAGGTTATGTTCTAGAAGTTACCCAATTGTGCTGGTTCATGGAAGATTTTGTGTTCAATTTGCAAGTGAGTTTAGGCAAGAGAACCCCTTTTGAAAACTAGTTCCTCCCAGAGCTCAAACTCTGCCAGTATTATTGGCTTGGATATTGTAATCATAATTCCTGCGCTTTTCATTCCCTGCTTGGATTCCTCTGCTTCTGTCTTTCATACCTTACACTATATTGAATGCCTCTCTTTTTCAATTTCTCAACTTCCTTTTCGGCGCAGGCTTGGAGCGATGAGGGCCTGTTCCTGTGCAGTACTTTTCTTTTTCTTTATTCCTATGTTTGGAAGTATCTATGGGGCGGGATTCTCCGACAACCCGCTGGGTTGGAGAAACCCTGGGAGGTGGCGCGAATCCCATCCTGCCGCTCCGACGCCGACTGTCGTATTCTCCGGCACCGGTTTTCTGGCGGAGGCGGGGATCACGCCTGCTGGTCGGGGGCCATTGGCAGTGCCCCCCCCCCCCGGCAATTCTCTGGTCCCCGATGGGCCGAGCGGCCTTCAGTTTCTGGCCAGTCTCGCTGGCGTGGATTGGACATAGTCCCACACGGTGGGATCTGGTTGGTAGGCCAGCTGGTGCGGTCCTTGAGGGGGTGGGGGGCCCCCCATGATGGCCTGTGATCGGGGCCCACTGATCTGCGGGCGGGCCTGTGCTGTGGGGGAACTCCTTCCTTCCATGCCGGCTCCTGTAGGGCTCCGCCATGGCTGGCACAGAGAAGAAACCGCCTTGCGCATGCGCCAGAATACGGCGGCGGGTCTGCGCACGCGCTGAACCACGCTAGCGGTTCTGCGCATGCGCTAACTCGCCGGCCTTTCGGCACCGGCTGGCGCGTGCCAACCCCTCCCACGCTGGCCTAGCCCCCGGAAGTGTGGAGGATTCCGCAACTTCCGGTCGGTCTGACAGCGGAGTGGTTCGCGCCGTTTTCTGCGCCGTCGTTGGGCCATCGTGGGGATTCTGGAAAATCCCGCTAATGATGTATGATATAATACTAAGTGATGCAGATCACAGAACACCTCTTTAACCCATGATTATGTTGAGTCAGATAATGGTTGTGTATGAGAATTCCCCTTAAACATACCTGGGTTGTGTTGGGAAAATTAGCTAGAGTTCAGAGAGTATATTGCTGTCTGGTGCTAAGGTCAGTAGATAAAGGATTATTCACAACTACGCGAGCCAAGATAGTCAAAGAGCCTTTTCATGATCATCGTCAATGAGGGACTTAACATCTTGTGGTGTTGCAGGGATGGGGATTGGAGAAGGTAGGTTGGCTACTGCAGCTCAGAGATTCCTACTCCAACATAAATTGGTGCTTCATTCAACTGGAATATGGATCAAATTTTGAAGTGTGTTTCAGGCTTTGATACTGAACTCACTGGCTTTGATTTGGAATGGCTTTTGTTGTGTAGTCGGCTGGAACCAAAAGTGAGCCAAGCTCTTTGGCTCTTACCTAAGATATTCCATCTATCAAAATTGGATTTCTACCCAATTGAGAAAAATACAGGCAGTGAACAAAATAAATCATAGCTTGTGTATTCTTTTACATAAATCATTTTTACTTGAGCTCTCTCAGTGGCTCAGCAAATATATTCGCTGCAGATCTGATCAAGTTTCTAGATACCTTGAATTGGTTGTATAGGATGCAGGTCCAGAAGTTATTCGTGAAGTATAAATCCACAATTATTTAATCACATTAATTTGAACATATCTCAAGTTATGTGAATCATTCTGATTTGCGATTTATCCATCGATAAAGGTGGCAGTGCTGAGAACAGTCCTTTTCAAACCTGGAGGGCGAGGAAAGTAAGCAACCACAGGGCTGAATTGTCAAGTCTTGGGGGCATGTGTATTCAGTGAGCTGTACTTTTGATGCACCTAATCTGGTGCGTAGCTCTGCATTGCAAACCATCAGGGTCCCAGGTTTGATCTGCAGATCACTTCTGAGCTCGTCAGTGTCATAATATACATACAGGTATATGATGGTGCACAGACAGGCAGTGATTGACACACAGGATGACCAATGAACACACAGAACAGAGCAGCCAATCACCAGACAGGACACGACCATTATAAAGCCAGAGGGTACCAGTTTTCCCGCTCTCTCGGGATCCAGCCTCTGAGACAGTCAGAGCCCATGAGCAACAACTAGAACAAACACCATGTGGTAGTAAGATAGTCTGGTCAGGTTAGCCTCAGGTCTCCAGTCAAGTCAGCATAGTGTCAACCCACAGTTAAAGTATGTATGATAGTTAAGAGTTCAATAAAATAGAGTTGCATTTCTTCAAGTGTTGGAAGCCTGTCACTCTCACTACTGCAGTAAACGCAGTCCTCGCAGGCCCAGCTTATCCAACACATCAGCCAGGGTGCCTGTAGGGATGCTACAATGGGCTTCAACTGGGATTCTTGCTTCTGACTACCCAGTAACCATCTTTAAATATAAAAATGTGTACGTGTGGTAATTGTCGACATCGATTGAGGACAGGAACAGGCTTAGCTCCACAGCTTGTCAACACAGACTGGCCAGACTCTCTCATCAATAATGGTCGCCCTAATAAGGTACTAGAGGATGCCTGATGCTGGTGAAACTGTACTCCCTCAATAAGTCTGCATTATCAGGAGATGAAAGGAGGGAAACATCTGAGTGAGAGAAAATTGATGAGATGAAAACTAAAAACAATTTGTGACTTGGGAATATCTTTTAATTAAAATTACAAATTGCAATTGACAGCCTCCACAATTCAAAAGTGCTCTATTTTCTATGAAATGGTAATCTTAGCCAATGGCAGTGACTCGAGTTTCAGATAGCAATGTAAATTGTTATTTTAGCACCTTAAATATCTGATTTTACAGTTACTGAAGGTTGAATCATCTATCTCTATCTATTTATCTTTGATTTGACTAAACCAGATGTAGAACGTATATTGAATAAAATGCTAATCTGTGTAGATTGTTGTTATTTATCTAGAAATTGTATCATTTTCTGTAATTTCGGTGCTGCCTGAAAGAGGGTAAACAATATTTATTTAGATAAATACTGAATCATCTTTATGGATAGCTTACTCTTGCTATGTAAATTGGTGCTTCAACATTGCATTCGTTCTCAAAAGTTCAAAGCATGTTCTGCATCAAAACATCAAAACTGTAGTGAGTTAATTCATTAAATATTAAAATTGATATAATCAAAGGAAGTCGGTTCCTTCTTATTTTCATACGTTTATGTTTCAAGCTTGTCCACTATCCTGCTGTGGCAAAGCTTCAATCTACTGAACTTTTATGCTGCAATATTCTATCTCTGTAATATTATGTTTTGCAGCACATGTCCCCCAATAGTCACCCCCAAAAAATTAATATTAATGCACCTATGGGCATGTATCTCTGCTTTTAAGTTCACTTTCTGATTTGTATTGTTAACCTCCCATCTGGACCCTGGTGCTCAAAATGGTGGCTTACATAATTGAAGACGAGAGCATTTTATTTTGCAACACATGTCGCTTCACTTACTCATGATGGATTGGCTGTCAATCACAGTCTCAAAGAGATTGGAAATGGCCATGTTACCTTACTGGACTTTTAATGAAACTGTGTTGTAAGATAAATGGCTCATTTCTTTTGGCATTGCCAGCTTCACTTCAAGTTCAATGGGTGTGGCCCCAAATATCTTGCCAAAGTCACTGTTCTTAATGTGTGAATCAAGATGGTGAGTAGCCTCAGGCTATTAACTACAAAAGGCAAGCCTGACAGCGGTTTTCCCATCCAATTTTATGTATTTTTTTGCTGTAAAGACCATACAGTGGTTATTTGGGGATGCAATTTCTCCTGTTTATAATAGTAGTGAAAACTTTGGTGTGGTTTTTAAAAATGTATTTACGGGATGTGGGCGTCGCTAGTTAGGCGAGCATTTATTGCCCATTCCCATTTGCCCTTCAGAAGGTGGTGGTTTGTTGCCTTCTTGAATTGCTGCAATCCTTGAGGTGTAGGTACAACCACTGTGCTGTTTGGGATGGAGTTCCAGGATGTTGACACAGCGACGGTGAAGGAAAACCCATATAGTTCCAAGTCAGGATGGGGAGTGACTTGGAGGGGAACCTCCAGGTGGCAGGTTGTCATCATTCTCCATCCCATGGACCAGACCCGTTGTTACTGCCAACCCAGGGCAGTGGGGGTGGGATGCGTTGTCCATGGCCCTGGCCAGTGTCTCCCCCCTCACCAGTCAGTGAACCTGGAAGCGATCAGAGCATCCCATGCGCGTTGGCCCTGGCGCACACATCGTACGGCTTCCTGTGCCTGCCTGGGTCCCATGTCCTGCCCACCCTTGCCCTCCCCCACATCGGACGAGGCCTGGCATTCATCCCCCTCCTCCTCTACTGTGTCTCCCCTCTGCTGCGCGATGTTGCGGAGGATGCAGCAGGGCGCCATGATGAAGGCGACCCTCTCAGTGTCATACTGGAAGTCCCCCCCCCCCACAGCAATCCAGGCACCTGAACCGCATCTTCAGGAGGCTGAAATACAGCTTGATCACGGCGCTGGTCGTGGCATGGGCATCTTTGTAGCGGGTCTTGGTGGAGGTCTATGGCCTCCAGATAGGCGTCATCAGCCACGACCACAGTGGATAACCCCTGACGCCCAGGAGCCAACCACTCAGCCGGGAAGCATCTCTCGCATATCAGGAATCGTCTAGTGTGCCAGGATGAATACATCATGCCCGCTGCCCGTGTATCAGGCGCAGACATGCGTGAAGCGCAGCTCAGTTCATGGATTGGAACAATTTTCATTTTGTTTAAAGCGAACTGTCATCTGCAGGTGCTCGTAGGGCAACATGTATCTCTTTGATCACCCTCTGGACCTGGGGCAAGACAGTGATGGTGGCGAGCCCCACTGCCTAGGATTCCTGATGGGCTTGGGACCACATTGAAATGGATGTATTGAGCCATCTGGGCATAAAGGGTCTCCCTGACATCGCGGATGTACCTGTGAACTAAGGTCTATGATTTCCAGGACAGGTCCTCACTCGGCACCTAGAAGGACCATGTGGCGTAAACGTTCAGGGCAACCTTGACGGTCACCAGGTGCGGGTGTTCCTCCTCTATACCCCCACAGTGCACCATGGTCTGGCAGATATATTGCACTGTGTCCCTGCTCAGCCGGAGTCTTCAACGGCATGCTCAAGTCCGGCAGATCCTCAAATGACAGGTGCTGCCAGAACACACGCCTCATGCAGCACCTCCTTGGCACCTACTCTTTCTCGGCCTGTTGGACGGCCAGCTCTCCATCCTCACCAGCTGCCTCCTGTTCCTTTGGAGCAGGAGCCATTGCTGCAGCATTCTCCTTGAGCAGCTCCAGTTTGTACAGCCACAGGGCATCCCCCAAGCTTGCAGCAACTAGCAGGAAAGCCACCATTGCTGGTTGAATTTCAATACCCATTATCCGCAGAGGGCGAAAGGCCGACATGTTAGCATAGTGCGTACCCCCGTGCCCAAACAGGTCCAACGGGCTACATGGTGTCCCCAGTTGGCACAGCAGGCTCTCCCTCGCCCACATCTCCGCACATGTGGCCCCATCATGGGGGCCTCTGGCCCTAACCCCTGTCCCTGGTGCCAGAGGTACCATCGGCTGGTACTGCCCTTGCCAGCGGTCCCTTTGCGGACCCACCTGGCGCCCCCCCCGTAGGGGCTACAGTGAGTGTTGCCCTAGGTGGGTAGCCTGATGTCCTGCTAATAGGTGGAGGACTGGAGTGGGGGGGGTGGGCATGGCAGAGGGTAGGGTGCAGGCAACCGTAAGGCTGGAATCACTGTAGAACTAGTGGCGAAAGTGGGTGATCAGTGAGTTGCGCAGCATGATGGCTGCTTTGCAGGCGTAGCAATGACAGTCTGTGCCTGGCCACTGCCCCAGTCCATGTAGGGGGGGGCACACCGGCCACTTGGCCTGTTCCCCCATCCCGCCCCCTCCCCTCCAGCCAGCCCGTCCAGTTTATGGCCCAGGAGCCCACAGTCGCACCTGTGCTGAACCACTGTGTACACCTGTATTAGGGGCTGTAAGGTAGGACCTGCACTACAGGTCGCCGGTAGCCCCTGCCGCCTAGCTCCGCCCACAAGGAGCCGTATAAATATGCGTATCCTCCATTGATCTGCCATTTCGTCAGCTGCAGTAGGAGGCCACGCATCTGACTGTAATAAAGCCACAGTTGTACCAATCTGAGTCTTTCATGCAATTGATCGTGCATCAATTTATTACAGTCGGATTTACTAAGAGATGGATATCAGAATCAAACCAGATTGCCTGCAGCTGGATCCACACTCGCCCTACGCCAGGAAGGACTTTAATCACTGGCTCGCTTGCTTTGAGGCCTACATCAACGCTGCGACCCCCACGCCGCCGGAAGCTCAGAAGATTCAGGTCTTATACTCCAGGTTGAGCTCCAACGTGTTCGCGTTGATCCAAGCGCCCTGAGTTATGGGAGCAATGGCACTCCTAAAAGAGAACTATGCACAGAAAGCAAACACACTCTTCGCCAAGCACGTACTCGCCACTTGGGCTCAACTCCCTGGTAAGTCTATCGAAGACCTCTGGCGGGCTCTAATCCCACTCGTACGGGACTGCGACTGTCAGGCCGTTACGGCCACTGAATATTCAATCTCCTCATGTGCGACGTGTTCGTAACGGGGATTGCGTCGGACCCCATCTGCCCCTTTGAACGCCTCAGCGTGGATTTCAAAGGGCCCCTCCCCTCCACCGACCGAAACATGTATATTCTCAGTGAGTACTCCAGATTCCCCTTCGCCATGCCATGCCCCGATATGTCATCTGCCACCGTCATCAAGGCCCTCGACATAATCTTTGCTCTGTTCGGATTTCCCGCCTACATCCACAGTGACAGTGGATCTTCATTCATGAGCGATCAGCTGTGTCAGTTCCTGCTCAGCAGGGATATCGCCTCCAGCAGAACGACCAGCTACGACCCCCTCCGGCCCGGCACCACCCTCCCCTCCCCCGGCACTCCTAGCATCAACCTCACCGGGGAACTCCACGTAGGCATACTGGGGGGTGGCATGGAGCAAGTGTCCCTATCCACCAAGGGAGAAGGAGAACGGGACGGTTTGGAGGGCCGTCCAGCTGGCCCTACGCTCCAGGTACCTCCCAGCCGCTCGCTGGCAGAAGGTCCTCCCTGATGCACTACACTCCATTCGGTCGCTGTGCACCGCCACAAATAACACACCCCATGAACGTGTTTTTACCTTCCCTAGGAAGACCACATCCGGGGTGTCACTCCCTACTTGGCTCGCAGCTCCAGGAGCAGTCCTTCTACGTAGGTACGTCTGACTCCACAAGAGCAAACCCTTGGTGGACAGGGTACACTTGCTCCATGCCAACCCACAGTGTGCCAACGTGGAGTTCCCCGACGGCCGCCAAGATACTGTCTCCCTTAGGGATCTGGCTCCCTCAAGTTCCACTCCAACACACTCCCCCACCCACGTGCCACCCTCTCCTCCCCCAGGCGCTCCCAACATTAGCCCCACCAGGTCCATCCCTACCTCCCCTGCCCACGCAAGAGGACGAGTAAGATTTTGGCACACTCCTGGAGTCATCCGACTACTGGCCAGAACCAACACTGACGTCGGTGTCACCAGCACCGCCAGCACTGACATCGCCACCACCGTTACGTCACTCCCAGCGAACAGTCAAAGCACCGGATCGACTTAACCTCTGACGGGCACCGGTCTATCAAAATGGACATTTTGTCCCCCCTCCCCATTGTAAATTATTGGCAAAACTGTATATAGTCCCACGCCAACCCCGCCGGACTCATTTTATAACAGAGGGTGAATGTGGTGAACCACTTTGCGCACCTGTATTGGGGGATTCAAGGTAGGACCTGCACTACAGGTTCGCCGGTAGCCCCTGCCGACTAGCTCCGCCCACAAGGAGCCGTATAAATATGCGCGTCCTCCTTCTGATCAGCCATTTCGCCAGCTGCAGTAGGAGGCCACACATCTGACTGTAATAAAGCCACAGTTGCACCAATCTGAGCCTTTCATGTAATTGATCGTGCGTCAGCACCTCTCTGTATTGATGCACGATCAATTGAACAAAGACTAGAGTTGGATACAACTGAGGCTTTATTGCTCTAAGGTGTGTGGCCTCCCACAGCAGCTGGCAAAATGGCTGCTGCATGGAGGACACATTATTTATACTCCACCTACTGGGCGGAGCCAGCAGGCAGGGACTACAGGCGAAACTGTAGTACTGGTCCTGCCATACATTACCTAATAAAGGTGTAACAGTGGTTTACCACATTTATCCCCTATTAAAATTGAATCCGGTGGGGGTGGTGGAGAACTATATACAGCAATTAATTTAAATTTACAATATTTGAGAGCAAGAAAAATGCCTTTTGAAGTCCAGTGGACCAGTTAGAGGTTTAACCAGTCCGGGGCCTTGATGTGCTGCTGGGAGCGACATAGTGGTGGCAGCGATGTCGATGCTGGCCAGATGTTCGGTGACTCCTGGAGTGTGCCGAAATCCTCTTCATCCTCAGGCGTGAGCAGGGGAAGGACGGATGGTCCTGGTGGGGTTGATGCTGGGAGCATCGGGGGAGGGGAGGGTGGTGCCGAGCTGGAGGGGTGTGTATGTGTGGAACCTGCTGGTGCCAGGTCCCTGTGGGAGACAGTATCCTGGCGGCCGTCGGGGTACGCCACGTAGGCATACTGGGGGTTTGCATGGAGCAATTGCACCCTCTCCACCAACGGGTCCGCCTTGTGGAATCGGACGTGCCTGCGGAGCAGGACTGGTCCTGGAGCGGCGAGCCACGTCGCGAGCAAGACCCCGGATGTGGACAACCTGGGGAAGGCAAAGAGATGTTCATGAGTGTGTTGTTAGTGGCAGTGCACAGTAGTGACTGAATGGAGTGTAGTGCGTCAGGGAGGTCCTCCTGCCAGCGAGAGGCTGGGAGGTTCCTGGACCGTAGGGCCAGTTGGACAGCCCTCCATACCGTCCCGTTCTCCCTCTCCACCTGTCCGTTTCCCCGGGGTTGTAGCTTGTCGTTCTGCTGGAGGCGATACCCCTGCTGAATAGGAACTGACGCAGCTCATCGCTCATGAAGGAGGATCCCCTGTCACTGTGGATGTAGGTGGGGAAACTGAACAGAGCGAAGATTGTGTTGAGGGCTTTGATGACGGTGGCAGACGTCATGTCAGGTCATGGGATGGCGAAGGGGAATCTGGAGTACTCATCGACCTAACTGAGAATATACGTGTTTCGGTCAGTGGAGAGGAGGGTTGAAATCCACGCTGAGGCATTCAAAGGGACGGGAGGCCTTCACCAGGCGCGTCGGGTCCGGCCATAGAAGTGCGGCTTGCACTCCGCACAGACCTGGCAGTTCCTGGTGATTGTCCGTACTTCCTCAACGGAGTAGGGCAGGTTGTGGGCCTTGACAAAATGGCACAATCGTATGACTCCCGGGTGACAAAGGCTGTCGTGCAGGGCCCGGAGTCGGTCTACTTGTGCGCTGGCACATGTACCTCGGGATAGGGCATCTGGGAGATCGTTGAGCTTGCCGGGGCAATACAAAATCTTGTAATTATAGGTTGAGAGCTCGATCCTCCACCTCAAGATCTTATCGTTCTTGATCTAGCCCCGCTGTGTGTTATTAAACATGAGGGCTACTGACCGTTGGTCAACGAGGAGAGTGAATCTACTGCCGGCCAGATCATGCTTCCAATGCCGCACAGCTTCAACGATAGCTTGGGTCTTTTTTTCAACGGAGGAGTGCCGAATTTCTGAGGCATGAAAGGTGCGGGAGAAGAATGCCACAGGTCTGCCTGCCTGATTGAGGATGGCGGCTAGGGTGATGTCTAATGCGTCGCTCTCTACTTGAAAGGGCAGTGTCTCATGAAAATGAAATGAAAATCGCTTATTGTCACGAGTATCCTTCAATGAAGTTACTGTGAAAAGCCCCTAGTCGCCACATTCCGGCGCCTGTCCGGGGAGGCTGGTACGGGAATCGAACCGTGCTGCTGGCCTGCTTGGTCTGCTTTATAAGCCAGCGATTTAGCCTTGTGAGCTAAACCAGCCCCTTGCCCCTCATCTACTGCGTGCATCCCGGACTTGGCGATATCGGCTCTGATACGGGCGAAGGCCTGTTGTGCCTCGGCCGTCAGGGGAAAGTGGGTGGACTGTGTGAGTGGGCGGGCCTTGTTCGCATAGTTTGGGATCCACTGGGCGTAGTATGAGAAGAACCCCAGGCAGCGTTTGAGGGCCTTGGGGCAATGGGGAAGGGGAAGCTCCATGAGGGGGCGCATGCGGTCGGGATCAGGCTCCAGAACACCGTTCTGGACCACATAGCCGAGGATGGCTATGCGGGTCGTGCTAAACACGCACTTCTCCTTGTTGTAGGTAAGGTTTAGGAGTGTGGCGGTGTGAAGAAATTTGGCAAGGTTGGCATCGTGGTCCTGCTGGTCATGGCCGCAGATGGTGATGTTGTCTAGGTAGGGGAAGGTGGCCCGCAAACCATACCGGTCGACCATTCGGTCCACCTCCCTTTGGAAGACCGAGACCCCGTTAGTGACGCCGAAGGGAACCCTGGAGAAGTGATAGAGGCGACTGTCCGCCTCGAAGGCTGTGGTTGGACGGTCCGATTTACGAATGGGGAGCTGGTGGTTTTGACGTCTACCGTTGAGAAGACCCGGTACTGTGCAATCTGATTGACCATATCAGATATGCGTGGGAGCAGGTACGCGTCGAGCTGCGTGTATCGATTGATGGTTCGGCTGTAGTCCACGACCGTTCTGTTTTTCTCCCCAGTTTTAACAACTACCACTTGGGCTCTCCAGGGGCTATTGCTGGCCCCGATGTGCCTTCCCGAAGCAGCCGCTGGGCCGCGGACCTGTTGAAGGTCCGTCCTGGGTGCTCCTGGTGGCGACGGGTTTGCAGTCCGCGGTTAGATTTGCGAAGAGGGAAGACGAATCAGCCTATAGGATTGCGAGGCCGCACACAGTGAGGGTGGTAGGGGCCCGCCGAATTTTAGGGTGAGGCTCTGGAGGTTGCACTGGAAGTCCAGGCCTAGTAGTAGGGCTGCGCACAGGTTAGGGAGGATGTAGATGCGGAAGCAACTGAATCCTACGCCCTGGACCATGAGTGTGACCGTACAGTATCCCCGGATCGCGACGGAATGGGATCCGGAGGCCAGGGAGTTCCTTTTGTTGGCGGGGTGTACCGCGAGGGAGCAGCGCCTTACCGTATCCGGGTGGATGAAGCTTTCGGTGCTCCCAGAGTCCAGCAGGCAAGAGGTCACATGGCCGTTGATTTTCATGCTGGTCTAAGCGGTGGCCAGGTTGTGCGGGCGCGATTGGTCGATTGTCACTGAGGCGAGTCAAAGTCGGTCGTTGCTGACGTCAGATGATGGGGAGCTTGGGGGGCCCAGGTCCTGAAATGCAGTTGGTGTCCATGTGCCGTGGGGAAGATCTTGAGGGGGACAAAATGGGCCCATGGGCCGCACGTGGTCTGAGGGGGTGAAGATGGCGGCGCCCACTAGCTGCGTGCAGTCTGTGGAGGTGAAGATGGCGGTGCCCACTGTTCACGTGTGATCCGGGAAGGTGAAGATGGCAGCGCCCATTGTCCGTAGACTGGGGTGGTGGGGGCAACAGTGGCGACAGCACGGGCCTGGCACACCACGGCGAAGTGCCCCTTTTTACCGCAAGCTTTACGCGGGCCGGGCAGCGTTGGCGAGGGTGTTTCTGCTGGCCGCATAAATAGCATTGGGGGTCCTCGGGTGTGATGACTGGCACATGGCGCAGGCGTATTGGCTCG
The DNA here is from genome assembly GCF_902713615.1 of Scyliorhinus canicula. NCBI lineage: Eukaryota > Metazoa > Chordata > Chondrichthyes > Carcharhiniformes > Scyliorhinidae > Scyliorhinus > Scyliorhinus canicula. Next base: position 84,375,299 of record NC_052158.1, on the reverse strand, counting down.
GTAAGGCCCCCGCTTGTGCGGCCATTTGTGGGGTCCACGATGTGTAGGAGGGGTGGACTGCACGGCTGGGGGTGTAGGCCCGAATGTTGCGTGAGGCGACCGTCATGGAGAGCGCTAGCTTCTTTGTCTCAGCGAGATCGAGCGTGGCCCCTTCTAACAGTCTTTGGCGTATGAGGTCCGACCCAATCCCCGTAAGGAACGCATCCCGCATAAGGAGGTTTGAATGTTCAGTGGCCGTAACGACCTGACAGTCACAGTCCCGGACAAGTGGCATTAGGGCCCGCCAGAAGTCTTCGATGGACTCACCAGGGAGTTGAGAGCGAGTGGCGAGTATGTGCCTGGCGAAGAGCGTGTTTGTCTTCTGCGCATCGTTTTTTTTGAGAAGCGCCATGGCGTCTGCGTAGTTCGTGGTGTCCTGGATCAGTGGAAACATGCTGGAGCTCAACCTTGAGTACAGGATCTGTATCCTCTGAGCCTCCGAGATAGCACTGGGCGCTGAGTTCATATACGCCTCTAAACAAGCTAGCCAGTGATTGAAGTCCTTTTTGGCATCGCTTGATTGCGGATCCAGCTGCAGGCGGTCTGGCTTGATACGGAGGTCCATTTTTAGAAAATCTTAAAGCAATAAATTGATGCATGATCGATTGAACAAAGACTAGAGTTGGATTCAATTGAGGCTTTATTGCTCTAAGATGTGTGGCCTCCCACAGCAGCTGGCGAAATGGCTGCCGCATGGAGGACACACATATTTATACTCCGCCTACTGGGACGAAGGCAGCAGGCAGGGACTACCGGCGAACCTGTAGTACAGGTCCTACCATGCATCACCTAATAAAGGTGTAACAGGGGTTTACCACATGTATCCTCCCTCCTTTCTGTCCCTCATCAGCCATGACACCGGTTTCACAATTTTCAAATGCAAAAGTGAACCGCACCGGCAGGAAATGGGCCCATTGGAGGCGGAGAATCGCGGAAGCCCGGGAGAATATCGGGTCAGGCCCGCTAATGATATGCAGATGGAGTCTACTGTAGGTGCGTTCCTGAATGCTTTGACCCCGCTGTCGAGGTGATGGAGAATTGCGATTTGGAGTCAAATCGGCACCCACCACGCTTTTGGCGTTGGAACCTATTCTCCGCCCAATCCTATTTCCTGTTTTCAACGTCAGCCAACAGAGAATGCCGCCCCTGGTTTTTGAGTCCCAAAGCCAAACCTGGGTAGAGATATTTAAGAAAGAGATAGCTGTGTACAAGGTAGGTAGTTACACTGCAGGATTTACTGTGGTCTTGTACCCACCTCCCCCACTCTTAGGAGTCAGTGAGTTAAATATAAATACACTGGCAATTGATGTGCACAGAAAAACAAAAGCACAAGATCTTTGGGACTACGTTATTCATTATTTTCACACTTAATTGTGAACATACTCAGCTAATGAATTATACTGCAGCATGTTGAAAACGAGCAAAGTTTATATAATGTGGTGATTAACATATAGCATATCCCCATTTTGGAACATTGCAGGGAGGATGGTGGGAAATATTCTTCAAGGATTAGAATAACCAGTGCCAGAGAGACCAGCTGTGCTGAAATTAAGTAGGGACAGAAAGATTGTCATGGAATGTTGAGAGAGAAATAGAAATTAGACAAGAGGAAGGAAAGTGGACAGGGGAGGAAGAGGAATGCAAAAAGACAAACTGCAGCATGAAGGCAGCCAACAGACAGTTAAGGACACACATACCCAGAGAGATACAAGAACGAGTAATAAGTAGGTGGACATCGGAGCATATCTGAAGCCATGGAGTGAGTATTCATCTTTATCTGGTATGTCTAAAAGACACAGGAAATGTATGACCACAGTAAGTTTACCATTATCTGCAACTAAGAAATACCTATGAAAATGAAATGAATGAAAATCGTTTGTTGTCACAAGTAGGCTTCAAAGGAAGTTACTGTGAAAAGCCCCTAGTCACCACATTCCGCCGCCTGTTCGGGGAGGCTGATGCGGGAATTGAACCGTGCTGCTGGCCTGCCTTTGTCAGCTTTAAAAGCCAGCTCTTTAGCCTGTGCTAAAGGATCAGGAACAGGTAAAGTTGCCATAGTCCCAGATGACATTCAGCTGCTTTTCTCTTTGAGGGAAAGACCTGACTGGTGGTGATTTAACCTGAGGATCACCACACCTCAGACAAAGGGCAAAGTTGAGAAGGTGGGGCCTTCACGAATAACCTCAGCTGGTATGGGAATTGAACCCACATTGATGGCCGTGCCTTGCATCACAAACCTGCTGTCTAGCCAAGTGAGCTGAACCAGGAGCAAGTGCCACACTCCAGTTAGGGACCATAACCTTTAAAAAGCAATCCAAACACCCAGTAATTTAATCAACAGAATATGCCGCATTCCACACTTTTCAACAAAATTACAAACTTTATTTGACATAGAATAAATTAAATAAAGCAAAAATGATTAACTTAACACTCTATTTTACACCCACATGTGCTCCATGCTTAAGTTTGTATTTCCTCCCCCCAAAATTCCATTGTATGTTACAATATCTTAAAGTATCTGTAGGACCAAGTAAAAAAGGCCACAGACCTCTCGAAACTATTTTTTCCTAGTTCCAGCTATTCTCAGAGGTTGGAATTTCATTGACTGCCTCTTGACTGTGAATAGCTCCGGCACTTGATCTTAATACTTCTAAACTAATCTTTTGGTTGGTATCTTTTGCCCCAAGATCCTGTGAGGACCATTGTAGATGTTTCCACCAGCTACAAGCTATGTAGTCTTCCAACTTCTTTTCCCTTATGAAATCCAAATTGAGATTGAGCAATACTTGCATTCCACATGGCAAATAATGAAATTAGCTTTATCTCAGATTACAGTGCAGGCTTCACTTACTGTAATTTACTTCGGCCTTCCTTTCCCAGTGGGCTGTACCATACCATCCTGCCAACACTCTCAGCAAACAATCAGATAAGTTGAAACCAGAGAATGGCCTGAAATTCCACCCACCTCCATGAGAATGTGGCATGCTCTGGGATATCCTCAAAGAGGCCTTCAGGTTACTTATCCCTCATTTACAATTTCTTCCTGATCTGGATAAATAAATGAATTTTACAACCCTTCAGGATATACCAATGCTTTTAAACTAATTTGGCTTTAACTCCCAAAACAAAAGATCTCTCTGGACTACCCTTACTGAAACAATTGCAGACATCATTTCTTCACCAAAAGGGACAAAGATAGTCATCCATTGTTTAGGTTTTTCCTCCTGCTGTTTTATGGCTCCACCCTGTTAAGTTAGCAGGTGCCAGCCTTTTGATAAAGATGAACACTTGTTTAAATTGTAATCAACTCAGGCTTGTTAGAGCTGTACCACATCAGATGTTTACCAAATTTAAATTGGGCTTTCCCACAGTTCTCTCCAGTTAAACTTTAATTCCGAAAACTACATGTGATATTCTGAAACTATTATGAACTAAATATTCCTGACACATGGGACGGGATTCTCCCCTACCTGGCGGGGCAGGAGGGTCCCGGCGCCGAGGTGTGGCGTGAACCTCCGCACCTTTAGGGGCTAGGCTGGCCCCGGAGTGGTTGGCGCCCCGCTGGCTGGCGGAGAAGGGGCTTGGTGCCACGCCAACCAGCGCAGAAGGGCCTCCACCGGCCGGCGTGAGTTGGCGCATGCGCGGGAGCGCCAATGTGTGCTGGCGTAATCCCAGCGCATTCGCGGGGGTGGGATCTTCTCCGCGTCGGCCATCGCGGAGGACCACAGCGGCCGACGCGGAAGAATAGAGTGCCCCCATGTCAAGGCCCCGATCGGTGGGCCCCGATCACGGGCCAGGCCACCGTGTGGGCACCGCCCGGGGCCAGATCCCCCCGCGCCCCCCCGAGGACCCCGAAGGCTGCCCGCGCCCCCAGGTCCCGCCTGTAAGTACCTACTCTAATTTACGCCGATGGGACCAGCCGAAAACGGAGAATCGCTGGGCCCCGGAGTGCCAGCGGCCGCTGACCAGCGTGATTCCCGCCCCCACCAAATCCCCGGCGCCGGAGAATTCGGCAGCCAGCGAGGGCAAGATTCACGCTGCCCCCCGGTGATTCTCCGACCCGGCGGGGGGTTGGAGAATCCCAACCCTCATGTTAAAAGAGCTAAATTCCTTGAAATAAGAGCTTCCAGAGCAAATAGACGGAGACGGTTTTTTCAATAATGTGCCCGATGGAGGTGAGAAGAAAGCCTTTAAAGGTATTAAGCTGAGGATAGAGTATAATTATATTCTGAACTTGGGAAGATAACACCTGGATCACTGTACACTGACCTGGTCTCAATTTTATAAAAAAAGGATGAAGTGGCATTGAATAGAGTGCAAAAGAGATTCACATGGATGATACCAGACTACTGAGAGGATATACTTAGCAGGAAAGGCTGAACAAGCTGGTGCTCTTTTTCTCTAGAAAAGGGAAAGCTGAGAAGTGACCAGACAAAGGTCTTTAAGATTACGAAGGGATTTGGAAGAATAGATATAAAGAAGGTATTTCCCCTTGTGGTCAGATCAAAAATAGGGACCAGAATCTAGGATTGTCACCAATAAGTGCAATCGGGCATTCAGGAGAAATGTAATTACCAAAGAGTGGTGAGAATGTGGAATTGGTCATTACAAGAAGTAATTGAGATGAATTTTATCCGAGGGGAAGCTAGATAAGCACATGAAAGATAAGGAAAAGAAGGATATGTTGATTGTGTGAGGTGAAGGTAGGTGGAAGGAAGATAATGTGGAGCACAAATGATAGAGGGGCCAAATAGACTGCTTAGACCGACTCGGGAGACTTTCGAAGTGGTGGGCAACATCCAGATGCAGAGGTCCCACCCCCATTTCTGGAAGATCACGTCTTTTGCCGGGAAGGAGCAGAGGATGTGGTACAAATCCCACAGCTAGGAAATCCAAACATAGCAGGCCATAAAAAATTTGTGCTGAGCTCAGACCCCATTTTCACATTCAAAGGACATTAATCTGCAGTGCAGACTTCACACATTGATGGAAAAGCTGTCAATGCTCTTGAAGGCCAAATATGGGGCAGGATTCTCTGACCCTGCCAGGTTGAAGAATTCAGGGGGGGGGGGGGGGGGGGCGGAGGGGGGCGGCGTGCATCCCAGCCCGCCGCCGGCTGCCGAATTCTCTGGTGCTGGTTTTCGGGTGGGGATCATGCCACGCCGGTTGGGGGCCATTGGCAGCGCCCCCCCCCCCCCTCCCCCCCGGCAATTCTGTGGGTCCCAATGGGCCGAGCGGCCAGGTCCCCGAGCGGGTGGCTAGGTAAGTCCTCGGGGGGATCCGGCCCCGGGGGGGGGGGCTTCCACGGTGGCCTGGCCCACGATTGGGGCCCACCGATCTGCGGGCGGGCCTGTGCCGTGGGGGCACTCTTTCCTTCCGCGCCGGCCTCTGTAGGGCTCCACCATGGCTGGCGCAGGAACACGCCGGCGGTTCTGCCCATGCACCAACGTGCACCGGCCTGTCAGCGCCAGTTGACGCGGCGCTAACCCCTCCGACGGCATGTCCGGAGAAAGCATCGTGGGAGGCGGGACATCACGGTTTGGTGGTGGGCGTGGAACCCTGCGCAGTGCCCGTCTGTTGCGTCGTAGGAAGGAGCCATCAGCCATGCGGACGAGGAACGATCTCGGGGCCACTTGCGTGACCACCACAGCTGTGGCGGACCAGCCATTGTCAGGCAGCTGCACACGAACACGATCAGTTGGGACCAGCTCGGGGAGATCCGTGGCATGAGCGTTGTATGCTAATTTCTGTTGGGCCCGAGACTGCTGCATCTTTTGTATGACCGTGAGGTGGTCAAGGTCTGGAACATGGATGGCTGGAACCGTGGTTCGCAGAGTGCGATTCATGAGCATCTGTGCAGGAGACTCCCAGTGAACAGCGGGGCTGCTCTGTATGCCAGCAGTGCCAGGTTGGAGTCGGAGCCTGAGTCTGCAGCCTTGCATAGTAATCTCTTGACGATATGGACCTCTTTCTCGGGCCTTCCGGGGGCTGGAGGTGACGTGACGAAAGTTGTATAGCTGGGCAAACTCAGACCACTCCTGGCTGTAAAAACAGGGACCGTTGTCACTCATCACCGTGAGCGGTATCCCATGGCAAATGTTTCTTTGCGTTCTTTAATCACCGCCTTCGACGTGAGGTCTGACAGTTTCACCACTTCGGGGTAATTGGAGAAGTAGTCGACCAGGAGGACATAGTCACGCCCCTTGGTGTGGAAAAGGTCGACACCAACTTTGGACCCTGGGGAGGTCACTATCTCATGTTGCTGCAGAGTTTCTTTGGGCTGAGCTGGCTGAAATTTTTGACATGTAGGGCAGTAGAGAACGATGTTGGCAACGTCCTGGCTGATGCCCGGCCAGTAGACTGCCTCCCGAGCTCTGTGTCGACATTTCTCGACCCCCAGGTGACCCTCATGGATTTGGCCGAGCACCACAGCTCGCATGCTCTGCGGAATCATGATTCTATCGAGCTTCATGAGGATGCTGTCCACCACCGTCAGGTCGTCCTTGATGTTGTAAAAATGGAGACACTGTCCCTTCTGCCATCCATGGGTGAGGTGCTGCATCACACGCTGTAGCAGAGGATCCTTGGCCGTCTCCTCATGAATTTGAACGACCCTCTCATCAGAGGCCGGAAGGTTGGAGGCACATAATTGCACCCGCGCATCGATTTGGCAGACAAAGTCTGTTTGCTCACACGGTGTGGTGATAGACCTGGAAAGGGCATGTGCAACAATGAGTTCTTTGCCTGACGTGTAGACAAGTTCAAAATCGTAGCGGCGTAGCTTGAGAAGGATTCGTTGTAGCCGGGGTGTCATGTCGTTTACGTCCTTCTGGATTATGTGGACCAATGGCCTGTGGTCCGTCTCAACCGTGAATTTTGGGCGGCCATCCCTACAGTCGTGAAACTTGTCGATTCCCGTTAGGAGGCCCAGGCATTCCTTCTCAATTTGAGCGTACCATTGCTCAGTGGGCATCATGGCTCTGGAGACATACGCAGGAGGAGGAGTCATCCCATTGGAGGAGCACTGCCCCAATACCGTCCTGGCTCCATGGTGGGATCGACAAATGCCAGCACTGGGGCTGTGGTAAGCTTTGCCCTCAGCTCACACCATTCTTTCTCATGAGTGGGCAGCCACTGGAATTCCGTCGACTTTCTGACGAGATGGTGGAGGGCTGTGGTGTGGGAAGCCATGTTGGGAATGAACTTCCCGAGGAAGTTGACCATCCCTAGAAAGCGGAGGACCGCCTTCTTGTCCTCTGGGGTCTTCATGGCGTTGATCGCCAAAATCTTGTCAGCATCTGGCTGCACGCCTAGCTGCGAGATGTGGTCACCAAGGAATTTGATTTCTGATTGAGCCCTGTTGAGTCAGAGACCATGCTCGTAGATTCTGTGGAATACCTGCTTGAGGCGATTGATGTGTTCTTGAGGGGTTGTGGACCAGATTGTGACATTGTTAACATACACGCGCACCCCGTCGATACCCTCCATCATCTGTTCCATGATGTGGTGAAATACCTCTGAGGCAGAGATGATGCCAAAAGGCATCCAGTTGTAGCAGTAGCGACCGAACGGGGTATTGAATGTGTACAGCTTGCGACTGGATGCATCCAGCTGTATTTACCAGAACCCCTTGGAGGCGTCAGCTTCGTAAAGAATTTGGCATGAGCCATCTCGCTGGTCAACTCTTCTCGTTTTGGTATTGGGTAATGTTCCCTCATGATGCTGCGGTTTAAATCTTTGGGGTTGATACAGATTCGAAGCTCCCCTGAAGGCTTCTGGATACAAACCATGGAGCTGACCCAGTCGGTGGCTTCTGTGACCTTTGATATGATGCCCTGGTCCTGGAGGTCCTGCAACTGCTACTTGAGGCGGTCCTTGAGGGTGCCGGCACCCGACGCGGTGCGTGAACCACAGGGGTGGCGTTTGGTTTGAGCAGGATTTTGTATCGGTATGGGAGTGTTGGGGTACTGAGTGATGATGTAATCAATTTTAGCCTGGAAGTTTTCATCAGGTGAGGCCGTCGCCTGTGAGGATGACATGGTGTGGACTCGCTGAACCAGGTTCAGGAGTTTGCAGGCCTGAGCACTCAGCAAGGATGCTCTGTCAGTTCCTACAATCTCAAATCGCAGTGTCGCTTTAAATTACTTATTGGAAACTCCGAGTTGGCATGAGCCACTGGCAGCTATGGCATTGCCATTGTAGTCAAGGAGCTGGCAGGCCGGTGGAAGAATGCTTGGTTTGACGCGGATGGTGTCGAGATCGGATTTCAAGATGAGGTTCGCCGATGCGCTGGTGTCCAGTTTGAACCGGATGCGAGCCTTGTTGACTGTGAGGACAGCACACCACTCGTCGTCGGGATCCACGCTGAGGATCGGGAGGTGCTTCACTATCTTGGAGCGACGCAGCACATGCTTCGCAATGGTGCCCATCCGGTATGGGAATTTGAGGCACTCAGCCTCAGGATCTGTTGCGTTGTCGGGGTCGGAGTCTGGCATGGCCTGCTATACGGATCGGACGCTACAATGCGGACATGTCATGACGCCAACGACAGTGCGTTCCGTGCGCCAGCGCACATGCGCCGTGCGGTCGAACGACGTACGCACCTGCGCAGGCTGGTCTTCTGTCGCCGTCCTCTCGATTGTGGCGCGCATGCGCAGGGGCCCAGGAAAAGTGCGCAAAATGGCGCATTTGTGCGATGGCCTGTACCCGTTCCGCCTCGTTGGAGGTTAGCTTTGCCGTTTCTGCCACCCTGATGTGGGATTACCGATTGTTAGCATGTTCGTGGAGAACGCACGTTTCGATGGCGATCGTGAGTGTGAGCTGCTTGACTTTCAGGAGCTGCTGGTGAAGGGAAATCGGAGTGGAATCCGAAAACGATCTGATCCCAGATCATGGAATCAGTTTTCGAGTCATAGCTAGATGACTGCGCGAGGCTGCGGAGATGGGTCAAAAAGGATTGAAAAGGTTCATCCTTACCCTGAAGCCTCTGCTGGAAAACGTACCGTTCAAAGCTCTCATTCACCTCAATGTCGCAGTGGCTGTCGACCTTCAGCAGGACTGTTTTAAATTTTGTCTTGTCTTCGCCTTCAGTGAACGGAAGGAAGTTGTAGATGTGGATGGCGCGGTCCCCGGCTGTGGAGAGGAATAGTGCGATCTTCCTGGCGTCTGATGCGGCCTCGAGGTGGGTGGCTTTGAGATAGAGCTGGAACTTCTGTTTGAAGATCTTCCAATTTGCACCGAGGTTGCTGGCGATGCGGAGCTGCGGAGGAAGGTGGACGTTTTCCATGTCGCCGGATGGTTGTTTGCTGGTCAACCCTGATTCATTCAAGGTAGGCCCGTCAATTTTCAGCATCACTACCTGGTATGATGATGTGTTGAGCTGGCTGTGTCGATGTGGACTGCACTTGATGCAGTGTAGCGAGAGACAGACGTCAAACACTTGATTAGATGCAACGCAATTTTATTTAACATCTAAACTATTATACATGTTCAACTGTGGATTGACACTATGCTGACTTCAATGGAGACCTGACACTAGCCTGACCAGACCTACTAGCTACCACATGGTGTTTGCACTGGCTAGCTCACGGGCTCTGACTGTCTCAGAGGCTGGGTCCCAAGAGAGCGGGAAAACTGGTGCCCTCTGGCTTTATAGTGGTTGTGTCCTGTCTGGTGATTGGCTGCTGTGTTCTGTGTGCTCACTGGTCATCCTGTGCGTCAATCACTGCCTGTCTGCACTCCATTATATACATAGATATATATTATGACAGGAATCAAATGCATCCTGTTGGACTTATTCTGAAGCAAATACTAGCCATCGATTGAAGTGAGCTAACTAATACTCTGATATTCGATGGGATTTTGTTTCATCTCCAGTCAGTGACGATGGAGGGCATACGAGATGGTATGAAGTAGTAATGGGTGGTGTGAGGTGGCACAGAGGAGAGATGAGAGTATGAGGCGGCTTGATGGGTATGGTTATCTGTCTTTCTGCTCATATGTAAAGGGTCAGCAACTGTATCATAGTGCTAGACAACACTCGATGCCAGCACCGAGATCCCCAAATCGGGCGGCACACCAGGTGCGAGACCAAACACAAGTCAACCGACTCATTCCATCCGTCCGCACAATCTGGTTCACTCTCTCACTGCACATAATTCAAATAATGAGATTTAAATTATCCATTTGGTTTATTGAATATGCGGACGTTGTATGCACCTGGGGCCCGGGAGTCAGCGGTCGCTCCTGCGAGACTCATCCGGGTGCCATTTAGCACTAGTTTCCAGAAACATGGATCAGGCATGATGGCACGTCGGGGCGTCTTGCAGGCCATTAGAGAGCCCCGGTGGTCAGGGACAGGGCAGGATATGGTACAGCCGCACAGTGGTTAGCACGGTTGCTTCACAGCGCCAGGGTCTAGGGATCAATTCCCGGCTTGGGTCACTGTCTGTGCTGAGTCTTCACATTCTCCCTGTGTCTGCATAGGTTTCCTCCTAGTGCTCGGTTTCCTCCCACAAATCCTGAAAGACGTATTTTTTAGCTGAATTGGATATTCTGAATTCTCCCTCCGTCTATCCGAAGAGACGCCGGAGTGTGGCGACTAGGGGATTTTCACAGTAACTTCATTGCAGTGTTAATGTCAGCCTATTTGTGACACTAATAAAGATTATTATTAGGGTAGTCCCCTGGCACTGCCAGCCTGGCACCCTGACAGTGCCACCCAGGCACCCTGACAGCGCCACCCAGGCACCCTGGAAGTGCAACCATGGCACTGCAGTGTGCCAGGCTGGCTGAACCAAGGTGCCTGGGTACCAGATTGGCACTGTGGTGTTGGGTCCTGGGGGGGGGGGGGGGGGAAGGGAGGAAGAAGGGGGGGCTTTCCCATGAGAGCATTAGTGGGGGCCGAAAAGGGACATGGGGCGAAGGGTGTGGTCTTGAAAGGGGGGATGTTGAGATCAGGGTAGCTGTCCAAAATGGCTCCCTGATCTGCAAGGAGCTGGTCCTCACTCACCAATGTGTTCAGGCTCCCAAAAATGGCCAAGTGCCTTTGAACCCAGGCGGGGTGAATCCCAGCGCTGTAGCCACCGAGAAGCACCCTGACAAATGTGCCCAAAAGCAGACGTAGATTTATTTTCCCGCCGAATCGAGTCTCTGGAATAAAGCATTGGAATTGTAATCCCAAGGTAGTCAAACCTCAAAATAATAATAATGCGACCTTCTTTCAGCACTAGAGGAGCACAAAAGACAGCCCGCGACGAAGTAATCTCCATATAAAATGCAAGCCTATTTCAGATTCGGGATGAACACAAAATAGTAAATATTCTGACTGAGTACTTTTATCAAGTCTTCACAAAGGAAGATATAACCCAGCTGACCTCCCCAAAGACATCTCAAGACAAATCAAGTTCCAAGCTCTTAAGTGCAATGGAAATTCTCGACAAGTTAATTGAATAAAAAAACAGATCAATTCTCAATGATAGATGGTATTTAACTCAGAATGCTGAAGGAGGCCAGCAAAGGAATTTGCGAAGCACTGGTAATCATTTATCAAGGAGTTATTGAACACTTGGGAGGTACCAGAAGATTGTAAATCAGCTGATATGGTGCCGATATTCAAATGAAGTTGATGGAGGCAGCTAACAACCCAATTGTCTTCGCTTTAATGTAGAATAACTGTATTCGCCATCTGGAACAAACATGAGGACCATCTGTGCAACAAAAGACAAGCAAATAGCAGTAAACGTGAATTGAATAGGGGATGGTTCTGCTTGACCAAACTTTTTGACTTCTTTGAAGAAGTGGCAACTCAACTGTGCTGTGATAAGCCCTCTGGTTTTTTATAGCTTGATTTCCAAAAGGCTTTTGACAAAGTTACACATGTAAAGCTACTAATTTTAGTTGGGTGTGGGTGTCCAGGAGTAGTTAAGAATCTGGTTGAAGGTACAAAATAATACACACTCATTGGAAAGGTCTGTGTGGAAGGAAAATTGCTACCAAGAGAAAGGAGCCCACACATGAATAGCTAAGGATGAAGTTGAACAACAGGGGTCATTGAAAACTTGATACCAACCAGGCCTTATCAATGCAGGCCACTGACAAACTTGGGGCGGGATCCTCCGTCCCACTCATCCGTTTTCTGGTGCAGCCGCCCCCTCTGGCAACGGGATTCTCCGCTGTTAGTAGGCCACATAAATTACATGGTCAACTTTTCCTTCGTCCTGTACATGGAGTGAACTGCTTTTGGAACAAAATTAGCCGTGGAAATTTTAAAATTGCACAGAATTCATTAAAAGTTAACCTGTATTACTGAATATATCTTTTTGGGGTCATTTCCTTTCTACTAGGTACTCACTTGCTCAGCTCTGCTTCTAACTAAAAGATCACAAGACAATTACAGATGAGGAAGATCATTTGATCCATGCATTTTTTTTAATGATCATACTGTTAACAGCTCTCAGGTGCCTTCTTCCCGGGTTGAAATGCCAAAGTTTATGAAGAGCGCAATCTACCGGCCGCGTTGCGCCCAAAAGGTGGCGCGGTGCGTCCGGTAGATGCCGGGAGATCCCTTTTCCGAGATCTACACAGCTCGCAACGCCTCGCGAGATCTAACGCGATCGCGCGAGACCGTCGCGATCTGAATCCCGCCCATTGTGTGTCGACGGAGAATCCAGCCTTAGGTCAATTGGATTTTGCACTACTTAACCAAAAGAATAGAACATGAGGAAAATGATCAATATACAAAGCTCTGTCAGACAACACCAATGTCAGGCGTCTAAATTCTTTGAAAAGACTAAAGGTGCATTTAACCAGATTTCCATGACGAGCGCGTTTAGTCGGGTGTTTCATGCCGCTCACAGAACTCCCTGCCGAAGCCGCACTTATTTCCATTTCCAGTGAGTGGAGCTCGTCAGTGCAGTAAGAGATCGAGATGCCATTTTTAAATGGTGTCCCTATCTTTTGACCCCGCGGACTTCCGGTTGCGGCTATGCGGAGCTAAGCCGCACGTTCGGCAGCTCCCGCTTTAAGAGGACTTGTGGGCTCTTTTAAGGACCCCAAACGGCGCTGATTCTACGATTCCCGGTGGATAAAGGGGTCTGGAGCAAAACCCCCCGGGATTTATGGTGCGGACTCGAAGTGGGGCGAGGAGAAAAATGGCAGCAGCTCCCCTGGAAAAGCGGGGGAAGGTGGACAAAATGGTGGCCGGTGGAGCCTCTGAGGAGTGGATGCAGTGGGCGGAGGAGCAGCAGGCGGCCCTCCTGCGCTATTTCACGGAGCTGAAAGGGGGGTTGTTGGAATCCCTGAAGGTGACGACAAGTAAGCTGCTGGAGACCCAGACAACCCAGGGTGCAGCGATACTTGAGTTGCAGCAGCAGGCCTCTGAGCGCGAGGAGGAGGTTTCGGCCCTCGCGGGGAAGGTGGAGATACACGAGGCGCTTCATAAAAAGTGGCAAGATCGGTTCGAGGAGATGGAGCTTCGGTCATGGAGGAAGAACCTGCGGATCCTGGGCCTCGAGGAGGGGCTGGAGGGGTCGGACCTGCCGGCCTATGTGGCCGTGATGTTGAACTCGCTGGTGGAGGCAGGATCCTTCCATCTTCCCCTGGAGCTAGAGGGGGCCCACAGAGTACTGGCCAGGCGGCCTAAGGCGAATGAACCCCCGCGGGCGGTGCTGGTGCGGTTCCATCGGTTCAGTGACCGGGAGTGTGTTCTGCGATGGGCCAAGAAGGTGAGGAGCAGTAAGTGGGAGAATTCGGTAGTGCGTATCTACCAGGACTGGAGTGCGGAGGTGGCCAAGCGGAGAGCCGGGTTTAACCGGACGAAGGCGGTGCTCCATGGAAAGCAGGTGAAGTTCGGCATGTTGCCGCCTGCGCGCCTGTGGGTCACCTACAAGGTCCGGCATCACTACTTTGAGTCCCTGGAGGAAGTGTGGGCCTTTGTGCAGGCTGAAAAGCTGGACTCGAACTAGAGATTGGGGGATGTGGGAGTTTTTCTATTTCTGTATAATTGTCTATGCTGTAGCAGGTTATTCTGTTTGTTTCTGTTTTTTCTCTCGCTTTCGGACGATGTGGGTTATGGTTTTGTGTTCTAAGGCGGGTACTGGGGTTTGTGGTTGATCTGTGTCTTTGTTTGTATGGAGTTGGTGGTTGGGTTGGGACTGCGGTTTGGGAGCTGCGTTGGGGGGGTGGGGCACTGTGAAAGCGCGGGCTTTTCTCTGGTTTCCCGCACTGCGGGACGAGGGGGTGGAGCTGGTGGCAAGGGGCATGGTTATTAGACAGGGTTTCCCGCGCTGAAGCGGTGCCAAGCAGCTGATACAGGGGAGGAGGGGGGACCTCATATCGGGAGGGGTCGGAGTTAGGTTGGGAGCTGCCGGGGTCAGCAGAAGTCAGCTGGCTCACGGGAGTACAGTGGAGGGAGGGTCGTGGCTAGGAGGGGTCCTAGCCTGGGGGGCGGGGGATACCGGGTTGCTGCTGGATTGGCCAGGGAGGGAGGAGTTGGTGTGGGTCGGGGGGGTCGGGGTGAGGTTCTATCGCCGTGGGAAACGGGCCGAATGGGTGCTGGCCAGGGGCGAGCAGTCGAAGGGCTATGGCTAGTCGACGGGGGAGGGGGGCGGGGTGCCCCCTGATCCGGCTGATTACGTGGAACGTGAGGGGGTTGAATGGGCTGGTTAAGCGGGCCCGGGTGTTTTCGCATCTGAAGGGGCTGAAGGTGGACGTGGCCATGCTCCAGGAGACCCACCTGAAGGTGGCGGACCAGGTCCGTCTGAGGAAGGGGCGGGTGGGGCAGGTTTTTCACTCAGGGCTCGACTCGAAGAACCGGGGGTGACGATCCTGGTGGGGAAGAGGGTGGCGTTTGAGGCGTCTGAGGTTGTGGCTGATAGTGGCGGCAGATATGTGATGGTGAGCGGTAAGCTGCAGGGGGAAAGGGTGGTGTTGGTTAATGTGTACGCCCCAAATTGGGATGATGCTGGTTTCATGAGGCGTATGTTGGGCCGCATTCCTGGCCTGGAGGTGGGGGGCTTGATCATGGGGGGGGGGACTTCAATACGGTGCTGGATCCCCTACTGGATCGTTCTAGTTCAAGGACAGGCAGGAGGCCGGCGGCGGCCAAGGTGTTGAGGGGGTTTATAGACCAGATGGGAGGAGTGGATCCCTGGAGGTTCGGGAGGCCGAGGGCTCAGGAGTACTCTTTTTTTCTCCCATGTGTACAGGGTGTATTCCCGCATTGATTTGTTTGTTTTTAGTAGGGGACTGGTCCCGAGGGTGGAGGAGGCCGAGTATTCGGCTATTGCGATTTCGGACCATGCTCCGCATTGGGTGGATCTGGAGATGGGGGAGGTGCGGGACCAGCGCCCGCTTTGGCGTCTGGACGTGGGGTTGTTGGCTGATGAGGAGGTGTGTAGGAGGGTTCGGGGATGTATCGAGAGGTACCTCGAGGTCAATGATACTGGGGAGGTCCAGGTGGGGATGGTGTGGGAGGCTCTGAAGGCAGTGATTAGGGGGGAGCTGATCTCTATCCGAGTCCATAGGGAGAGGGGGGAGAGGAGGGAGAGGGAGAGACTGGTGGAGGAGCTGTTGAGTGTGGATAGGAGGTACGCGGAGGCCCCGGAGGAGGGATTGCTGGGGGAACGGCGTAGCTTGCAGGCCGTTTGATTTATTGACCACCAGACAGGCAGAGACACAGTGGAGGAAGGCGCAGGGAGCGGTCTATGAGTATGGAGAGAAGGCGAGCAGGATGCTGGCGCACCAGCTTCGTAAGCGGGACGCGGCTAGGGAGATTGGTGGTGAAGGATAGAGATGGGAAGGTGGTGCGGCAGGGGGCAGAGGTCAATGAGGTCTTTAGGGACTTCTATAGGGAACTGTACCGGTCGGAGCCGCCGGCGGTGGGAGGGGGAATGGAGAGTTTTTTGGACAGGCTCCAATTTCCAAGGGTGCAGGAGGAGCAGGTGGAGGGACTGGGGGCGCCGATCAAGTTGGAGGAGCTGGTCAGTGGGATTGGCCACATGCAGTCGGGGAAGGCGCCGGGACCGGATGGGTTCCCGGTTGAATTCTATAAGAAATATGCGGACCTGCTGGGCCTCCTGTTGGTTAGGACCTTCAACGAGGCATGGGAGGGGGTGTTCTGCCCCCGACGATGTCTCGGGCGCTAATCTCCCTGATCCTGAAGCGTGACAAGGACCCCTTGCAGTGCGGATCATACAGGCCGATTTCACTGCTGAATGTAGACGCCAAGTTGCTGGCGAAGATCTTGGCCACTAGAATAGAGGACTGGGTGCCGGGGGTGGTACATGAAGATCAGACGGGTTTTGTGAAGGGGAGGCAGCTGAACACTAACGTGCGAAGGCTGCTAAATGTGATAATGATGCTGGCAGCAGGAGAGGCGGAGATTGTGGTGGCATTGGATGCGGAGAAGGCCTTTGACAGGGTTGAGTGGGGGTACTTGTGGGAGGTGTTGGAGAGATTCGGGTTTGGGGTGGGGTTTATTAAATGGGTGAGGTTGCTGTACGAGGCCCCGATGGCGAGTGTTGCGACAAATGGGAGGAGGTCCGAGTACTTCAGGCTCCACCGTGGGACGAGGCAGGGGTGCCCCCTGTCCCCCTTGCTTTTTGCGCTGGCAATTGAGCCTCTTGCCATGGCTCTTAGGGAGTCAGGGAGTCGAGGAGGTGGAGGGGTTTGGTGCGAGGTGGGGAGGAGCACCGAGTGTCGCTGTATGCGGACGACTTGCTGTTGTATGTAACAGACCTGGTGGGGGGAATGCCGGAGGTGATGGAGATTCTTGCTGAGTTCGGGAGTTTCTCGGGATATAAATTGAACCTGGGCAAGAGTGAGCTGTTTGTCGTACACCCGGGAGATCAGGAGGAGGGGATTGGTAGGCTCCCGCTAAAGAGGGCAGTGAGGAGTTTTAGGTACCTGGGGGTTCAGGTGGCTAGGAGCTGGGGGACTCTGCACAGGCTCAATTTTACTAGGTTGGTGGAGCAGTTGGAGGAGGAATTTAAAAGGTGGGACATGCTGCCGTTGTCGTTGGCGGGTAGAGTACAGTCCGTTAAAATGACGGTGCTCCCGAGGTTTTTGTTTTTGTTTCAGTGCCTTGCCATTTTTGTTCCGAGGGCCTTTTTTAGGAGGGTGAACAGCAGCATTCTGGGATTTCTTTGGGCGCACGGGACTCCGAGGGTAAGGAGGCTCTTTTTGGAGCGGGGCAGGGATAGAGGGGGGCTGGCACTGCCCAACCTCTCTGGGTACTATTGGGCGGCTAACGTCTCGATGGTACGTTAGTGGGTAATGGATGGGGAGGGGGCAGCATGGAAATGGATGGAGATGGCGTCCTGTGGAGGCACGAGCCTGAAGGCACTGGTAACGGCGCCGCTGCTGCTCCCTCCATTGAGGTACACTACGAGCCCGGTGGTGGCGGCTACCTTCAAAATTTGGGGGCAGTGGAGGCGACACAGGGAGGAAGCGGGGGGCTCGGTGGAGGCTCCGCTGCGGGGCAACCACCGGTTTGTCCCAGGGAACATGGATGGCGGGTTCGTGGGGTGGCACAGGGCGGGCATTAGGAAGTTGAGAGACCTGTTTATCGACGGGAGGTTCGCGAGCCTTGGTGAACTGGAGGAGAAGTTTGAGCTCCCCCGGGGAATATGTTCAGGTACCTTCAGGTCAAGGCGTTTGCTAGGCGACAGGTGGAGGGGTTCCCTTTGTTGCCCCTGCGTGGGGTAAGGGATAGGGTGCTTCCGGGGGTGTGGGTCGGGGATGGGAAGGTGTCTGACATCTACCAGGTAATGCAGGAGGTGGGGGAGGCGTCGGTAGAGGAGCTGAAGGCTAAGTGGGAGGTGGAACTGGGGGAGCAGATTGAGGAGGGGACATGGGCAGACACCCTGGAGAGGGTGAACTCCTCCTCTTCATGTGCGAGGCTTAGTCTCATCCAGTTCAAGGTGCTGCACCGGGCCCACATGTCCGGATCTAGGATGAGTAGGTTCTTTGGGGGCGAGGACAGGTGTGTCAGGTGTTCGGGAGTCCAGTGAACCATGCCCATATGTTCTGGGCATGCCCGGCACTGAAGGAGTTCTGGAAGGGAGTGGCGAGGACGGTGTCGAGGGTGGTGGGATCCAGGGTCAAACCAGGCTGGGGACTCGTGAGATTTGGGGTTGGGGTGGAGCCGGGAGTGCAGGAGGCGAAAGAGGCCGATGTCTTGGCCTTTGCGTCCCTAGTAGCCCGGCGGAGGATCTTGCTGCAGTGGAAAGATGCGAGACCTCCGAGCGTGGAGACCTGGGTTAACGACATGGCGGGATTCATTCAGCTGGAGAGGGTCAAATTCGCCCTGAGGGGCTCGGTACAAGGGTACTTTAGGAAGTGGCAGCCTTTCCTCGACTTTCTGGCTCAACGATAAGGTACTAGGTCAGCAGCAGCAGCAACCCGGGTGGGGGGGGGATAGTGTTTAAGTTAATTTGCTTATTGTTAATTTATTCTGTTGTTTATTGGGGTTGGGGGGGTGGGGAAGTTTGTTATATGCGTTGTTACGGGTGCCGGGGGGTGTTTATTACTATTGTTGTTATTGTTATTATTGTTTTGTTGATATATATTTTTGAAAAAATTCCAATACAAATTATTTAAAAAAAAGAAAAAATCTTTTGACCCCGCGACGTGACCCCCTAACACCCCATCCAAAGCTCCAACTCATCTTTAAGGACACAGACACAAGGCACCCCTGAGCCCGATCCCCACAGTGCAAAAAATACCAGCTGGTCATCTTGGCACAGCCAGCCTGGCACTGTCTCTGCCAGCGGGTACCCAGCAGTGCTAAGGTGCCACCCTGCATAAAGGGCAACCACCTGGGGACCTGCGATCCCCGAGGAGAATCCCCCCCAGTGCCATTCCGTCTGGTCCCTATTTGTGGGGACCAGCAGTAAACGGCAGATTCTGAGTTAAAAGGGTTAGATCCCAGGGCATTGGTAGATCAGGCGAGCTCATATTACAGTGAGGCTAGCTGTCTCGTGCTAATATGCAGATTTACAAAATACTGATCCCACACACAATGGGCAGGATTCAGATTGCAACAGTCTCACGAGATCGCGTTAGATCTCACGAGGTGTTGCGAGCTGTGTGGATCTCGGAAGAGGGATCTCCCGGCCTCTACGCAGCACCACCTTTTGGGCGCAACGCGGCCGGCAGATCGCGCTCTTCATAAACGTTGTCATTTCAACCTGGGAAGAAGGCACCTGAGTGCTGATCTTGTAGAGATCGTTAACAGTATGATCATTTAAAAATAATTCATGGATCAAATGATCTTCCTCATCTGTAATTTTCTTGTGATCTTTTAGTTAGATGCAGAGCTGAGCAAGCACGTACCTAGTAGAAAGGAAATGACCCCAAAAACATATATTCGGTAATTCAGGGTAACTTTTAATGAATTCTGTGCTATTTTAATATTTGCAAGGCTAATTTTGTTCCAAAAGCAGTTAATTCCATGGACAGGACAAAAGGAAAAGTTGACCATGTAATTTATGTGGCCTACTAACAATGCTTTCAAAACAAACCTAAAATACTGCGATATGACATATTTAATGTACCAAAATACACTTCCATGGCTATAAATGAGACCTCGGTCTCTTCACAGCAGCATTTTGAAAGGCCAACTGTCATAGTACAGTCATGGAACCAATTACAAAATAACAGTGATAACAGTGACATTTACTACACATCCTTTCTAAAAAAATTAAACACGGTGGAGACTACTTTCAGCAACCATACTGATGGATTATTGAATGAGAGTCCCAATCATGTTTTTTTAAACCTCTGTTAATCCATCACGGAAAATTGGTATGCACTTTGTTTCTGTTGGTTATTTGAGTTTGGTGCCAGGCAGAAGCTAAAACTGTTTTTCACCAATGCTTCGTTTGTGGAATATAAATCAGGTGTTGAGGTCCAATCTAGCTTTAAAATAGAGAACAGTGAGTCGATCCATCCAGGTGGGCCTTCTTGCAGGGGTGATGCTAAATTGCCCCTTTGTGTCCAAATATGTGCAGGTTAAGTGAGGTTACAGTGATAGGGCATGGGAATGGGCCGAGGTAGGGTGCTATTTAAGAGGGTCGATGCAGAGTCGATGGACCGAATGGCTTCATTCTGCACTGTAGGAATTCTCTGGTTTCCAATTATAGTCTGAATGAACTATAAAGCAACAAGAGGACATTGAATTTACAGTTCCTCTTTATATTGTCATACATTAGCACGACTCAAAGCTCTTGCAGGACATCAGTGTTCAGAAGTATGGTTTTGCTGCAGGTTTTGGGACCAAATTTCGATCCAATGGGGATCCTGAGCCTGGCACTTGCCAGGAGTCAGAACAACGGGGCTATTTTCCAGAAGGCAGCCTCCTAATTGACTGCATCCAAGCTTGTTGTCTTATTAGGCATGATGAGTGGGTTCCCAATGCTGTCAACTTAATCACAGGGCTGACAGCTCCAGAGCCTTGATAGTCACACTGAGAGAAGTGAGAGTTGCTGAGGCAGACAGGAAACTGGGAGAGTCTCTCTCTCTCTCTCTCTCTCTCGCTTTCTCATCCCCCCCCCCCCCCCCCCCCCCCCTCCCCTCCACCCAGGTATTTCCTCAGATCTCCCAACTCCAGTTCTGCATGGGGGCAGGAAAGTTCAATCTAATGGATCAGGAACCGTAAATTTCAAAGTTGGTGCCACAGAGTTGCTTTTATAAGATTGGAGTGTAAAGAATTATACATCTCACCTCTTCTAAACCTAAACTGAAGTTACTTGAAACGCAAAAAAAAAAAACAACCTGCAAATGCTGGAACAAGAACAGAACATACGAGGAACCTGAAGCGGGTCAGTCAGATTTCAAGGCTACGTTTGAAATGTTACTGGCCTTTTTTTTTCTACAGCTGCTGAATGTTTCTTGCACTTTCTGTTTTGATTCTAGAGGTATGTGTTGTTAGCAGTGGATTCAAGAGTGGGGAAAATGTATTTGCTCACATGTGTTTGTTATCTCCTGTCGTGCACATACAAACACTGCAAACGCAAATTAGAAACACCTAGAACCAGACCAAACTTTTTAAAACAAATTTAGATTACCCAATTATTTTTTCCAATTAAGGGGCAATTTAGCGTGGCCAATCCACCTACCCTGCACATTTTTGAGTTGTGGGGGCGAAACCCACGCAGACACGGGGAGAATGTGCAAACTCCACACGGACAGTGACCCAGAGCCGGGATTGAACCTGGGACCTCAGCGCCGTGAGGATGCTGTGCTAACCATTAGGCCACCGTGCTGCCCCAGAACCAGGCCAACCTGATTACAGATTGCTCACTTCTCTGGTTCCTCTATCCTTCAACTCACAGATGCTCTAGGGTGTGATTCAGTGACCCTGTTGCGCCCTGCGCAGATCCAGGCACAACGGGTGAATCATGTGAGGGGCCCAAACCGGGCTCCGCGCCGGGCCGATCTTGTGTCGCCCACCTTGCTCCGCCCAGTGCAATCTCGATGGGCGTGATCAAGATCTGCATATTTAAATGAGCCTGGGACTCAATAGTCACCCCTGGGGGACCTCGCCGGGGCACGGTTTAGTACTTTTCCACACAAACATCGCCCAGGTATAACAGCATCTCGGAGGGGTGGGGGGGGGGGTCTCGCTTCCCATTGGCAATCCCCAGGTGGTTGGGGGCAAGGCAGGGTGGTACCCTCTCACTCCACCTAACACCCAGGCACCCGGGGGGGTCCTTGACAATTGGAGGTGGCGGGTGAAGGGAGGAGGGGTTTTCAGGGACATCGACAAGGTTGCGGGTGAAGGTGAGAGAAGAAACTTCCTGAGGCCAAAAAAAAACAGGACAGAGCTGTTGAAGAGCGGGGAGTTTCCCGCTGCTCGAGCCGGCGAGAAAAAAGCCCGCAAACATGCCCAAAAGCAGACTTTTACATTTGTCCGCTGAATCGCGCCCCGAGTCTTTGGCCAGAATATGCTGCCGTGGGATTCATCTCCTGTAAGTTATATTTGTCCCTGCACCCACAAAGTGGCTGAAAGTGTGAACTGATAGCAGGGTAGCGAAGAAAAAAGAGCATCTGGGATCTGAGTGAAGAGAAAAACCAAGCAGGTATCTCCTGAACTAATGAGATTTAGGAATTGGTAAACACAGGAAGGACAGGGAATGGGGTGAATGAAAATGGGTGAATTGAATGTGAAATTAGGTACAGAAAGAGAAATAGAGGAGTGGGGGTGGAAGGAAGATTTGGATTTGAGGAGAAGAAAAAAAGAGACGCAGAAAATTAAATTTGACTTTCAAATCTCACTGAAAAATTCAAAACTTTGAACGAATGAGACAGCATACATATAATAGTTAATTTTCATTGCGAGGTCAGGCATTAGCACTTAACGCATAGTTAAAAGGGTATTTACACTTGTTGTCCCAACTTCTTCTGACAAGTTTGCCATTTAATAACAAAGTTACTACAAATCTCCCATTGCTCTTCACCTGAAGTTGCTATGCTATGCATAAATAACTGAGCGCCATTATTTTATGGCCCAAAATCTGACCTATTATGTATGTACAGAATGTGATGGTTATATATTCCTATAACGGGCAGCACGGTGGCCTAGTGGTTAGCACAACCGCCTCACGGCGCTGAGGTCCCAGGTTCGATCCCGGCTCTGGGTCACTGTCTGTGTGGAGTTTGCACATTCTCCCCGTGTCTGCGTGGGTTTCGCCCCCACAACCCAAAGATGTGTAGGCTAGGTGGATTGGCCACGCTAAATTGCCCCTTAATTGGAAAAAATAATTGGGTAATCTAAATTTTTAAAAAAAATATATATTCCTATAACAAGCTTCATTGGTAACGCCATATAAAAATTTAATGCTTATTTTAATTCCAAAGCATTCAAATCTCAAAAGTAATGTTTACTAAGTTCCCCTGTTTTTATTTCATGTTTGTTTTTAATTCCATACTTGTCAGAAATAATTTTTACATGTTTGTAGTTTTCTTTCTCCTGTAATGGAGCATTATAATCGAACCAGTTTTAAAGAGCTATTTTAGACTTTGAACAGTCTTGATGTATGGGTTGATTACGCTGAAATCAGCCAACTTCATCTAACCCAAAAGTGACTGATAAAAATGCTGTTCCCACCTTTAGTTCAGTAGCAATATCAAAGCTATGGTGCCTGATTGATGCCTGGCATTTCTTTTCTGTGTTTCCTTGCCATCATTGAAGTAAGATGGAACCTTTAGAGTTGGAAGCAAATCAACCCTGTAGTGAGGCAAGCTTTGCAATATTCATCTATATATTGCCAGTCCAACATAATTGCTGCTAACTTTCTGATTTACCCTTTTACGAAAAATATTTCAAATATTTTCTTTGCCTGAGGTCCTCTGTATTATGCCCTCACTGAAGATCTAGACCGGGGCCGGCAACTTTAATAACATAAATAACCATCTTTTAAAGTTTAGTCAAAAATGCAAAATTTAAGTGCCACCATGTTGTTACTCAAGTGCAAAAAAAAAAGGAAAAACAAGACCGAAGCGTATCAAAAACATCTTGAAGATTTTTACGTAAGCATAGTTAATTGAATGATACTTTCTGGAGAACAATGTGATTTATTATAAATTGAACAAACCATTTAATTGCAATAAAAATAAGTTTCATCGATCAAACACGAGAACTGCATCTTAATTCTCATGTAGCTCTGGAGCTGCAGTTTTTAGACCCCTGATCTTGATAGCACCAATGTATTGAGCCATGAGGTCAACACAGCATGTGCACGTGTAATATGTTATGTTGGATATTAACCAGCTGTTTAATAGAATGTGGTGCAGAAACAAGTGATTCTATTTGTAAGTTTTGGGAGTTAACATCTAAGTTCCACATTTGTAATTTTTAACAATGGAGTCCTCAGCTGTGCCTGACCGAACAAAGTGTGCATAACCATTATTTATGAATCAAGTCGAGTTTTTTAAACGAGATTTACATATAATTAACAAAACAACATGGAAGTTTCTTATACCTCAAAACTGACAAAGAAGGTTTCAGTTAAACAGTGCAAATACAATTACTGGAAGCCAGAATTTTCAGTACCTTTAAAGTATTAAAATCCAAGAAGTATAGTTTACTTTTCAAAGTATCTGACTTCCCGTTCCCCAGCTGCCTATATTGCTAATTGTTTCTCGAGCAGGAATTGAAACAGCTGTTAAATCAAGATGAAATCTATCAATGTTACTTCAGACCAACATAAACCCTAAAAATTAGAAGTATTATCAAAACCTTACATATTCTACAACTAACACACAACATATTCATACATGTGGATTCAACAGGCTAGAAAGACCAGCCAGTCCATCAAAGCTTACTCCACAGAATCACAAATACAGGAGCATCATGAATAGGCAGACATTCCCACCAGTGCATGTTGTCAGTCATGTTATCTCCTTGGAGAATGTTATGGGCCAGGGTGTAGAGAACCCCAAAGTGTATCATGGAGTTCACCTGACCCACAACTTTTAATAGATTGTGGCATGGGGAGCACATGGCCCACTCTACAGGTGTGGTACAGCAGAAATAGAAAAGTATTTTTTAAAGCAAAACAATGTTTATTCTGTGAACTCAAGTTAACCTTTTTAAAACATACAGTGAACATCTTAGCAATCATCAATTCAAATACAACCCCCAAAGAGTACAACACTAAGTAATCTTTAATAAATTCCCAAACAACATTCGGAAGACAAAAGACCCCTTTAACAGAAATGTCAGGTTTAAATTCACTATTGAAAGCAGTTAGCACGTTGAAATCAGCAAATGAACATTCATAAGCTTGCAGAGATTCATGCACATCCTGCTGTGATTTCAGCTTCTCCAAAACTAAAACAAAACCAAACCCACCCTGCAGCAAAAAGCCTAAAGTGAAAGTAAAAAGCTGACAGACAGCCCAGCTCCACCACTCTCTGACATCACTGCAGTCATAAACACCCATTCCTTAAAGGTATCTCACTACAGATATTTATATACGCACCCATTTATAAACACCCATTTCTTAAAGGTACTCTCACATGACAGAGAGGCAAAAGAAAATCAAGGCCAATCAGGGAAACAAAATTAGGAAATGTTTTTGTAACCCCCTTAGGTAATTGAAACGAGTCTGAGAGATCATATGGATCATTTAATTATTACCTGGTATTTTATCTACATTTCATATGATAATATTCCAATGAGAAATTGGTTCATCGTCTTTTCCCAGTCAGAATTCCAGCTATTGGTAGCCATTAGAGGAGTGGTTTTAAAGATAAAATTTGAGCACTTGGTGGATGATCTTCACAATCATGCATAAGTATCATCAGTTTCAAAAAAGGCTGTTAAAATTCCACCTAAAAATAAAGGATTGCAAATTTTAAGTTCAATTCATAACGCATTGTTCACAAGGTAGACGGGATGTATCTTTCCAAAATTAAACCAGTGTGTATGAATCATAGAATTTACAGTGCAGAAGGAGGCCATTCGGCCCATCAAGCCGATACTGAAGTCAGTGGCAAGATAGGAGCTGGTCACATTTAAATTGTCGGTGTCTCAATGAGAATTACTTAATTTGTATATATCGTTGTGATGTTGAGGGAAAATCAATCATTTGAGCACTTCTGATCCCCCAGTTTGAAGAGTACTGGAGTGAAAATTGGAAGAAAATGATTAAAAGGAATAAAATTTAAAACATGAACAAGCTTTGAAAGCAGCATTGCATATCAAGTAATTAGTTGTCTGAATTATTGTTTGTAACATAAGGCTAGATTGGCTAAGTGGTAAACTGTACAGCAATTGTATTTCAGTGTTTTGGTTAGCGACTTCTGCTGAGAACAGTGTTTTTTTCCCAGGATGTCTTAATATCATTTTCTGAGGAGGCTCATTATGATTAACCTGGCCCCAGGGCTAAAGCTTATTTAATTGCAGAATAAGAAAATATTTGACTAATTTTGAATTTTGCTGCTGCTTTTCGCGCAAAGATTTCCCTTGTTTTCTCATTTCTCGCCCTCTCTCCTCTTCTGTCACAGGCACTGACAGTCCTCCTGCCACATCGCCCTTGTGGACTGTTTCCTCTCATAGGCCTGTTTGTTGCACTGCACTGGCATGTTCCAGATTGCTACATGACTGTGTGCCTCTGCAACTTAACAAGGACTTGCTTGTGGCTACTCTTTCAGTATCAATCTCGATAATGAGGGTTAGAAAGGTTCTCAGCTCCAGACAAGCTGATCTGATGTTAACCCGGAAGAAGTGGGTAGGTTTTCAATGGATTAAAGTCAGATATGCAATTGAGGTTTAATTCCATCCTCGCCAAAGATTTATACATGTCTATTCTCTAGGGCTGAAGTTTATGGAGCCCTGTAAGCATATTTGAAGGTGGGAACTTGTAAAATAAATCAAATGTCTAACTTGCCACTTACCCCCCACACTGAACTGTCACCCATATTCTGTGGATGATAAAGGTATCAGGCAACCCCTCATCCTTCGACTTATTAAGATCCTTAAATGGCTAATTAACTCCTAATTGAGGGATGCAGTACAGCTTTTCCACACTTTTTATGTCCAAGGGGGAAATTGGGACATGCTCAGCAGACCGGCAGTCATGGGGAGTCCACACCAAGTTGTATCACAGAAACGTAGGTTTACTTACAAGGCTATAAGACACAGCTCCCGATAGTTCCCAACCAGGTCTTAATGGTCGATGCCAAACTTGCCAACCTTAAAATGGATTGAGTTTACTCTGCCCCCTTTACGAGCTTGTTAAGGGCAAGTGACATGGGGAAGATGATCATCCCCACCCTGTAAGCCCCGTGCGGGGGTGTCATGGCATCGCCACCTTTGACTGTGTGGGCTGGAATGGGGCAGGATGGGGCTACCTCATTTGGGGAATCCCTCTGCCAATTGGGGGACATTGCCCTACAAGGAACGTAAACCCCCTCTATCAGCATCCCCGTCCCGGGGACTCTAACATAACCCATCCCCTTCCCCGTATTGCTGGGGTTTTCCAGCCAGACCAGTCCAAAGTCTCCAACTTCCCTCAAGTTCAGGAGACATCCCACTCCTTTGGGACTGCCACCACACTAAGAAAACAAAAAGGGACAGTCAGTAGGGAATTAAAGGTGCTATATTTAAATGCCCGCAGTGTACGGAACAAGGTAGATGAGCTTGTGGCCCAGATTGTGATTGGCAGGTATGATATGGTAGGCATTACAGAGACGTGGTTGCAGGGGGTTCAGGACTGGCAGTTAAACATCCAGGGATTTACAACCTATCGAAAAGACAGAGAGGTGGGTAGAGGGGGCGGGGTTGCCTTGTTAATTAGAAATGAAATTAAATCAATAGCACTAAACGACATAGGGTCAGATGATGTGGAGTCTGTGTGGGTAGAGTTGAGGAACCACAAAGGCAAAAAAAACCATAATGGGTGTTATGTACAGGCCTCCTGACAGTGGTCAGGACCAGGTGCACAAAATGCACCACGAAATAGAAAGGGCATGTCAGAAAGGCAAGGTCACAGTGATCATGGGGGACTTCAATATGCAGGTGGACTGGGTAAATAATGTTGCCAGTGGACCCAAAGAAAGGGAATTCATTGAATGTTTACAGGATGGCTTTTTGGAACAGCTTGTGATGGAGCCCACGAGGGAACAGGCTATTCTGGACTTAGTGTTATGTAATGAGCCAGAATTGATAAAAGATCTTAAAGTAAGGGAACACTTAGGAAGCAGTGATCATAATATGGTAGAATTCAGTCTGCAATTTGAAAGAAGGAAGGTAGAATCAGATGTAAAGGTTTTACAGTTAAATAAAGGTAATTACAGGCGCATGAGGGAGGAACTGATGAAAATCGACTGGAAGCAGAGCCTAGTGGGAAAGACAGTAGAACTGCAATGGCAGGAGTTTCTGGGAGTAATTGAGGACACAGTGCAGAGGTTCATCCCAAAGAAAAGAAAGGTTATCAGAGGGAGGATTAGGCAGCCATGGCTGACAAAGGAAGTCAGGGAATGCATCAAGGCAAAAGAGAGAGCCTATAATGTGGCAAAGAGTAGTGGGAAGTCAGAAGATTGGGAAGGCTACAAAAACAAACAGAGGATAACAAAGAGAGAAATAAGGAAGGAGAGGATCAAATATGAAGGTAGGCTAGCCAGTAACATTAGGAATGATAGAAAAAATTTCTTTAAATACATTAAAAACAAACGGGAGGCAAAAGTAGACATTGGGCCGCTCCAAAATGACGCTGGTAATCTAGTGATGGGAGACAAGGAAATAGCTGAGGAACTTAATAAGTACTTTGCGTCAGTCTTCACAGTAGAAGACATGAGTAATATCTCAACAATTCAGGAAAGTCAGGGGGCAGAGTTGAATAAGGTTGCCATCACAAAGGAGAAAGTGCTAGAGAAACTAAAAGGTCTGAAAATTGATAAATCTCCGGGCCCAGATGGGCTACATCCTAGAGTTCTAAAGGAGATAGCTAAAGAAATAGTGGAGGCGTTAGTTATGATCTTTCAAAAGTCACTGGAATCAGGGAAAGTCCCAGAGGATTGGAAAATCGCTGTTGTAACCCCTCTGTTCAAGAAGGGAACAAGAAAAAAGATGGAAAATTATAGGCCAATTAGCCTAACCTCGGTTGTTGGCAAAATTCTAGAATCCATCGTTAAGGATGAGATTTCTAAATTCTTGGAAGTGCAGGGTCGGATTAGGACAAGTCAGCATGGATTTAGTAAGGGGAGGTCGTGCCTGACAAACCTGTTAGAGTTCTTTGAAGAGATAACAAATAGGTTAGACCAAGGAGAGCCAATGGATGTTATCTATCTTGACTTCCAAAAGGCCTTTGACAAGGTGCCTCACGGGAGACTGCTGAGTAAAATAAGGGCCCATAGTATTCGAGGCAAGGTACTAACATGGATTGACGATTGGCTGTCAGACAGAAGGCAGAGAGTTGGGATAAAAGGTTATTTTTCGGAATGGCAACCGGTGACAAGTGGTGTCCCACAGGGTTCAGTGTTGGGGCCACAGCTGTTCTCTTTATATATTAACGATCTAGATGACGGGACTGGGGGCATTCTGGCCAAGTTTGCCGATGATACAAAGATAGGTGGAGGGGCAGGTAGTATTGAGGAGGTGGGGAGGCTGCAGAAAGATTTAGACAGTTTAGGAGAATGGTCCAAGAAGTGGCTGATGAAATTCAACGTGGGCAAGTGCGAGGTCTTGCACTTTGGAAAAAAGAATAGAGGCATGGACTATTTTCTAAACGGTGACAAAATTCATAATGCTAAAGTGCAAAGGGACTTGGGAGTCCTAGTCCAGGATTCTCTAAAGGTAAACTTGCAGGTTGAGTCCGTAATTAAGAAAGCAAATGTAATGTTGTCATTTATCTCAAGAGGCTTGGAATATAAAAGCAGGGATGTACTTCTGAGGCTTTATAAAGCACTAGTTAGGCCCCATTTAGAATACTGTGAGCAAGTTTGGGCCCCACACCTCAGGAAGGACATACTGGCACTGGAGTGGGTCCAGCGGAGATTCACACGGATGATCCCAGGAATGGTAGGCCTAACATACGATGAACGTCTGAGGATCGTGGGATTATATTCATTGGAGTTTAGGACGTTGAGGGGAGATCTAATAGAAACGTACAAGATAATGAATGGCTTGGATAGGATGGACGTAGGGAAGTTGTTTCCATTAGCAGGGGAGACTAGGACGCGGGGGCACAGCCTTAGAATAAAAGGGAGTCACTTTAGAACAGAGATGAGGAGAAATTTCTTCAGGCAGAGAGTGGTAGGTCTGTGGAATTCATTGCCACAGAGGGCGGTGGAGGCCGGGACGTTGAGTGTCTTTAAGACAGAAATTGATAAATTCTTGATTTCTCGAGGAATTAAGGGCAATGGGGAGAGAGCGGGTAAATGGAGTTGAAATCAACCATGATTGAATGGTGGAGTGGACTCGATGGGCCGAATGGCCTTACTTCCGCTCCTATGTCTTATGGTCTTATGGTCTTATGATATCTGGAATTGGAAGGTGGCCACAAGGGAATTATATGGATTACACTGGAAGCATGTCCTGACATGTTGCTCATGGAACCTCACATGCGGGATTGCCCTATCTGAAAATTTTGACATTGTTCTGCTCATAGTGTCTTTAACTTCCACTAAGGTGTGGTAGTCTTCATTCTGAAACGAACGTTCAATCACAATTAGCGTGATCAAAGTGATCAAAGATAACTACGGACATGAAGTAAATTCACCCAGCACTTAAACCACATCAATTACAAACATTCATTGGCCTGCAAGTATTCAGCTGACATCACTGATGTTCAAATGACATGCGATGATGCCCAATCAGCTCTCAGCTAGTTTCAACCATGCTCACAGGAAGTACTTTAGGGTCCGTTCAAGTGTTCATGGAGATAGAAATGGCTACCGTTATGGGCCAGGGTTTAGAGAACCCCAAAGAGTTCACCTGACCCACAACTTTTAATAGATTGTGGTATGGGGAGCACATGGCCCACTCTACAGGTGTGGTACAGCAAAAATGGAAAAGTATTTTTTAAAGCAAAACAATGTTTATTCTATGAATTCAAGTTGACCTTTTTAAAATAAACAGTGAACATCTTAGCAACCATTAATTCAAATGCAACCCCCAAAGAATACAACACCAAGTAATCATTTAACCTTTCCTTTTTAGCATCCATAAGACTTGAAACACCTATTATCAGAAGCACATTAGGTTTACGTTCACTACTGAGAACATTTATAATTCTGAATTCACCAAATGATCAAGTGATAGTCTTTTCATGGCAGAGAGATCAACAGTACACCTGCTCTGTCTGGCTTCAGCTCCAACACTGAAAACAAAATTAAAACACACCCTGCAGCAAACAGCCTAAAACGAAAGTAAAAAGCTGACAAACAGCCCAGCTCCACCCACACTCTGACATCACTAATAAACACCAATTTATGAAAGATACATTTTTTCAACACCCATTTCTTAAAGGTACTCTCACATGACACTACACACCTGAAGTGTGTTTATGTGCAAGCAATTGTTATGGGCGGCCTCTACACATCCTCCTCCTACTTTCTACCCACCAAACCCCACTCTCCCTGACTATCGCTGACTGACCATCCCACCCTCTGCCATCCAAAGCCCAACCCTTCCCATTACTCCCTCTGACCCTCAATCCCCAACTTGTCCACCCCTGCCTCCTCCTACTCCACACTCCCCACCACCCCCTACACCCGTACCACCCCTTCCACCCACAATCCGACCCCACCCTCCTGACTCATCCCTCCATGGTGCGGGCTGACCGGAACCAGAAGAGATGTTGGGCCTGAGTGGCATAATAACATGAGGCTTGCTTAAAACCTATGTGTGGGACCATTGAAGAGCCAAATACGTTTTTGACTGTAGAGAGAGGGAGAGAGAGAGACAGAGAGAAATGAAGGACGGGAGAGAGAGAGAGACAGATGGTGGGGTGGGGACTATGTGGGGGGGGGGGGGGTATTGGCTATGGAGGTGTAAATGTTGAGGGGGGTGTAGGGGTTGGCTATGGAGGTGGGAACCCCACGTGTCTTAAAAATAGACCATATCTCGTACCCGTGTCTCACAAAGGCTTTTTAAAATTCGGGTTAATTCTAATATATGAAGTACTTCATGTGTCATTAATTAAAATCAGGGCTGTCCCTGTGTGTGCAAAATGGGTAAAAACCTTTTAGCCTTTTTCTGTCTGTAAATAAATTGGAATCACTTATTCAATTCCAAAGAGAATGTGCTAATTATATATGAATTCTACCTTATATCGACATTCCGACTAACTATATCTCTTTGTTCCACGAAATTGGGAGACAGACGTGCTCACTGCCAAGCCAGCCCATACTAATTGCCAGCGCAGGCACTTAACTACACTGCAGGGACAGCTGTCCAAGTATGGACTGCAGTGATTCAATTCATTTCCACCAATAATTTCTATCTGTGAGCACTAAAGTCTAATTTACTTGCTGTGAGCACACTTGAAGCTAGTTGAGAGCTGAATCGGCATCATTCCGTGTCAGTTCAACGCCAATGTTGTCAGCTGAACATTTATCTGTTCATAATTGATGTGGTTTCAGTGCTTGTCGGCAAATAAATATTTGCAATTGATGTGGTTTCAGGTCAGCTCCTGCATTTGATTACCTTTCAAATGTCAAATGATGGCTTAAAAATTATTTCCGAACATCGAGGCCGGGATACTCCGTTCCCCGCTGCTATGATCAGGAGTCCGGATGGGGCAGAAAATCCCACGGTAGGCCCAGAAATGGGATCAGTGGCAGGCAGCAAACCCATCCTCAGTCTTCGCTCCCACCCCACCGGCCATAGCAGACCCCCTGCCCCCTACTGATGGGAACACGCAAACAGCTGACATTCATTCATCAAATGCAATTTAATGGAACATATGGGAACATAGGAACCGGAGTAGACATTCAGCCCCTCGAGTCTGTTCTGCCACTTAATGAGATAATGGCTGCTCTGTGTCCTAACTCCATATGCCTGCCTTTTGGCCCATGTCCCTTAATATCTTTGCTGAACAAAAATCTATCTATCTCAGATTTAAAATTAACAACTCTTCTAACTTCAACTCCTGTTCATGGGGTAGAGTTCTCCATAACCTCTTTGAGTGAAGAAGCGCTTCCAAACATCTCTCCTGAATGGTCGGGCTGGATGCCCCAAATTTTCCCCTCCCTGCTGTGCTCCAAGCCTCCGAGTGGGAAATCTACCGGGCAGGCTTTGGTACAAGTATTGACAAGCGCTGTCCTGGCACAGTGAACCCTGAGGGGGAGATGAAGGGGTTAGCCCATTGCTCGTGTTACCCTTTGCTATTGCCAGGTTGCAGAGGGATTGTCCCCAAAGGTCCAGGGGGCTGGGTGGACTCAGGCCCTGGGGGTAAGAGGTTGATCCCAGGACGTTCCTCCAAATTGTGGTCCATGCCTGAACGGCTCCCCAATACAGCCCATAGAGAGGGCCCCGTATCATAGTGGTCTACTGCGCTCTGCGCAACCTGCAGCAGGGCAAGCGGCTGGACCAGGAGGAGATGGAGGAGCACCACATCTCCTCAGAAGAGGAGGATGTTGAGGATTGTGGCAAGGGACAACCCTCGGAGGAAGGATCTTGGGTGATACACAAGGCTAGGAATGTCCTCATAGCCTTTTGGATTGGGGATAAACAAAACTAGGGTGTGAAGATCTCTTCCAACTTGGGGTCTTACGTCCTTCCACTCCTGTGTTGCCTGTGCGAGGTCATTGTGATGTTGGAACCATTCATAGGCAGCGTGTTAAAGCGATTTGCCAGACGCTGCAGAAGAATGATGATAGCTTGCAGTGATGATAGAACGATGCTCCTCTTATCTTCTGCGAAACGTCTGACTCCTGCCTGAGAGAGATCTGAGTGTGGCCTACCACTGAACAAGGTGGGTTCAGGGCCCAGAGAGGCTGAATAACACACCTCAGATGCTACTGCCTCCTCTGAGGTCAGGGGTCCTGGTGTTTCGCCACCTACTGACAAGGTGGACAGATGTTTTCAGCTGATTGCCCCCTCATTACTAGAGAATGCTGGCAGACATGAGAGGACTGACCGTTGCTTTGATGGGGGGGGGGGGGGGGGGGGGGGAGGGGGGGGGGGAGTGAACGTTCTATGGATCAAGGTTTGTGTGGGGGGGGGGGGACTGGGAACTGTGCCCAGTGAAGTGCCTTTACTGCATCATCAGTGTAAGAGACACAGCACTGTTATTTGCTCACTGCACAGGGAGGAAGCGTCAAGTTAGCATACGGGTTTGCAGAGCATGACGGCGTGGCATGACCGCGTGAAGGCCCTTTGTGGCCGAACAAAGTGATTTTTTAATACAAGTGAGTTATTAAAGTGGTGACCAGTGCCTAGGTTCATCTGTTCCAACTAGATGCCTGTCTTTGCTTATTCTTCCTCACCCTCCCGCTACGTCTAGGTGCATCCCAGGATTCATACTGAGGTTAAGGTGGCCTGCTGACTTCCATGCCCTGTTGCCTGAGATTATATTTGTGGGCTTCCCCTGGGGGCCAGAACCTTGAGGTTCCCGGCCTGTTTTCGGGCTTCACGGCTGTTGCAGTGGTGTCCCTCTTGGTGTGCAGGGCTGGAGGTGTGTCCCTCACAGGGAGAGGAGTGTAAAATGGGCTGAACGCCCCCTGTCCACTGCCATGGAGTGCATTTCCTGTACAAACATAGAACAAACGTTTCTACTGCACATGCCATCCTCCCAGTGTGGGCCTCGTTGTGTCGGACTAACCACACCATCTCCTCAGATAGACTGCAATGGGACTCCTCCAGTTGGCCTTGCAGTCAGAGCAGGGATGCTGTCACTTCTTTCTGATGGTTGCATCTCTGTCTTTGCAGCTTTAGCAGCTCAGAGACGGCCACACACAGGGGCACATTATAGGCCTGGAGCTGAGTAGAGCCCTGGACTCCGGCATCCCTCCGAATGCCGAATCCCTGGAATGTTCCATCTTCCACCTGTTGTGGATTTTCAGCTGTGAGGTGCTCTCCAGCGAGTGACCCAAAATCCTGCCTACTAATTATTCCCACCGAGGTGAGGGTATCTGAGCTGGTGGAGGGTGAGTGACAGGTGTGACGCCTCCTTGATGCTTGTCTCCAAGGTTTCTCCCTTGAAGCTGCTCATGCCTGTGGTCTCCAGAGGGCGAGGATGGTCCAGGCTGGTCAATTGTTAGACTTGCAAGGAAAGCAAGATGGCATTCATGCATCACAAGGGTAGACAGCTGGGAGAATGTTAACTTATGTGAGGCTTGCACAGGCTTACCCTCTGCACAGGTGTGATCCTGCTCCTTGATGGCCATCTCAAGGGCTCTCTCCTCGGGTTTTCAGCTCAGGAATGTCAATGGCAGGCTGTGCCCACTCACACTCGGGTTTGTCCTGAAATGAGACAGATGGGGAGAGTACAGGCAGGAGTCCTGCCTGTAGATGGTAATGAAGTCCGGGGTGTGTGGGAGGTGAGTGACAGCAGGGATGTGAGGAGCAGAATAGATGTGAGGTGGGGGGATCATTGGGAGTGGGGCAGGGGAGAGCGGCATGACAAGTGGGAGGTGACTGGGAGAGAGAGATCACCTTGGAGGATTGATGCGTGTGTTAAGAGTTGCAGCGGGAGACATGAGGAGGCTGCACGAAGATCATTCATCTTCATTCAGCACTGTAGCCCCATGCTTTTATGGAGCAATCTGGCACTCACTGTAATGGTCACCGCCCTCCCAGGCAGGGTTGGTGACCTTGCACGCTGGATTGGCATGAAACAAGTGGGGAAAAAAATATATGGCAACAGAGATTCCCTCTGCTTTTCCCACCAGGACCAAAATTTGAAAACGTATTGCAAAATTGCGATCAGCAAGTCTCAAGTTAAAGGAATGTGGGCTTCATCATCTGAGCCTATGAATTACATTTGCATCACCTGTGGCAAAGATTGTCATTAGAGAACTGAACTTTTCAGCCACTGTTATTGAGAAGAAAAGCTAACCAAATTCTGCTATCAGTGATAATATGTGATAATTGAGCAACTTCTGATTCGTATGTTGCAGCATCATTGATAAGGCTGGCAGTACCTGAGGTTCAAGATTGTCCATGCCAGGGGGTGCGGTGGCGGGCGCGCTCGATGACTGCAGAAGGTCTGAGTTGGGTAAAATGGAAGGGGGGGGGGGGGGGGCGGTTCTGGAGGCCTGGTAGGATAGAAAGATTAGGGCTGCTTTTAAAAATGGCGCCCCAATCTGCGAGAACACTTCCTGCATTGGCAAGCTGAGCTCATCAGTGTAGAAAATGGCTAACACTCGGCCTCGATGGGGCCGTGAAACATTCAGCTAAAGGTCCCCAAAACCAGACTTTGAACATTTGTCGTCAAATCACGCCTCACATATATGGTACTGTTACAGCAATGGCGAACCAGCCCATGTCGCTGACATTTGGGGCCTCACGGTAGCATGGTGGTTAGCATCAATGCTTCACAGCTCCAGGGTCCCAGGTTTGATTCCCGGCTGGGTCACTGTCTGTGTGGAGTCTGCACGTCCTCCCCGTGTGTGCGTGGGTTTCCTCCGGGTGCTCCGGTTTCCTCCCACAGTCCAAAGATGTGCGGGTTAGGTGGATTGGCCATGCTAAATTGCCCTTAGTGTAAGGTTAATGGGGGGATTGTTGGGTTACGGGTATACGGTTACGTGGGTTTAGGTAGGGTGATCATTGCTCGGCACAACATCGAGGGCCGAAGGGCCTGTTCTGTGCTGTACTGTTCTATGTCTATGTCTAAAACCAATGTGCAGGATCACATCCTTTGATGTTGCTGGCTGGATTTTGCAGAGAATCTCAAACTATATTTCCACGGCTAAAGCCTCCTTACACTTGGACACAAGGTTGTTACTGCACTGAAGTGCACTAAATGTAATGTTTCCGATAATAAATATGAGCTGGAATTCCCCAGTCATCAGGGTGCAATAGGAAATCGCATTGACAAGTGACAGGAAGACAGAATTCCGCTGCCAGTGAATGGTGCATCGCCAAGAAACAGATGGCTGGCAGACTCGAGAATACCGCCCATGATCTAATTTGTTTAATTACATTTTCTGTTAAAAATAATATTTAGGATTATAATATTAATATTTATTTGAATGAAATTGGTACCTGATCTTCTCCTAAAATGTAAAACATTTGAGTGTTTTTGCATTTTATAATAGTTTTCGTTAAGAAACAAATCCTTGTAAAGGAACGTGGAATTGCTTAAGAACTTGATGAATTGCATGTACATTATGTAATGCAAGAAAACCTACAACCTTCTTTGGGCACATTGTTATGGTGGTATGCTGATTCTATGATTGGGATTGTAATGCTGTACTAATAATCCAGCGACATGTTCAAATCCCACCACTACTGTTGGGAAACTTAAATTCAGTTATTTAAGTAAAAATAGAATAAAGTACTAGTATCTATACTGGCGACCGTGAAGGGAACATAAAAGTCTGTTTAGTTCAGTAGTGTCGTTCGAGAAGAAAACCTGTCATTCTTACCTTGTCTGGCTGTTGTGACTCCAGGCCCACAATAGCTGAACAAGAAACTCAGTTGAATTCAAGATGGCAGCTCACCACCACCTTCTCGAGGGCAATTAGGGATGGGCAATAAATGCTGACCTTGTCAGAGATGCCGAGAAAAATAAATTGTGGCTCAACTCGGAAATTATGCAGCCTCTATTGTAATCCTGAAAGCATGCTCTCAGTGAACTTTATAGTAAATTCCTTAAAACGGATCAGGCTCTTAAATTGCTCCCTTGCAGCCTCAAATGACATTACAAGATATAGTGACTGGGCGAAATTCTCCGACCCCACGCGGGGTCGGAGAATCGCCCGGGGCCGCCGAATGTCCCGCCCCCAGCCGTGGCAGAAATTCTCCACCACCCGGGAATTGGTGGGGGCGGGTATCGCGCCACGTCGAGCGGCGAGCCCCCTGCGGCGATTCTCCGGCCCGCGATGGGCCGAAGTCCCGCCGCTGGGAGGCCTCTCCAGCCACCGAGGTTTGAACCACCTCTGGTGGCGGCGGCGCAAGCGGGCCCCCGGGGTCCTGGTGGGGGCGCGGGGCGATCGGACCCTGGGGGGTGCCCCCACGGTGGCCAGGCCCGCGATCAGGGCCCACCGATCGGTGGGCGGGTCAGTGCCCTGGGGGGACTCTTTCTCTTAAGCTGCCGCCACGGCCTCCACCATGAGAATCCCCCAGCGCGCATGCGCGAACCGGTGAATGCCTTTCGGCCAGCACCGGCGCCGGGCGGCGGGCCTGAAAGGCCGCTGGTGCCGGTTTTCGCGCCAGTCGACGTGGTGCCAACCGCTCCGGCGCGGGCCTAGCCACCAAAGGTGCGGAGAATTCCGCACCTTTGGGGAGGCCCGACGCCGGAGTGGTTGGCGCCACTCCCCTACGCCGGGACCCCCCCGCCCCACCGGGTAGGGGAGAATCGCGCCCAGTGTCTTTCATAAAAGAATACAGAATTGAGTTCACCCTTGGGGAACTTCTTCCAGTGCTAACAGTCGCATGTACAATTATCCATTCACTTCACAATGTAGGAACATGTATGTACAGCATTTTTCCTTGCCGTAACATTTAGCCATATCTTTATTTATATTCTGTTTACTAAGTGCACATTACTGAGTACTTTCTCTGAAAACAATGTAATGCAATTGTTGGGAAATCTTTTGTGCAGTGATGAAAACTCTCAGTGGTGGATGAAGGAGGATGAGAGATTAGGGCAGATACAATGGGAAGTTCATCCTCACTGGAATTGCCATCCTGTGTCCCCTTATGATGAGGCATGAATAATTAAAAACAGCAAATGCTTAAATGCACAGCAAATGAGCCAACATATGAAACATCCAACAAATTATAACCCTTAAGCAGGATTGTTACTCCAGATCCATTAACCTATATTTTTTAGCTGCTGATAAAACTGTTACATATTTCCTGAATTTTTAATTTTTGTTAAATATATCCAGCATTTGCCGCTTTCGCTGTATCTACATAGTGTTTTGTAAAATTTCAATGTAAAGCCAAATAAATTGGAAAGGCTATGAATGTAAATGTTCCCAGCAGGCGCAATTTCATGAGGAGCTCTAACACTGTTTTCAATATCTAAAAGTCCTATTCCTTCTAACTCCAAACATGAGACAAGATTCTCTGGCCTCACTGCGGGCAGCATGTTTTTTCAGTGGTGGGAGGCATCCTGCTGTCAGCCAGCAGCAGGATCTCCTGGTCCTGCCACCGTCAATGAGATTTCCTGTTGAATCCAAGCCACGCCACTGGGAAACCTGCAGTGGCAGTCAGCAGTACCAAACAACCCCATCGGTGTGAATAGCCGAAAGATCTCACCCATGGTGTTACCGACTGTGCACAGGTAATGAGTTATTTTAATATTATAAATACATTGCAGGTTCAAACACAAAGCACGATAGAACACATTTACTAAAAGGTGTCTGTGGGGGAAATAGGCTGCTACATGGAATGGTAGAATTCTGGCTGTCAGTGAACTTTGTAAATAGCAGCACAATTCTCTTGTTTTTCTTACAACATTGTAATTACTGCAACAAATCCATAAGGAATATATTATTTGGAATCTGTTTTGGACCTTAATATCTGGGGTTCATTGCAACTGGAAGCCACTAATTGGAGTTGAATATAGTTAAGGCAGATGTAGGCCACAAGCTTTACCCTTTGTGTACCATCAGAGGCATCTGATTCAACTGAGAGTTACCGTTTTCTTCCAATAATTCTTCTTTTAGTATTATGAGAAGACAAGAGATCAGTTTCTCCAATCAAGATGGACCAAGATTGACATTGTAGTGACATTTCAGAGGCATCCACCAATTTTGAAAGCTTTAAACACTGCTGCAGTTGCAGGTCTCTCACACCATGGATTTTTTACAGCATGGAAAGAGACCCTTTGGCTCTTCACGGCCGCGTCACCCATCAAGAACCTACTTACTCAAATCCCAATTTCCAACACTTGGCCCGTAGCCTTGTATGCTACAGCATGTCAAGTGCTCACCTAAATAATGTTGTGGAGTTTTATCACTCTTTCAGACAGTGAGTTCCAGATTCCCAGAAGGTTGTTCTGCACATCTCCTATAAACGTCCTGTTCATTACCTTAAATCTAGGCCCCTTGGTTTTGATCCTTCCGCTAAGGGGAATAGTTCCTTCCTATCCATTCTATCTTTGCACCTCATTATCTTATACACCTCGATCAGGTTCCCCTTCAGCCTTCTCTGCTCCAAGGAACACAACCCCAGCCTATCCAGTCTTTTCTGATAGCTGAACCACTCCATTGCAGGCAACATCCTGGTGAATCTCCTTTGCACCCTCTCTAGTATAATCACTTCCTTCCTGTAGTGTGACTACCACAACTGCACAATACCACAGCGGTAGTCTAACCAGCTTTTTATACAGCGACATCATATGCTTCCTGCTCTTATATTCTATGTCACGGTTAATAAAGGCAAGTCTCTCATATGCCTTCATAACCACCTCATCTACCTATCTTGCTATCTGCAGGGATCTATGGGCATGCACTCAAGGTTCTACTGATCCTCTGTACTTTCGCAGGTCCTATCATTAATTTAATATATTCCGTTGCCTTGTTAGTCCTCCAAAAATGTATTACCTCACAGTTTTCAGGGGTAAATTCCATTTGCCACTGTCTGCCCATCGAACCAGCCCTATATCACCCTGTAATCTAAGGCTTATCCTCACCATTTACTACACCACCTATTTTTGTGTCACCTGCAAACTTACTGATCATACCTTCTACATTCAAGTCCAGATCATTAATGTGCACTACAGACCCAGCACCGATCCCTACAGAACATCACTGGACACAGACTTTCAGCCACAAAATTGGCAAATTTCCCTGGATCCCATGGGCTCTTACCTTCCTGACCAGCCTCTCATGCGAGATTGTGTCAAAAGCCTTACTATAGATTACATCAACTGCATTGTCCTCATCTACATACCTTGTCACTTCATAGAAAAATTCAATCATATTTGTAGAACATGATCTACCTTCGGCAAAGCCGTGCTGTCTAGCCACACAGTGCAGGAGCTAAGCATCTTTCGTCTCTGGGATTGCACAAGCCATTCTTATAGAGGAGCATCTACCATATTGGTAAATGTCTACTCTTCCAACTTCCTTTCTTTTTCTCACCTCATAAAGATATTGACTTAAGGTGGTGTGCAATACCACCGTCACCCTCTTCTAAGGAGGCCTTATGGCATAGTGGCAGCTGTTTGGAAAACAAAGGTAGCTTTAAAGGATTTATATTTGTATTGGTAAACATTAGAAATAAATTGTAGTTTAAGAATTTAATTTAATGTTTCAGTGCCGAGAAGGGTAAAATCTATAGGTAGATTCATGCTGGACGAAGGTGTTTGTGTGAGTTGGTGTTGGTTAAGTTCCAACTATGCGTCCATTGTGCTTAGAGAGGGCTACGGTGTGAAAAATAAACAAAAGGGATACGCATGTGGCCATTGCTTAGCAACTTGAGGTCCTTGTAAGGTAAAAAGCTTTTAAGTTTTATATTAGGTAATTTGAGAGTAGTTGGAGAAAGGATCTCAGGGAGTGAACACCCCTTAACTCTGAGAGAAGCAGGATAGGACAGGACAGAAGCTGCAAAGAGGCAGAATTCCAGAAGTACAAGTTTCAGTCCCGAGAACCAGGGAATTGGGACTGAAAGAGTGTCTAAGATGACTAGAGTTAAGTGAACCAAGATATTTTCAGAAGAATTCAAGGAAGAGTAAACAAAGTGTTCTGAGTTAAAGAGACATTGCAGTAACTAAATTTAAAGTAGGACAGCAGACTTCAAAGGTAGATGGAACATTTGATGTAATTTTAATACCATTTGGGAATTAAAAGTTAAAGCAGTTGCGAACTGTTTGCACAGCAGTTAAGACAATGGAAGCCTAAAGGGATAGGTGTGAAATCCTAGACCAGATTCGCTGTTAAAAGAGAAGTAGAAGCTTTGTTTAAAAATGTAATTTGTAAAACACTGCCTTGATCTCAGAATGCAAACTGCTAGGGAAAAGTATTATCATAAGAGATTTTAAATCGTGTTTTTGGGAGAGGAGTTTGGAGTTCAGAGTTCACAATTCATTTTTTCCAATTAAGGGCAATTTAGCGTGGCCAATCCACCTGCATCTTGGGTTGCGGGGTCGAAACCCACGTGAACACAGGGAGAATGTGCAAACTCCACATGGACAGTGGCCCAGAGCCGGAATCGAACCTGGAACCTCGGCGCCGTGAGGCAGCTGTGCTAACGACTGCGCCACCTTGCTGCCCCTGGAAATTCTCACATGACAATCATCTGGGGGGGATTTTGAGGAGAAAATGACAGTCACTTACTTGGGTTCTGAGTAGACTGTGTATTTGATCACTGTCATCCTGTATGCTTAAAATGGACTTTGTATGTTAGTGAGACCTTTGTAAATTAAGGTGTACTTTGTAATCATGCTAATCATTAAATCTGTATGTATATGTCAATCTACGGGGGTAGTAAAGGAATATTGTATTATAATCTAATTTTTAATATGTAATACAAGTTTTTTCTCGTTAAAACTAATTAGTGGTCCTGTGAGTCTGTTCCTCCACATTTTATAGAAAAAGTAAAAGTTACGATCTTTTGAGTCAAGGTTCCATTCTGGTATCCTTCCATCCAGTTGTAACTTCAACTTCGACAGTAACAAGCTGGCTAACCACTGGACCATAAGCTCCGGGTTTGAGTCCAACACCAGGACTTGTTAGCAATGGAAGGAGCGCTCGACATGATTCAACGAGCTGATAATCTGTTTGGGAATTCTTCCACCATTTCCCCATCACTATTCTTCAAAGAGTAGAAAAACAGTATAGGAGAGAAGATAAACTAAAATAAAATTTTAAAACCCTTTAGCACCAAAGCAGGCACTCTAAATGTGTGAGTGAAGACTGTGCATGTCAGCAGGCTATTTCTAGGGCAGAGCAGACATCACTGCTGAGCTCAGTCCGACCTCCACTAATGTGTGCATAAGTCCACCAAAGGTCGCTGGATGATGCTCAGGAGCAGAAACCCCTGCTGTATTTGTTTTCATTTTCCCCTTTGCCTTCCTAGTGCAGGAGTATGGGGATTAGCTGCGCACAGACCAGGATTTGAACCTTGGTGTAATGATTTTGCATCACTGCCTCCGTCTGCAGTGGGAAATCCAGCAGCTTTTTTCATCAGAAAATAATTTTCTTCTTGAAGTCACAATCACCTATCTGTAATTTTATCGCAATGTTCTCTGCTGTGGTCACAGTAATCTGTTTCTGGAAGGCACACAGTGATAAAACAGATGGTGAAAGTGGGCAGTGTGTCTGCATATTATCTTTTAAAAGATTGCATCCCTAGGTGGTAATTGCTGTCATAACTCTCCCTAGATTCAGTTAAAGTGGAAAATGCAATTATAGGAATTGGTTTTATTTACAGTATTTTAGCAATCTTTTCATTGCAGACAAACTCAGCAGATGGCTTTAAATTTGACCAAATTTATCTTTAGCTCTGGGTCCTAATGATTGATCGCAATGCTTCGATTGGCATTCAGGCTGTCTGTCATCTCTGCTGTCGGGTCAGCTTTACAATTTTATTCACTTCTTGAACAACTCTGTAGTTTATAACTTGCTGGTATAGGAATAATCTGAATTTAATCGCAAGGTTTAAAACAGAACATTTTTTGTTTAAATTCCTCTGCCTATAATGTTTCAGATGAACTCTTGCATTAGATAATATCTAGAGGATTGATGATGGATAACATGGCTGGCTATATGTTAAATACTGCACTTTGAATGAAACGTGGACAGGATATATTGAATGGTGTTGAATTGGGTCAGAATAAAATTGAAATTGATCTGCTCAGTTACAGATCCACACTGAGAAGAATCGTCTGATTCCGGGGCTGAAGTAGTATTGCAGGGAGTGGAGTATTACTTGCAATACCCAGCACTTGGGCAATTAATTATTTGCAGCCAGCTACAGCAGCACGGCGGAGCAGTGGTTAGCACAGCTGCCTCACAGCGCCGAGGTCCCAAGTTCAGTCCCAGCCCCAGCTCTGGCTCACAGTCCGTGCGGAGTTTGCTCATTCTCCCTGTGTTTGCGTGGGTTTCACCCCCACAACCCAAAGGTTTGCAGGGTAGATGGATTGGCCACGCTAAATTGCCCCTTAATTGGAAAAAATGAATTGTAAATTTATATTAAAAAAAATATTTGCAATCAGCTACCAGGTTCGAATGTGACCAGTGCTGGGAATTTGCCAACATTGGAGACAGGAAGTAGCTTAGATCTTAAAGGCTGCAACTACATACTGAGGAGCTAATTGATCGTTGCCGGTGACATAGAGGAAAGGCTGCAGAACGGAATAGGTTGCTTCCACATTTGCATCAGAATAGATATATTTTTGTAAATGCAAAATAAGCAAACATCGTATCTTTTTGTCTCCCAGGA
The DNA here is from genome assembly GCF_902713615.1 of Scyliorhinus canicula. Lineage (NCBI taxonomy): Eukaryota > Metazoa > Chordata > Chondrichthyes > Carcharhiniformes > Scyliorhinidae > Scyliorhinus > Scyliorhinus canicula. The sequence continues at coordinate 84,331,249 of NC_052158.1, read as the reverse complement.
CACCTCCTCGATGAACAAATGCCTCTGGTGTTTGGCAGTAGATGATGGGCAAAGCAAACCAATGAGGTGAAGGCAGATAAAGGAAGCAGGATAAATTAACAAAGTAAATCTAGGCAGTATTGAACTTAATCAATACAGGGAAAAAGTTTGCAAGAAACTAACTGCCTCCTCTCACCCAGTTACACCTTTCCTCAAGCTGCAGACAACGTGCTCAGAGTGGCTTGTTTCAAGCTTTGCACACATGTCAGTAATATGCCAAGATGAGCCCAGATATTAATGTGGCCACCAATGGCGGGGGAGGTAGAAAGTGCCCGAAGAACCCAGCAAGCCAGGAACATGAAGGCTTTGCCTTATTAAGATTGCAGTTCCTTTTTCTGTGTTGACAGGGAACAGTAGTCCACAGCTGCGGACACTTGGGGACCATCCCCAGCAATTGGGAGTAGGAAACTCGCAACCACGAAGCTGGACGTTTGGGCTTGAGGAGGCCTAAACCTCTTTAAAGTGCTTGGGGAAGATTTTTGTTCTCCCAGGCTCTCAGCAGAGTTTTAGGAGTTGACAGCTGCCGGGAATCTTACAGTTTAAGCGTTTCCCTCACTTTCTGTTGACCTTAGGTTGTGGCATTGATGATGTGATCAGACTATGACTTTGATGTGGTAATTTGACCTCAACCTGCATTTCTCAGCAGTTTAGTTTATCTTCCGAACTATGCAGTTCAACAATTAACAGACCACGGGGCAGCACCGTGGCGTAGTGGTTAGCACTGCTATCTACCGCACTGAGGACCCGGGTTCGAATCACGGCGCTGGGTCACTGTCTGTGTGGAGTTTTCACATCCTTCCCGTGTCTACGTGGGTTTCACCCCCACAATCCAAAAGATGTGCTGGGTGGGTCGATTGGCCATGCTAAATTGCCCCTTAATTGGAAAAAAAATAATTGGGTACTCTAAATTTATTTTTTTTAAAAACAATTAACAGACCAGGAATGGGGTCTGATAGTTTAACAGCCCCCTTCCTGTCCATTTAGGATGGGAAGAAGGGGTGGTGGGCATTTAAATCAAGGCCGCTGATCCAAAAGCACAGCATTTTGTCATTGCTACTAGGTGAGTTTAACACTCAGTTAAACTGCATGATATTTCATGTAAAAGTGTGGGGGTAGCTCTCTCACTAACACACGGTACAGTAAACTAAGTAAATACCATTCGCTACACTATGTCGTGTCACGACCTGTGGTTCAGGCACCATTCCAACAGAAATAAAAACAGAAAATGCTGGCTAAACTCAGCAGGTCTGGGAGCATCTGCAGAGAGAGAAACAGTTAATGTTTTCAGTCCGTATGACACTCCTACAGGACTGACGAGGCATAAAAATGTAATGAATTGGACTTCCACTGGTGGCCATGAGGTGAATGGTCGGGCATAGGGTGGTGCGCGATTCTCCGCCCCCCACGACGGGTCGGAGAATAGCGGGAGGGCCTTCCCGACATTTTTCCCGACCTCCCGCTATTCTCCCCCCCCACGGCCGCCCCACGACACGAATCGCTGCTCGCCGTTTTTTTACGGCGAGCAGAGATTCTCCCCTATGTGATGGGCCGATTTCCCAGGCCTTTACGGCCGTTTTCACGAACGGCAACACACCTGCTCTCACAGTTCGTAAAAACGTCCGCAAAGTGCCGTTCTCGAGAACCATGGCACCGATTGGCACGGCCGTGCCAAGGGTGGCATGGGCCCGTGATCGGTGGGCACCGATCGCGGGCAGCGGGTCCGAACCCCGTGCACTCTTTGTTCCTCCACCGCCCCACTGGATCAGTCCGCGGGGCGGCTGAGGGGCCTAATGGCCCGCGCATGCGCGGGTTTCACGTATATGCGTGATGACGTCATCCGCGCATGCGCGGGTTGGAGCCGTCCAATCCGCGAATGCGCGGCTGACGTCATCGTGCACATCAGCCGCCGTTACCCTTGCCGCACGGGCTTAGCGAAGTTCGCTAAGCCTGCGATGCCGAGGTTCACGGGGCCCCGCTGCTAGCCCCGACCGGGGAGCAGAATCGGGTCCCGGGAGGGGGTGCGGAGGCTGCCGTGAAACACGGCCAGTTTCACAGCAGCCTTCACGACTCCCCGCATTTGCAGAGAATCGCGCCCTTGCTTTTTGTCCCATTTTACCTGGTAAACAGGCGTCGTGGTGGATAGAAAGTTGAAATAATTGAAGTTTGTTGCTTTCTCCTCCAGTGTGGGATGTCTGCAGGACACAACACGATGCAAAAATCAAACAAAGCTCCAGATTCAGAGGGCACTCCTGGAGGAGCACAAGAGAACATGGCAGACCTGGCCATATCATCGATGCCCTCTCAACTGCCAACGGAGAAGCTAATGGAATTCATCATGGGAGAATTCCAGAAGCATAGAAGGTGATGCGGGAACACCTGTCTGAGGCGGATTGAGGTGGCAGTCACTCCCCTTTGCTTGCCGATGGAAAGCTTATGGGTGGAAATTGAAGTCACAGGGCACAAAGATTCGAGAGGTGTAGAAGTCAGTCACAGACCACAGTGACCAGATTGTCTGCTTAGAGTATCAATGTCAAAGTCTTGACGGTCCGGGTGCACGACCTGGAGAACTGAGAAAGGCGTCAGGATCCGAGGACAGTCGAGCTACTGGAGGGAAGTGAATGTACGAGCATCACCGAGTGCGTGGCGGAGATGTTCGGGAAATTGGCCGGGGAGGGCGACTTCACAAAACCAACTGAGGTGGACCGTGTCCATCGGTCATTGCGCCAAAAGCCGAGATCTGGGCATCCTTCTTCTTCCACATGCATCGGGTATACTCCTGAATAGGCTTTTATTGTGGTGGGAAAATTGGTACTCCTGGGGGTTGTGGGGGCTGAGTACTCGACCATTGTAATAGCGGACCATACACCACATTATGTGGATGTGCGCCTGCAGGCCCGTCGAGCCTAGCGCCCCCCCCGAAGGCAGTGAACCAACATTGTCACTCACGAGGGACACTCTGTGAGTATGGGAAGAAGGCCAGCCATCTATTGGCTCACCAGCTGAGGCGATAGACGGCTGCACGGGAGATGGCCCAGGTTAACGAAGAGGGGGGAGGGCTGATTATGGCTCCAGATAAGATTACTGGTGCCTTTGAGGGTTTCTACTGGGGACTGTATAAGTCTGAGCTCCCCGAGAAGGGCAGAAGGTTGAAACTGTACTTTGGATGGGTTGCGCTTGCTGGTGGTGAAAAGAGTGAAGTGGCAGGGGTTGGAGGTGCCGTTGGGACTGGAGGAGGTTATGGAGTGTATCAGTTCCATGCAATTGGGAAGGCACTGGGGTCAGATGGTTTCCAGGTGGAATTTTACAAGCAGTTTGCAGCATTAATGACGCCACATTTATTGGGATGTTGAATGACTCTGTCACAGAGGGTGTTGCCGGCCACGTTGGTGCAGGCGTGCATCTCCCTGATCCAGAAGAAGGACAAAGATCCTGTGGAGTGTAGGTCTTACAGGCTCTGGCGAAGCGTATAGACGGAGGACCAGACTGGGTTTGTCAAGGGCCGACAGCCATTGGCTAATAGCAGGCAACTTTTGAATGTGGTCATGTCCCTATCTAGAGCGGGAGAAGGAAGGGGCGAAGGGTCAGTCAGCCGGGGGGGGGGGGGGGGGGGGGGGGCTAGGAGGTCTTGAGGTTTTAAGGTTATTACTGTTAGTTTGTTAAAATAATTAATGACCAACTATTTGTATATATTGGAGTGTATTTTATGTGCATGTGTCATTTTTTGCAATGTTGAGAATTAAGTTTTTTTTTTAAATATTGTAATGAATTATATAGTTGGAAAAGGGGCAGAGGAGATGGGGCAGAATGGAAGGTCAGGGATAGGTTGGAGCGAAGGAGAGACTGACAGACATGTCATAGACACAAGACAAAAGGGGTGTTAATGGTGGCATCGAAGACTGAAGACGTGCTGAATGTGGCAGAAAGGTAAGACAGAGAATGTGTTGATAAAAGAACAAAGATCAGTGCTCAGTGAAAGCAAAACTGTAAAACAAGAGACAGGTGGGGATTGGGGGGCTGTCAGGGATTGTGATAGAAATAAGATTTTCTGGTTAACTATAGATGAGGTAGATAAAAGGTCTAAATAAGAAATATTTAAGAGTAATTGACTAAATCATATTAACCATGAGAGTAGGAGAAGCTGACTAGATGGGAATTAATCAGATAAGACGTAAAATGTTCATATTTTTCAAGTTGTTCGAGACTGGCCAGAATTCAAGGCCAGTGACAAAAGACGTCATTGTATGCAGATGTTTTCCCAGGCCTGGACAGATTTGTTTCCATGGTAACAGTCAGTCAGGGTCATAATGACTTTTTGAAAACTGTGTTAATCTAATTAATGTTAGAGGCATAATTGGCAAGCCAGGATAGGGAAAATACAAAATCACACCCAAGCATTTATCTCTTAAATTGACAGACAGTTTGGTCGAATTGAGTGAATTATAAATTAGTTAAAGCCAATTGCAGCTGTAAAGAGGGAGAAACTTTAAGATAGCAATCTCCTTAAAAGTTGTCAGGATGAGAAAACTCATTCCAGAATCACTCTAACCTATTTTCTGAAACCTATTCCGCTTGCTTTGCAAAATTGCCATTTTCGTTTGTTTTAAATCACTCAGTCATTTTTGTACTGTGCATCTTGCTTTGAAGAAATTACCAAGAAATATAATTGTAGTTTGAATTCAACTACTGTATTTGCTAAAGAAATTGATCTGACTAACTTGCTGCTGGGCTAGTTGGAACTTCCTAAAATTTTGAACTGAAATTGAGTTTACCAGTAGACACTAAAAGCTGACAAATGAAGTTTCAAATAACTTTGCCAAAAGGTACAGTCTGGAATCTCTGTTATTTGGGAACTAAGAAGGGATAACGCATATCCAGGGTTCTGAATAAATACAGAGATCCATCAGGTTGTATTGGGACAATGCAAGAAAAAAAATCAAAAGGGGCCAAGGTGGAGGGGAAAGTTCACTGTTTAAAGTTGTTAAATTCAATGTTAAGCGCAGAAGGCTGTAACGTGCCTACTCGGAAGATGAGTTCTTTCAGTTTGCGTGGGCTTCTCTGGAGCATTGGCAGCAGGTCTAGAATGGACATGTGGGCATGAGAGCAAGGTGCTAAGTTGAAACAGCAAGAGTCAGGAAGGTTGAGGTCATGCTTGCGGATGAAGCGAAGGTGGCCCACGAAACGATCATCGAATGTGCATTTAGTCTCAATCTAACGGAGTCCGTTTTGAGTTGTTTCAAAGATATCATAGGACTCTGGGGCTGCTATGAGGTAACCAGTTCAGCAGAGAGTGTCACTCACTCCGTCTTTGGAAAGATATAGTGGGCAGTTTGAGCTAAGCTGCCTGGGCGAACTGTTAAGTAAATCAAAGAACGGATATCTGGCTGGAGTATCAGCTGGCATCCATCCTCAGCCGCAGAGCCCTGACATTCAGACTTCACGGATGATATTTGGTTACCACTATTTCCTGCATTCCTCAACATGTGAGGAACCTGCAAATGATGGCAGCCAGTGTGGAGGAGACCTCTCGCCATCATGGGGCAGCAGCTTGTGAAATCTCATCACTATAGTCTGCCATGGGATGTGAAACTGCAGCAACATTTATAATAACGCTTCCAGTGATGGAGGTCCCACAGGCAATGAGAGAGTCTGTGCAGAATGCTTCCACTGACGCTAAGGAGATAATGGGCTCCAATCTCCCAAGAAATTATCTTTGTTCTCCTCAATAACTCCAAGGAAGGCTGCATTACTCCCTGGAAGTTTGCTTCAAAGAATATAATTGGATATTTTCATGGGCAGCATGAGTGCAACATGCACTGATGTGGTTATTTGTGATTTATGGAACTGTTTAATGACCAGGGAGACTAAATTAGATCGCCTATGAAAATGGGCACAGGGATTATAATGTGTGATGAATGTAGGCAGCACGCTGTTTTCCTGCCTCTTGCTCGTGAAATGATTACTGTTTTCACCCCTGTTGTTGATTATTTGTGTGCATCATCAGGGAGCACAAAGTCAGAACTTGCCAGCACCACTTAAAGCTTATCTGTATTGCTTAAAACTAGCCTGCACCTCTTACAGGAAAATGCACTGTGCCTGGAGCAGGTGCTGGCCGTCATGCAGAAAGTGAATCTGACCTGGGAAAGGCTGAGGAATGGCAGAATATCAGAGATGGTGGACTTCAGCTGCTGAATTCTGGACCTTGGTGGAGGAGCTGAAAAGTAGGAGAGAGGAGCTGCATCCACAAATGACCTGGAAACTCTTCAGATACACCCAAAATACTGTGCGAGCAGAGAGATGTCAGAAATAATTTTAAAGATAAAATGATTGCGGTGGCAAGCCATCTGACAATGTGTGGTGAAATCTCAGCTAATAACTGAGCACTTGATTTTGTAATAAGGTATTATTGAACTGTCTTTGCATAATGAGAGTGGCAGTTTCCATGTGGTGACGGGACAGAATCTATTTGCTGTCGATATTCCTTTGTTCTTGCGTGGACAGTGTTTTCCTTCCGTACGTATTTCATTTTTGACCTGACCAAAATGGTGACTGGAACTATCAGTGTGAATTATGCTTGGTAAGATATAGCCAGATCACAGCGTTAAGTACAGTTGAAGGATGTCATTCACCCACCTAATCATCCCTCCATAGAAACTATCATAGCATCTTCTTTTTGAACGATTCCCGAGTTACCTCCACAGCAAGTTTAATACTCAGATAAAACCCTATTGCTTTTGTGTATCCTCATTTCAGAAGAGCCCCGAAACTGCATCTTTCAAGCTATCCTTGTAACCTTTGAATGAGATTGCCAGTTAAGACAAACTATGAGGGGCTTTGTTCTTAATTTGTTTGAAGCTGCTCAAACTCATTCTGAATAGAACCTTTACAGCTGATCAGAGAGTGAAGAAAGAAATCTTTCATCCTTTAAGTCTGGGCTGAATTCACCTCTGCTCATGTGCTCGACCTACCCCATTATTTTTTGTTCCTTTTCCCTGTGCTTTTGTAGTTAATCATAAAGTGCCGTTAGGCATCACAGTGCCATGTGTGAGAGAGATCAGTTGCTATTTTCACACCTATCTGCTATTTTCACTTGAACCTGTGCAGAATAATGTTTGTAGAGGCATTACAAATTATGACCTTAATGCATGTACAACAGCATATAATTTGTGTTAAAGTGTTTGAGATTCCATTGCAGTAGAAATAATTAACTGGTCTGAAATATGACACAAATAAGTCACGTTTTAAAAGTCCGAAATCTGTGCAATGTGGTAAAAGTGGCATTTTTGTGCAAAACACTGATCAATTTAACACAGTTGATCTTTGGGTAATTGAATAACTTGATACATTTTTTAAACGTATTTCAGAGATTCAACTATTTTACTCAGTAAACATTTGTAAAGAGCATCTAAGGGTTTGCAAATAATATTGGCTTGTTGACAATGTGGTATCTCACCCCCCCCCGCACCCACAAAACAGGCCGTATTGAATCCCATAAATAGTAGATTTTTTGGCAACTAATAATTAAAGCCAGTTTTATAGGTTCTGAAAGAGTCTAAGACCAGAAACACAAGGCCAATACTGAACCTACTAGATTTGTCATCCCACTATTTTACTCAGTTCCAAAATGTGAACGTTGGTTTCCAGTATTTGTTTTACTTCTCCTCAAATGTTCTTCCCTAAGGAGCCTACACTTGCTGGGGTGTATATTTATGGGCTCTCATTCGAGAACTTATTCAAAATGGTGGGCGGCACAGTAGCACAGTGATTAGCACTGTTGCTTCACTGTGCCAGGATCCCAGATTTGATTCCTGCTTGGGTCACTGTCTGTGCGGAGTCTGCACGTTCTCCCCATGTCTGCGTGTGTTTCCTCCAGGTGCTCTGGTTTCCTTCCACGATCTCCGAAAGATGTGCTTGTTAGGTGAATTGGACATTCTGAATTCTTGCTCTGTGTACCCGAACAGGCGCCAGGATGTAGCGACTAGGGGATTTTCACAGTAACTTCATTGCAGTGTTAATGTAAGCCTACTTGTGACAGTAAAAATTATTGTTATAAAAGGATGATCTTCATGTGCAACCCTAAACTGAGACTATTGATCATGGGAGCACCGCATATGAGCCTATCTTCTATCCTCACTGCCTTTTATATGTGCAGATATCAGTTGATGTTGATTATATTTTGGAATCATGGGCAATTTCCCACAACTGAGTCACTTTCTGCCAACTTGGCTTTGAACATTTGATTAATTCCTGTTTGTTAGCGATTGCAAAGAGTGACTGAATCTTTGGTCAAACGTATGAGGTTTTTAATGCTGGCGAGAGGTGATGAGGCAGTGACAATTGGGATCTGAGGGTTCTGCCCCAATGGTGGTGTGAGGGAGAAGGGAAATTCTGAACAGGATGGAATAAAACCATTTGGGATGTTAGGAAGGAGTTAATGTTTCCCAGTGCTTAAGTTAGAAGTGGAGTTTTAATTGTTTAATAGACCACATTTTTTGCTTGATAGACTGCACAAATGTATATTGGGGGTATAAGTGGCACTGTAGTTTTGGTTGAGAAGTGATTATAGAATACCATAAAGTTGGAGTTGCTTTCTAGCCTTTATCACAGAGACACCATCGGAACGCAACAGTAGTCGCAGTGGATGGTTTCCAGAAGTAAATAAAAAAGATTGCAAACTAAGATTTCCTCGGATGAAAGTCTCTACTCTGAATTTCGACCTTGAAGAGTTATTTGGATTAACTTGGAAAACAAATGGCTGAGCCCAAGGGTCGAGTGTCGGGTTATGACTACCCACCATTATTTTCTGATCTTGTTTCCTATGACCAGTGGAAGAATGTAGTTAACATGTGGACACTGGTTAAGTCCTTGTCCAAGAAAAACGAGGAATGGCCCTGGCACTTTCGCTACCATACACAAGCGAAATGCAAGGTACTCTCAGAATTGAAACTGGAGCATTTGAACTCAGATTATTAACTATTATTAACATTATTAACTATCATGGAGAAGATTTACAAAAAGGATGACTTAAGTGCTTGTGAAGTCTGGTCAGATTTTGACAAACTTGGAAAGTCAGAGGATACGTCCGTAGAGGAGTATTAAATGGAATTTAGCAGACTGTATGCTAGGCTTCAAAAATTCAGTCTAAAAATTCCTCAGTCAGTGCTGGCATTCAAGTTATTCGACTGTGTTAAAGTTACAAATATGGATATGCCTCTGGCTTTGACAGGAGTTAAATTTGTAGAAAAGCACCGCTTGCTAGAACAAATGTCAGAGGCTCTAAATAAGTTCCCGGACAAACATTCCTTCCCGGCAACATTCTTGACACAAATGGGCTGATCAGCAATAAGACAAACTAAGGAAGACTCTATGTTAACACAATGGCAAAGTGGTCATTCGAAAGAAGATTTATAACCAAAAAAAATTAGGACAGAAATTATTTGATAATTATAGCAGGATGAATGAATTGGGAAATTTCAACCGAGACATGAACCCCAGAAATGTGGTTAACCCAAGATGTGGTCAATCAGTGTTTTACATGTAATTCTGAATTCCATTATGCAATAAGCAGTCCAAAGAGATATAATAGGATATTTGAAACCAAATACAAGATACTGAAGAGGGAAATATTTATAGAGATGTTTTTGATTAGGTTTTTGAATAAAGTATATTTACCATTATGTACACAAAATAGAATACATATATATATGCATAGACGAGAAGGGAACACGCACAAAAAACAAAACAAACAAAAAAAAAGTTAGAATAAAATAACTGGTAAGGTATTATGTGCCAGCTCAACAACAGCAGCTCTGTACAATTGGCAGTATTGTTTTTAGCACATAAGTAGGCATCTGTTTGTGGGGGGGGGGAAACTTGGGGGATATGTAGCCATCTCAGATGGCCACCTGCAAAGGACCATGGGAATTATGGCCAACCTCGGACTCAGACAGACTCAGAGCTTGTGTGTGTATTTGCAACCCAGATAGCTAGACGTGATTAAACCCCCCCCCCCCCTCGTTTGCATTCTAATGGCCCATTTCCCCAGAACAAAAGAACTGTGCTCAGGTAACCGATACAAATACAGACTAAGCGGTGCCACTCCCTTTGCTCGGGGAGCCCAAACAGCCAAGGTCAATGACCGCTAAGGACACGCCCAGCCATCAAGGCACCCACCCCTTTATTGGCCAAAATCGAAGGCAGTGATCGAAGCCTGTCGAATTATTGGGTCCAAGTTAAGGACCGCCCCAAAGATCAAAATCCCAGAGGGATAAGAAGAGACACAGCCATGTGCTCGGTCTCTCTTAGATCTGGCCCATGCCAACCCAAGTGCAGCATAACGACCACACAGATAAGTTCAAGACCAACGATCGCTACCAGACGGATGAGCCCAGCAGAAACAGAGTTACTTCTTCCACCCAGCCACGCAAGATCTGGACAAAGGCCTTGTTCATCTGCAAAGAGCCAGTTGCCCTGAAGTTAAGTCTAGGTTATTGTAGTTGTTAGGTGTAGTTTAACTTGTAGTGTTTTGTGTTGCATGTCGAAGTAATCCTTGTGTGTAAATGAACCATCTTTGAACTTGAACTGACTAACTGGTTGTGTGGTCCTTTGATCGATATATGGTAAAGCCTCGTGATGGTATCATTTGATACCTGGCGACTCTAAAGTGCATCATTATCAAAAAGAGCAACATTTGGGCGCCAGGGAAACAAATACAGAACAATTATAGAACGCAATACTTAAATGGATCTGGTGTTGGTGTTGTCGCTTGCTTCTCCCGGACGGTTTTCGCTGCCGTTGTCGTCTCGCGATCACCTCCGCTTCAGCCGTTCGTCCTGTCTTTTGCCCGGATTTTCCTTGTTGTCTGTTCCTGTAGATGCCAAGTTTGTTATTGTTCCCCGTGCCCTCCTTCCGGCTGTCATTCCCTTGCCTCCCCCCCCCCAACTCACTGGTTCCCCTCTATTGATCCCTGTCTCCTCCCTTATCCAACCCCTCTCCCACCTTCTCCTGTGGTTCGCCTTTCTTTTCTCTTAAGTTAGCTGCTATCCTCCCCCTCCCCCCCGGTCTATCCCTCCCTCCCCTGCCTCGGCTACTTTCCCCTGATTCTTGGCTACCTGGCTATTCTTCTGCTTGTTCGTTGGCCACAAACAGTTCCCGGAACAATTGGGTGAATGGCTCCCATGTTCTGTGGAAGCCGTCGTCTGACCCTCGGATGGCAAATTTGATTTTCTCCATTTGGAGATTCTGAAAGGTCGGACAGCCAGTCTGCAGCTTTGAGTGGTGCTGCTGACCGCCAGCCGAACAGCATTCTACGGCGGGCAATCAGGGAGGCAAAGGCAAGGGCGTCCACCCTCCTCCCCAGGAATAGATCCGGCTGGTCTGAAACCCTGAAGACAGCTACCTTTGAGCATGGCTCCACCCTCATCCCCACCACTTTGGACATTGCCGCGAAGGAGGCTGCCCAGTACCCCGCAAGTCTGGGTCCAGAACATGTGGGCGTGGTTGGCCGGGCCTCCTTGGCACCATTCACATTTATCCTCCTCCTCCAGGAAGAACCTACTTATACGAGTGGGCTCTATGTCCCACTTTTAGTCGCGTCAGGCTGAGCCTTGCACACGTGGAGGTGGAGTTGACCCAATGCAGTGCTTCGCTCCAGAGTCCCCACCCTATTTCAATCCCAACGTCCTCCTCCCATTTCTTTCTTTTTGCGTCCGTTACGGTGTCGGCCCTTTCTGCCAGTCGGTCATACATGTCGCTACAATTCCCTTTATCTAGGATGCTTGCATCCAGTAATTCTTCCAGTAATGTCTGTCGTGGCGATTGTGGATACATCCTTGTCTCCTTTCGTAGGAAGGTTTTGACTTGCAGGGACCTTAGCTCATTTGTCCTGGCTAGACGGACCAACAACGCTAACTCCCGATACTTTAGCTGCACAGGGGCACCAGACAAGGATGCACAATGTTCCCGCTGCTATTCGCTCTAGCGATTGAAACATTAGCAATTGCTCTCAGAGCAGCAAAAAGCTGGAGGGGGATCCAAAGGGACGGCAGAGAGCACCGAGTCTCACTCTAGAACATAGAGCGTAGAACATTACAGCGCAGTACAGGCTCTTCGGCCCTCCATGTTGCGCCGACCTGTGAAACCACTCTAAAGCCCATCTACACTATTCCCTTATCATCCATATGTTTATCCAATGATCATTTAAATGCCCTTAATGTTGGCGAGTCCACTACTGTTGCAGTCAGGACGTTCCACGCCCTTACTACTCTCTGAGTAAAGAACCTACCTCTGACATCTGTCCTATATCTATCTCACCTCAATTTAAAGCTATGCCCCCTCGTACTAGACATCACCATCCGAGGAAAAAGGCTCTCACTGTCCACCCTATCTAATCCTCTGATCATCTTGCATGCCTCAATTAAGTCACCTCTTAACCTTCTTCTCTCTAATGAAAACAGCCTCAAGTCCCTCAGCCTTCCCTCATAAGATCTTCCCTCCATAACAGGCAACATTCTGGTAAATCTCCTCTGCGCCCTTTCCAAAGCTTCCACATCCTTCCTATAATGCGGCGGACAGAACTGCACGCAGTACTCCAAATGCGGCCGCACCAGAGTTTTGTACAGCTGCAACATGACCTCATGGCTCCAAAACTTAATCCCTCTACCAATAAAAGCTAACACACCGAATGCCTTCTTAACAACCCTATCAACCTGGATGGCAACTTTCAGGGATCTATGTACATGGACACCGAGATCTCTCTGCTCATCCACACTACCAAGAATCTTACCATTAGCCCAGTACTCTCTCTTCCTGTTTTTCCTTCCAAAATGAATCCCCTCACACTTTTCTGCATTAAACTCCATTTGCCACCTCTCAGCCCAGCTCTGCAGCTTACCTATGCCCCTCTGTATCTTGCAACATCCTTCCGCACTGTCCACAACTCCACCGACTTTAGTGTCATCTGCAAATTTACTCACCCATCCTTCTACGCCTTCCACTAGGTCATTTATAAAAATGACAAACAGCAGTGGCCCCAAAACAGATCTTGTACACCACTAGTAACTGAACTCCAGGCTGAATATTTCCCATCAATCATCACCCTTTGTCTTCTTTTCTGATCCAAACTGCTAAATCACCCTGAATCCCATGCCTCCGTATTTTCTGCAATAGCCTACCATGGGGAACCTTATCAAACGCTTTACTGAAATCCATATACACCACATCAACTGCTTTACCCTCATCCACCTGTTTGGTCACCTTCTCAAAGAACTCAATAAGGTTTGTGAGGAACGACCTACCCTTCACAAAACCGTGTTGACTCGCTGATCAAATTATTCCTTTCCAGATGATTATAAATCCTATCTCTAATAAACCTTTCCAAGACTTTGCCCACAACAGAAGTAAGGCTCACTGGTCTATAGTTATGCAGATGAACTGCTCCTCTACATTTCGGACCCACAAAGGAGCATGGTCGGAATCATCGCGCTCCTGAAAGAGTTTGGCGCCTTCTCGGGCTACAAAATCAACATGAGCAAAAGCGAGATCTTCCCGGTACACCCTCAAGGAGGGGAGGGCAGCACTAACGGGACTGCTGTTTAAACAAGCCCGACACAAATTCCGCTAGCTGGGGATCCAAATAGCCCATGACTGGAAGCAGATCCACAAATGGAACCTCACCAGTCTGACAGGGGAAATAAAAAAGGACCTGCAAAGATGGAACGCACTCCCACTCTCCCTCGCCGGGAGAGTCCAGACGATCAAAGTGAATGTGCTGCCCAGGTACCTCTTCCTACTTAGATCCATCCCGATCTACATCCCCAAGGCCTTTTTCAAAGCACTAGACAAACTAATCATGATGCTCGTATGGGGAGGGGGTGGGGGGAAAGGATGCTAGGATCCCAAAGAAGTTCCTGCAAAAAACAAATTCCAGGGGGGGGGGGGGGGGGGCTAGCCTTCCCAGCAGCCCGATGGTGATAGCCACTACACTCCAGCAGCCCAGTGGTGATAGCCACCCTCCAGTCCTGAAACCAACTATGGCACCAATTTGGCCTGACCAAAATGTCGGACAAAGCTCCCATCTGCAACAACCATAGGTTTGCACCACCGCTGACTGACGCCACCTTTAAAATGTGGGGACAGGATGGAGAGACACTGACAGCCCGGGTCCTATACACAGACGGCAGGGTCATAACAATGGACGAACTGACGATGAGGGAAATATTAACCAAAGAGAAGGCATTGTCTTGCTAACGAGAAGCATCAGTCCAGTGATGAAGGTGCTGGTCACCGAGTTCTTCAAATGTACCATTATTAGATACCGGATGTACATCTACAGTATGTGGAATAAACTGGTTGAAATGTTACCTGGACTCTTAAAGTGACAAAGATCAGAACAAGTTTAAGGAATTTGGAAGTTCCACGAGTTTGAAATTTAGGGATGATATTACTCTTAAATCACTGAAAAGAGTAGAACTCCTTTGTAAAATCGACAGAGTAAATAATTTTATATCTAGGAAAATACTTTTAATATTGAGCCGACTATCGATGAAGAAAGGACATATGAAAATTGACATGGAAAACAACAAGGTCATCACATTTGGAAAAACTGTGGATTTACAAGTTATACAGTCCGGATACTATTGTATCCCCTCACTGAATCCTAATTTTTCTTGGAAAGAAATTAAGTAAGTACTGCGAGCATCAGACAACAGGAGTACAGAAAACAAAACATTGATTATGTTCGGGTGCATCGGCAATTTGCCCTTCTGTTTTCCCAAAGATTAATAATTTTTCACAGGGATGCAGGTATAAGAGATGAAGATTATACCAAATTTACAGAACAGGTAAGGGATGGATGTGATGATATGTGTAAAAAATATGGAAAAACATCATCCTGACCCATAGTGAATGTGCCCTCCGTGTGAGATTTAATCAAGTTGGGGTTATGGATCTTAAGGTGTGGAGTAAAAGAACATTTTCATTTTACACTTTGTAGACTTGGCAACTAGGTTTATTCAGTTGATGATTAAACGTAGTAAAGAAAAGAAAAGAATTGTGGAACAGATAATGGCAAAATGGTCAGGGAACGGACTGGAACCACTGGCAAAGTTCAAACTGATAATTGTGGTGGGGGGGGAGGGAGAGTTTGCTAACAATGAATTTCAGGAAATATGTGAGAACATGAACACAAAGGTTATGAATACATCTGCAGAAAGCCCACCTCGTAACAGGATTTGAAAGAGAAATCATGCTATGATTAAATGCTTCGTAAAATTTTCGAAGAGAGGCAAATTGTAAATTAACTTTGGCTTTAACATGGGCTGTCTCTGCAAACGATTCATGACAGATGGTTGGGTGCTACAGTCCATATCAGTTGTTTCTTCGTAGAATCCCAAAATTCCTTCAGTCGTGAATGAGCTCAGGAGGGAAATACGATTAGCTGTACCTTTTCTGAGCATTTGAATGCACTGCATGGGGGAAGGAAACCATTCCTTCAAGCAGAAATATTAGAAATAATTCTGAGAGCTTTGAGGCACCATGTACGGCCATCTGAAACCGGGTGAAATGACATACTATGAAAGAGATGGATTGAACGAGTGGAAAGGTCCAGCAAAGGTTATAGATACAGATGGTAAAACACTCATTTTGCAGCATGGAAACCAGACTGTTAGAGAACACTTGTCAAGATTGATGGGCACAGATTACATGTTTGCAGACTCAAAAGAGTTTATTCAAATGAACCAGATAATTCTCATATACATGTGTTGCAGAATTATGAGGACCAGATCGCCAAAATTGACATAGTGTTGCATACTACGAAGAGGGACAGTGTAATTCTGAGGAACTAGATGAGTCTATTTACCCCAAAGAGAAACTGACAACGGTTGGCACTAAAGTGACACACTTGCCAGAAGGGGCCAGTCAGTGGAAGGATGTAACTGTCGGTAGAGCAGGGAAGACCACTGGCAAAAATATAAAAACTGGTTAAATGTAGAAAAAAATTAGGAGGATTCCCATGGATTGTGAACATTAAGCACAAAATTGGAGAAACATAAGGTGGGATTCACCGTTTCCCGACGCCGATTTTGTAATCAGTGATCGGGTGGAGAATCCCTTTTGATGCCAAAATAGGGGGGGGCAGCGCCTGCTTGATGCCAGAGTCTGGTGGGAGCCATGCTGCTGTCGGGGGGGGGGGGGGGGGGGGTTGCTTCCACGAGGACTGGGGGGTGGCCAGGGGGGCACTGTCTGGCAGGTCGGGTCCGCGCATGACCGCCGCCATGTTTTACGGCACGACTGCTACAGATCTTCGCCATGCGCATGCGTGGCCGTAGACCCGGCCATTCTCCAGCTGTTTTTATCGTGGGAGCCGGGGGTTTTAAGTGGCATGGTTGCTAGCCCCTCACCGGTCACATGATTGGTATGGGGACGGCACCGATTTTTTTTGACGTAAAACGTCACAGATCCGCCGCATTTAGGCTCAAAAATGGTGAATCCAGCCTATAGTGTCAGTTCAGACAGTAGTCTGGCAGTGAACATGCCCATAGGAAGAGATCAAGATGTGTTGAAAGATCACCACAGCAGATCAGCAGTCTGGAACAAGTTATAAAGCATGATAGAGGGTGCAACTTAATGAGGACACAAAATCTGGTACAGATTAGAAGTGGTACAAGGAGCAGAAGCCCATATGATCAAGAGGTCTTAGTGACTCCAACAAATTTATTAATTTATCACCTTAAGATGCAATATAGCAAAAACTGAAAAGTTAGAAAGAATCGGTAGAATGTGTACTTGGAGGTCCCAGATGGGGGATAATGAGTTCAATCTCATAAATGGATGTGCATGGAAAAGGTGCTTCCTGATAGAACTGATAAGGCCAAAGCCAGACTGGTGACATGAGGTTTTGAAGAAAACCTGAGTGACCAAGATGTAAGGGTAGATTCACCTATGGCAGGGAAAGGTTATTTTGTAGACCTTTTTGACTTTGTTAGCCATAAATGTTTGGGAATGCAAGTTGATAGACATTAAAGCTGTCTTCTTCCAGGGATATCATCTTCAAACAAAAGCTTTCGTTGTCCTCCAAAACAGGCCCAAAACAAAGAAAGGGTACTCTGGAAGTTAAATAAATGTGTTCACGGGTTGAACGATGCCTCCAGAGATTTCTCAGGGAGGTTGATTTTGTTAAAGTTAGGTTATCTTCAGTTGAAAACTGGAGGAATCTGTTCAGAAAGAATTCATGTTCCCCACTGCTTAATTTAAAATTGGAATTTTAATTGTTTCGTAGACCACACTTATTGCTTGAAAGACTGAACGTATATATAATGGGGTTCCAGACGGCACTGTGTGGCGTTGGATGAGAAGTGATTGCAGAACACAATGAAATTGGAGTTGAAGGAGTCAAAACTTGCTTTTCAGTTTTTATTGCACTGATACCATTGGAGCTCAACGTGAGAGAGGATATAGGGAAGGAACAGATTGTGCACCTGATGCAAAGAAAGGCCAAAGAGGGATTTCTAGGCAACGAGGATGCACTGGGAAACAGGGAGTTTAATGAAGATGGGATGATGGGCAAACAAATGTCAGTGTAGGAGTGATTGTGAGGCAGTGAATGTTTGGAGTTTATGGGACCTGGGAGACCAGCAAGAATCTTATGAGAGCAATATCGACTCGGAATCAAATATAGAAATGCTTCTAGATTTTGGTTCAGCACTGCCATTAAACTCTATCTGGGAAGCTGACAATATAGAACATAGAACACTACAGCGCAGTACGGGCCCTTCGGCCCTCAATGTTGCGCCGACCTGTGAAACCATCTAAAGCCTATCTGACCTACACTATTCCATTTTCATCCATATGTCTATCCAGTGACCACTTAAATGCCCTTAAAGTTGGCGAGTCTACTACTGTTGCAGGCAGGGCGTTCTACACCCCTACTACTCTCTGAGTAAAGAAACTGCCTCTGACATCTGTCCTATATCTATCACCCCTCAATTTAAAGCTATGGCCCCTCGTGTTAGTCATCACCATCCGAGGAAAAAGACTCTCACTGTCCACCCTATCTAACCCTCTGACTATCTTATATGTCTCTATTAAGTCACCTCTCAGCCTTCTCCTCTCTAACGAAAACAACCTCAATTCCCTGAGCCTTTCCTCGTAAGACCTTCCCTCCATACCAGGCAACATCCTAGTAAATCTCCTCTGAACCCTTTCCAAAGCTTCCACATCCTTCCTATAATGTGGTGACCAGAACTGCACGCAGTACTCCAGGTGCGGCCGCACCAGAGTTATGTACAGCTGCAGCATGACCTTGTGGCTCCGAAACTCAATCCCCCTGCTGATAAAGGCTAGCTCACCATATGCCTTCTTAACAGCCCTATTAACCTGGGTGGCAACTTTCAGGGATTTATGTACCTGGATGCCGAGATCTCTCTGTTCATCTACACTACCAAGAATCTTGCCATTAGCCCAGTACTCTGCATTCCTGTTACTCCTTCCAAAGTGAACCACCTCACACTTTTCCGCATTAAATTCCATCTGCCACCTCTCAGCCCAGCTCTGCAGCTTATCTATGTCCCTCTGTATCCTATAACATCCTTCAGCACTATCCATAACTCCACCGACCTTCGTGTCATCTGCAAATTTACTAACCCATCCTTCTACACCCTCTTCCAGGTCATTTATAAAAATGACAAACAGCAGTGGCCCCAAAACAGATCCTTGCGGTACACCACTAGTAACTGAACTCCAGGATGAACATTTGCCATCAACCACCACCCTCTGTCTTCTTTCAGCTAGCCAATTACTGATCCAAACCACTAAATCACCTTCAATCCCATACTTCCTTATTTTCTGCAATAGCCTACCGTGGGGAACCTTATCAAACGCCTTACTGAAATCCATATACACCACATCAACCGCTTTACCCTGATCCACCTGTTTGGTCACCTTCTCAAAAAACTCAATAAGGTTTGTGAGGCATGACCTACCCTTCACAAAACCGTGTTGACTATCACTAATTAACTTGTTCTTTTCAAGATGATTATAAACCCTATCTCTTATAACCTTTTCCAACATTTTACCCACAACCGAAGTAAGGCTCACAGGTCTATAATTACCAGGGTTGTCTCTACTCCACTTCTTGAACAAGGGGACAACATTTGCTATCCTCCAGTCTTCCGGCACTATTCCTGTCGACAAAGACGACATAAAGATCGAGGACAAAGGCTCTGCAATCTCCTCCCTGGCTTCCCAGAGAATCTTAGGATAAATCCCATCTGGCCCAGGGGACTTATCTATTTTGACATTTTCCAAAATTGCTAACACCTCCTCCTTTTGAACCTCAATTCCATCTAGCCTGGTCGACTGAACCTGAGTGTTCTCCTCGACAACATTGTATTTCTCCAGTGTAAACACTGACGAAAAATATCCATTTAACGCTTCCCCTATCTCCTCTGATTCCACACACAACTTTCCACTACTATCCTTGATTGGCCCTAATCTTACTCTAGTCATTCTTTTGTTCCTGATATACCTATAGAAAGCCTTAGGGTTTTCCTTGAACCTATCCGCCAACGACTTTTCGTGTCCTCTCCTCGCTCTTCTTAACTCTCCCTTTAGGTCCTTCCTGGCTAACTTGTAACTCTCAAGTGCCCTAACTGAGCCTTCATGTCTCATCCTAACATAAGCCTTCTTCTTCCGCTTGACAAGTGCTTCAACTTCCTTAGTAAACCACGGTTCCCTTGCTCGACAACTTCCTCCCTGCCTGACAGGTACATACTTATCAAGGACACGCAATAGCTGTTCCTTGAAAAAGCTCCACATTTCGTTTGTACCCATCCCCTGCAGTTTCCTTCCCCATCCTATACATCCTAAATCTTGCTGAGCAGCATCATAATTGCCTTTCCCCCAGCTATAATTCTTGCCTTGCGGTATATACCTATCCCTGCCCATTGCTCAAGTAAACATTACCGAGTTGTGATCACTATCACCAAAGTGCTCACCTACATCTAAATCTAACACCTGGCCGGGTTTATTACCCAGTACCAAATCCAATGTGGCCTTGCCCCTTGTTGGCCTGTCTACGTACTGTGTCAGAAAACCCTCCTGCACAAACTGTACAAAAACTGTCCCATCTATACTACTCGAACTATAGTATTTCCAGTCAATATTTGGAAAGTTAAAGTCCCCCCTAACAACTATCCTGTTACTCTCGCTCCTGTCGAGAATCATCTTTGCAATCCTTTCCTCTACATCTCTGGAACTATTCGGAGGTCTATAGACAACTCCCAACAGGGTGACCTCTCCTCTCCTGTTCCTAACCTCGGCCCATACTACCTCAGTAGACGAGTCCTCAAACGTCCTTTCTACCGCCGTAATACTTTCCTTGATTAACAATGCCACACCCCCCCCCCCCCCCCCTCTTTTACCATCTTTTCTGTTCTTACAGAAACATCTAAATCCTGGAACCTGCAACAACCATTCCTGTCCCTGCTCTACCCATGTCTCCGAAATCGCCACAACATCGAGATCCCAGGTACCAACCCATGCTGCAAGCTCACCCTTATTCCGGATGCTCCTGGCGTTGAAGTAGACACACTTCAAACCAGCGTCTTGCTTGCCGGTGCCCTCTTTCGAACTTTTAACCATATCCCTGACCTCACTACTCTCAACATCCTGTACACTGGGACTACAATTTAGGTTCCCATCTTCTGCCTCAAATGCAGAATATAGAGTATCTGATGCAAGTGAGTTAGATTAAAATTTGGAGAAGATAATTTTAACTATTATTTTGTTTACTGAACATTTACAGTTGGGTGCAAAAATGTTTCATCATAGCATTTTGGAATAGATGTTTTATAAATTTCCAAAGTTTATGCTACCTCACACATTGGTGTCTGTATATATATATTTATATTATATGAGTACTAGCAGTCAACTTTAAAATTAAAATGATACGATAAGCACATAAAGGCAGCCAGATAGAATGCTGGATACAATCTGTAAATTAACCTTTGAGATAGACTCGGAAATCGATGACCCTGTGTTTCTTCTGAGGTTTTCTGAGGTTAATTTAAGAGTTGGATTGATTTGAGAGGATGAAAACATTCCTATATACAGATTAAACTGGATAAGATTGTGTTGGAAGATACAAAATAATCCCATTGGGATTGGTTATGTTGTTCAAACTTGTATGCTGAGCAACAATTCCTGAGTTCCTTTTATTTTCCAGATGTGCTGTTAGGTGAATTGGACATTCGGAATTCTCGCTCAGTGTGCCCGATCAGGCGCCGGAGTGTGGTGACTAAGGGATTTTCACAATAACTTCATTGCACTGTTACTGTAAGCCTACCTGTGACACTAATAAAGATTATGATTATATTCTGAGTTATATAAAAAATACTTCTTGATTCATATGTGCCAACACGGAAAGCTGACAACTCAACAACAGCTCTACCATATCAAAAAAGAGAGAAAAGAGAGAATAAGGCACATTTCACAACCTTAGGATGTCCAAAATGTCTTCACAGCCAATTACATAATTCTGAACTGTGGGCACTGTAGGAAATGTGGCACCTAATTTTGGCACAGCAAGATTCCACAAATTGCAGTGAGTAATGAATCAAAACTCTGTTTTATTGATGATTGAGAGACAGATAAATGCAGACCATGAAAACTGCTCCTCTGCATCAAATTGTGGCATGGGGTCTTGAATGCCCACCTGAGACACCTTTTGGGGCTTCAGTCTAACATTTAATTCAAATTTTAGCATGTTGAGGATTGCAACCCACCTTCAATTCTGCATTGCAGTGGTGTGTCAGCTTAAATTACACCCTAATAACCCATGACTTTCTGACTCCGCAGGGAAAGTGCTGTTCCAGAGGCACAGTTGTCAGGTCAGTTTTGTAAAATGTCCACTTATTCTGTTTTGAATGGCATTGGTTGAGGTCAACATGGTCGCAAGGAGTCCAGAACCCCTTTCACATTTTCAAATACTGCCATGGAATCCTTTGCATCCAGCTGAGCAGGCAAAGTAGCCAACGGATTAATAGCTCATTCGAAATGTAGCACCTCTGATAATACAGTGTTCCATCTATGCTACATTGAAGGGGGGCATCGTTTTTGGCTGAGCCAAGGTTAGTCAACTATGACACCTGAATTGTAGCGTTTTGCTACATTGGTTTGTTGTTCCAAGATAGTTGCGGAAAATCATTAAATTTGTTGTGGCTTCCTGTGATTCCACGACAACAAATATTTGTTATTTGGCCCCTTCCCTTACTTTCTCACTTGCAAAATCTCAATTTAGGGTCTGATTAAATTATATACCTCTTCTGCCTGCTGCTTCGAGGCCATTCATAAAATGCCACCGCTGTTTATAATAGTAATTTGCTGGTATTATAATTTTTGCTTTTCACTTTATAAATATTGGAATTTCCTTTTATATGCGAACATCTGGTTTGGGGATGTTTAATTATGTGTCGATCCTGCTGATACAACCATCTTGTTAAATGGTTTTGAAGCCGATTATTATCTAAGAAATGGCTGTGAGCTGCAGTGATGCAGAAACCACCATAACTATTTAAAAGCATTCGTGGGCACTATCCAGGCTAATTGGTAAGTACCCCGCTGAGTAGGCAATTACATCTTGAATTATCATTGTTTATACTTAATTGTAAATATTCTCAATTTAACAAATAAATTATCTGACAATCAAATGTGCCCTGGAGTCAGGCTTGCTGTCTTTGAATAAAATTGGGCATCTTTTTCTTAATCCATGCAATCACAAAGGTACCATTGGGGGAAGAAATATTGCGCCATCTTTTTTCTTAATTTGAGTTATTTACATAAAATGACGCCAGCTCTTGAATCTATCCCCACCAGCAAGCACTCTACAAGCCCAATAGTAATAGTCATGCTCTGGACATGGAACCAGCTGAGGCAACACTTTGGCCTGACCACCTGAAATTTCCAAAATGGCCACCATCTGCAACAATCACAGGTTCAAGCCAGTCACAATGAATGCCACCTTTAAAAGGTGGAAACAGGACGGGGGGGGGACACTGACAGCTCGGTACATCTACATGGATGACAAATTAGCGACGTGAGAAGCTGATGGAGAGGTTGCAACTACCCAAAGGAAATGAACCAAGACACTTACTAATCAAAAACTTCCTCCGTAAGGAGACAACATACCCATGGACTCTGGGATAGTCAATGATAGAGGAGCTGTTGGACGCGGGTGACTTAGGAAGGTGGAACTACGGGGACCTGTATGGGCGACTGTTAGAAGAGGCATGTTCCCCACTGGATGAGATATGGGACAAATTGGAGGAAAAACTAGCGATGGGAATAGGGGAAGCTGGAGTGAAGCCCTGAACGGGCGAACTCCACCTCTTCCTGTGCAAGGCTAAGCATCATGCAGCTGAAATTGGTGCACAGAGAACACCTAACCACATCCCGAATGAGCAGGTCCTTCTCGAAGGTGGAGGACAAATTTGAAATGTGCCAGGGCGGCCCGTCCAACCGCACCCACATGTTCTGGGCACACGAGGGACTTCCGGTTGCGGCTATGCCTAGGTAGGTCGCACGGTCAGCAGGTCCCGCTGATAACGGACTTTTGGGCCCTTTTAAGGAGCTCCAGCGGCACTTTGACGGCGATTCCCAGTGTGGGAAGGAACAGTGAACAGTGAGGGTCCCCCAGCGCCGTATGGAGTGGACCAGGAGTGGGGCGGTCAAAAAAGCGGCTTTTGAGAAGAGAGGAGAATGGGCGCGAAAAAGCAAGATGGCGGCGGGAAGAGATCAGGCAGCGTGGGCCCAGTGGTCACGGGAGCAGCAGGAGTTTTTAAGAACCTGCTTTGCGGATTTAAAGGTGGAGATGCTGGCCCCTATGAAGGCATTGATTGAAAGGCTGGTGGAGACCCAGAAGATGCAGGGGACAACGATTAAGGAGGTGCAGCAGAAGTCCTCTGATAATGAGGACGAGATTCTGGGCCTGGCGGTTAGCGTGGAGGACCAAGAGTCGCTGCACCAAAAATGGCAGGAGAAGCTGGAAGATCTGGAGAATAGATCAAGGAGACAGAACCTGCGGATTCTGGGTCTCCTTGAAAGCATCGAGGGGTCGGATGCTGGGGCGGATGTGACCACGATGCTGGGTACTCTGATGGGTGCGGGGGCTTTCCAGCGGCCCTTTGAGCTGGATGAGGTGCACAGAGTCGTGGCAAGGAGGCCGAGGGCGAATGAGCCGCTGAGAGCTATGGTGGTAAGTTTCCACCGCTTCACCGACAAGGAGTTAGTCCTGCGATGGGCGAAGATGGAGCGAAGCAGCAGGTGGGAGAACACTGAGATCCATATTTATCACGACTGGAGTGCAAAGCTGGCCAAGAAGCATGCGGGATTCAACCGGGCCAAGGCGGTCCACCATGGAAAGGGGGTGAGTTCGGGCTGTTACAACCGGCGAGGCTGTGGGTTACATATCAGGACCGGCACCACTATTTCGACACGCCGGATGAGGCATGGCCTTTCATTAACAATGAGAAGCTGGACTTGAGTTAATGGACTGCAGTATGTTATGGGGGTTGCGGGGGGGGGCAAGGAGGGGTGGTGTTATGTTGGGGTTTTCCCCGTATTTTATTGTGTTTTTGTGGCTCCTTTACCCTGAGCGCTCGAGTCTTTGGGCGAGGTCACAGTTGGGAAGAGCTGCGTCACAGGAGGTGGGGTCGACCCAAATAGGGAATGGGGTTTATCCGCGAAATGGTGGGGGTGGCACCTGAAGTAGGGGTTTGAGTGTACGGTACTTTGTTTTGTTTTTCTCTCTCTGTTCACACGGGGTGTAGGGGGGGAACTCTCTCTAACCCACTTAGGTGGGGGGGGGGTGTTGGAGACTTGTAAGGGGAACCCACAGGGGGAGTGGAGGCGGGAGCGGCCGGGGTCAGCATGCGTCAGCTGACTTACGGGAGTGCAATGGGGGGGGTAGGGGGATTAAGCAGATGCTTGACGGGGGGGGGGGGGGGAGGCTGGGATGTTGCTGTGCTGACTGAGGGGGAATCGAGATTAAAGGGGAGAGTCGGGACGGGGAGCCTCCGCCTGGGGGGGCTGGAGGGTGCGGGAGGCGCGGGTACGTGGCTGGCCTAAAAAAGGAGATGGCTAGTCGGCAGGGTAGCCCCCCCACGAGGCTGATCACGTGGAACGTGAGAGGCCTGAATGGGCCGGTCAAGAGGGCCCGTGTATTTTCGCACTTAAAGGGGCTAAAGGCAGACGTAGCCATGCTACAAGAAATGCACCTGAAGATCGCGGATCAAACCAGGCTGAGGAGAGGATGGGTGGGGCAGGTTTTCCACACAGGGCTGGATCCGAAGAACAGGGGGGTCGCAATTTTGGTGAGTAAGCGGGTGGCATTTGAGGCGGCGGGTATTGTGACGGATAAAGGGGGCCGATATGTTATGGTGAGTTGCAGGTGGCCTGGGTGGTGCTAGTGAATGTGTATGCTCCGAACTGGGACGATGCAGGGTTCATGAAGCGGATGTTGAGTAGGATACCAGATCTGGAGTCATGCAGTTCGGTAATGGGGGGGGGACTTTAACACGGTGCTGGACCCGGCACTGAATTTGGTCTAGGTTGAGATCGGTAAGAGGCCGGCAGCGGCCAAGGTCCTGAGGGGGTTCATGGAACAGATGGAGGGAGTGGATCCGTGGAGATTTGGCAGGCCATGGGCGAAGGAGTTTTCCTTCTTCTCCCATGTGCACAAGGCGTACTCGCGGATTGATTTCTTTGTGGTAAGTAGGGGCGTTAATCCCAAGAGTGGAGGGAGTAGAGTATTCGGCCACTGCGATCTCGGACCATGCCCCGCACTGGGTGGAGTTGGGGTTGAGGGAGGAGAGAGGTCAACGCCCTCTGTGGAGAATGGACGTGGGACAACTGGCGGACGAGGAGGTCTGTGGGCAGGTTCGGAGATGTATCCAAAGCTATGGGGAGGTTTTGGTGAGTGTGGTCTGGGAGGCGCTGAAGGCAGTTGTCAGAGGGGAGCTACTTTGGTGTGGAGTGAGGGTGGTGTTGGAGGGGGGTGGGGAGGGTTGACACTCGTGGCACCGGAACGCAACTCAGCGGGGTTTCACGTTCGTGGCTGAAGCCGACCTCCACCCCAGTGACTGCCGTTTCCTTGGACCCGCTGACCACATCCAGGGCCCGCTGCTCTGTCACAGTGGGAGGCCGCAGGTCCTCCTCGTTTCTACACCTGCTCCCTGCGGTTATGGGCAGCCTTCTCCTGTGGGCTTGGGGGAGAGGGGAGTGTGTATGTGGGGGGGGGGGGGGAGCAACAGAAAACGCACATTGTTAAACAGTCTGACTGGCGCAGCCTAGGGGGTGAGTTGCTGCTGGCTTCAGTGGCCAGGGCACCCGGCCATGGCAGCCGGTGTGGGTGTTGGCATGTGGTGCAGGGTGGGGTTTCAGCAGCAACTGGTGGTGAACAGGGTTAGGGTTATGGTTGTGTGGGACGTGGGTTGGTGCCAGGGGTACATTGCTGCCCACTCACCCAGGCTGCCCTGATGAGATGGTGAAGGTTTTTACGCCAGGCCGGTTTGGATGGTGTTGCTGGTGCGCTTACTGCCTCTGCTACCTGCTCCCAGGCATGGCAACCGGCACTCCTTCCTGGGCTGGAATATAGGGTCGTCCACCTCTCCTCCACGGCATCCAGGTGGGTCTCAAGCTCTGCGTTGGCGAATCGTGGGGCTGTTCTTCTTGTTGCCATCTTGTTGGCTGGGATGGTGTCTGTGGGGAGAGAAGTGTATATATGCGGCTGCAGCTTGTCAGCCTCCTGAGTGTCAATCGCAAATCCGGCGCTGTTTCTCATTCAAATCGATTGCGTTCCACGTGGCGCCTGTGCTAACCCCTTAACAGTCACTGAATCGGTCCATGTGCGGCGCCAGTTTTGCTGCTGTGAAACTCCCCGAAACCTGCCCTGGCGTCAATACTTAGTCTGGAACGGAGAATTCCGCCGAGGGTCTAACTGAGCATTCTGTTCCCCAGAGCTATACAGCACCATTGCTGGAATAAGGGCTGGTGTAGAGATTCTTCTCACTGAGTTCTCTGCCAGAGGGTATTCATAAGGGCATGTACACTGCATACAGCTGGTTAGACGGCTGCCTGCGAGCTGTCCGACCTGTGCCCTTTTCTGTCTCAGTAACATAGCAAATGTTGTAGTTAGCTACTGAGTCTCTGGGGAACAGGAATCTTATTTAGCTTACATTTAATACGGGACAATAATATCATAAGATGTCCTCTTAATGTCATTTGGTTAGACATTGTGTGCCATAAGTTATTAGAGTACAGATTGCACATCTAATTGTCCAGACAATTTGATTTTCTTTGTTGTCAATGGTAGGTTGATAATCGCAATTATTAGAAATGCTTGCACTAAATGATTGATTGATTCATTTTCAAGTAGTTGGAAAATTTAAACTGGACACACAGCTTTCTTTAAAGGATAAGAACTTTCTTTAAAGGGTAAGACAGCATGTCATAAAATGAACATGTAAAAAAAATATTGTGAACTGGGTGAGAGAAATGATTACTGTGTACAGGTTTCTGAAACCAGCAGAAAAGAAAATGCTCAATTAACTTTAACATCCTCATCAATGACCTAGCCTTCCTCTGCTCTCTGATACTTTTTCCATTGTAATCAATCATCTTTTACGTGCCCAGAAATTGAATTAAGGTGTTTATTACCCTCGCTTCATAGAGGGGAGGATGATCCCAATGCTAAAGTGAATCTACTACATGAAAAGAAAAGGGTTACCAAGAAATTAATCAAAAGCTACTTTTCAGAAAGTGAAAACATCTCATTAAAACATGTTGGAACAAACGTAAATAATATAACTAATATAAATAATGAAGGACCTGGTGCAAAATCTGAGTGGCATGTTCCCATTGATGGACAAATTAAACATTTTAATTGAACCTTTCTTCACTGAAAGTAATTTAATGTTTACCTTAATTATCCAAGTGTGTATTTTTCTTGTGGCATAGTTAGGTTCCCTAGACTGTTTGCTGAGACTCTGAGCCAGAACCTTTGTAGAGTGTGCTGACTCTGGAAGCATTTAAATATAGTGGGTGGGACCTCCGGCCCCATTCTTTGCACCGGTAATTTTCATCAGTGCGAGATAAGGATACGGGCAGCAAGCCCACACACTATGGGCGGAATTCTCTGACCCCCCGGGGGGTTGGAGAATCGCCCGGGACCGGCATCAATCCCGCCCCTGCCGTGTCCTGAATTCTCCGCCACCCGGGAATCGGCGGGGGCGGGAATCGCGCCGCGCCGGTCAGCGGGTCCCCCGCGGGGATTCTCCGGCCAGCAATGGGCCAAAGTCACGCCGCTGACAGGCCTTTCCCACTGGCGTGGATTAAACCACCTCTGGTGCTGGCGGGCGCCGGGGTCCTGGAGGGTCGCGGGGCGATCTGGCCCCGGGGGGGTGCCCCCACGGTGGCCTGGCCCGTGATCGGGGCCCACCGATCGGCGGACAGGCCTGTGCTGTGAGGGCACACTTTTTCTTCCACCTTCACCATCGTCTCCAACATGGCAGAGGCGGAAGAGACCCCCTCCCCTGCGCATGTGCCGGGATGACGTCAGCAGCTGCTGACGCTCCGGCGCATGCGCGGACTTCCGCCGGCCAAGGCCTTTCGGACCCGGCTGGAGTGGCGCCAAAGGCCGTTTGAGCCGGCTGGCGGAGCGGGAACCATTCCGGCACGGGCCTAGACCCTAACGGTGCATAGAATTCCGCACCTTTGGGGAGGCCCAACGCCGGAGTGGTTCATGCCACTCCGTCCCGCTGGGACCCCCAACCCCACCGGGTAGGGGAGAATCCCGGCCTATATTTCTGACAGGGGTGGTTCCATTGCATGGGTAAGCAGCTCATATCATGCCAACCTCCAGGTTCTGTGCAGTTGGGTTAACTTCTTTCGGACCCTGCTCAGAGGAGTCATGAACCATAGTCTGGATTAGAGAATCATTTGAAAGGTTCATATAAAAAGTCTTACACAAGCCTCCTCTGTGCCCACGCTCCCAGTATACACTACGTACCTCACCTTACCAAACCAATGAGTTATATAGTAACAGTCATCCTGAGATCATCTGGAGAAAGAGATGCCAATTGTTTCATGATACAGTTTCCAGATGGCCCCTTCATGAATGCTTTGCTGAGCTCCAAGACTCAACAATGGATTAGTCCAGCAAGGGTCTGTTTTATCAGCATGAGTGGAGTATTAGTTTTCAATGATTAAAATATTTTTATTGGTTGGAATATCTTATTTCTGTGACCTGTTTTTCCAATGACTATAATCTGCGCCCTGTTTTATGGTACTGGCAAGTTTATTTGGACAAAATTTGAAGCAGTCTGAGTCTGGTGTCCCACTCCAGTCAGCCTCGCAGTGAAGCAGTCCAGGAACAGTGTCCTGCAGTCAGAATCGCATTGAAGCAGTCTGGGATCCTCATCCTGCAGTCAGTTATATTTAGAAAAAAATCAGCTGAGAAGCACCAGAAATAAGTAAAAGTTAGAGCCAGCATAATAACGAAAAGTGATAAGTAATTATGGTAAGTAATACAAGAAAAAGTAGCTCGAAGGAGAATTAGAGAATGAGACTAAGTTATGGTGAGAGGAGCACCTTTTAAGACTAAGTAATGTGTAATGTTAGCAAGTAAGACAAAGTAAGTTTCAGTTCAAGACATGGCAGGTGAGGTTAGCCGAGTGGAATGTGTGACCTGTCATATGTGGGAAGTCACGGACCAGATCGGCATCCTAGATGACCACATGTGCAGAAAATGTTCCCAACTGAAGAAACCTGAGTTCTGGATGTTGGAGCTCGGCGGCAGCTGGGGACACTGTGGTGCTTCCGTGAGGCTGAGAGTCACGTGGATAGCACATTTGAAGAGGTAGTCACATCGCAGCTTAAGGGACTGCAGGAAAGAATTGTGACCACCAGGTATTCCAAGAGAAACAGGCAGGTAGTGCAGGAGTCCCCTGGGGCCCCACTGTAAATTGGTTTTCCATTTTGGGAGCTAATGAGGGTGCTGCTTCCTCAAGGGACTGCAGTCAGAGCCAAGTTTCTGGCTTCACAAATTGCCTGACTGTAGAGGAGTGGAGGAAGAAGGAGGGAAGAGCAACAGCGATAAGGGAACAGGCAGGCATTTCTGCGGCCGCTGACGTGACACCAGGATGATGTGTTGCCTCCTTGGTGACGGGGTCAGGGATGTCACTGAACAGCTGAGGGGCACCCTAAAGATGGGGGGTGATAAGTCGAGAAATCATGGCATATAATGGTACCAACAGTATAGGTAGAATGAAGGGTGAGCTCTTGCATCAAGAATTCAGACAGCAGTTTGAAAAGCGGGACTTCAAAGGTTGTAAGATCTGGATTACTCCCGATGTCACATGCTAGCAAGTACAGAAAAAGGACAATGGGGCAGATGAATGCCAAGAGTTGGTGCAGGAGGGAGGGTTTTAGGTTCCTGGACTGCTGGGACCATTTGTTGGGAGGTGGGACATGTACAAGAGGAGCAGTCTGCACCTGAACCAGAATGGGACCAACACCCTTTTGGGTAGGTTTTCTAGTGCTGTTGGGAGGAGTTTAAACTAGTTTGGCGGGGGAGAGACACAGTGTGTTAGTGGAACAGGGACACAGCCTATTTTGTAAAGGAATCAATACAGAGGAAATTCAGCCATGTTGAGTTCCAAGGCAGTAAGGCAAGGCTAGATGGCCTCTAATTTAATGCATTATAGGTAAGACTGATGAGTTAAGAACGTGGATGACACATGGAATTGAGTTATTGTTGCAATTACAGAGACGTGGTTGAGGGGAGGGCAGGACTGGTAACTCAACATTCTGGGGCATAGAATCTTCAAGCAGAACGGGGGAGGGTGTAAAAGAGGAGGTGGTGTTGAATTATTAATTAAGGGGTCAGATACTGCAGGAAAGAGGGACGATATCTTGGAAGGGTCTGCAAATGAGGCTTTGTGGGTAGAGTTTAGGAATAAAACAGGGGTAGTCACATTGCTGGTACTGCATTATAGGCCCCCAAATAGTCATGGCCGGTATGGTGCCGATATGTGTTGCAGGGTTGAAGTTTGTCCGCCCTCCTGGTGGAGGGGTGGGGATCAGGTTACGGGTGTGTGGCATATGGGTTAGTGCCACGGGTTCAGTGCTTCCTACTCACCTTGGTTCACTGAGGAGGCTGTACATTTTTTTCCAGCACTGCTGGCCAGTCCGGACAGTGTTGCAGGCAGAGCTCACCACCTCTGCCACCTGCAAATGGCGGCTGCTGGCAGCCTCCCTCCCTGGCCGGGTTACAGGGACATCCGCCTCTCCTCCACCGTGTCCAGGATGGTCTCCAGCTCAGCGTCCGTGAAACAGGATGCCGCTCTCCTCACTGCCATCTTGTTGGCTGGGATGGTGTGTATAGGGAGTGAAGTCTGTGCGGCTGCAGATTGTCAGCCTCCTGAGTGTCAATCTCTGACCCGGCGAATCCGGCACCATTTCCCATTGGAATCGATTGTGTTCCACGTGGCGCCGGTGCTAGCCCCTTAACAATAGCTGAATCGGTTCAGGTGTGCCACCAGTTTTACTAACATCGAAGTCCACGAATCCTGCGCTGGCGTCAACAGGATCACCCGCAGCGCCGCTCCCGGATTTCCAGACGGTGTGCGGGTTCCCACAATGGGAAACCCCATTGGCTGGCTGCTGGGACGGAGGATCCCACTGCCAGTGGGGGTGCGCCCCACTAGAAAACGGTTCAGCGGGACTGAGGATCCCACCCATACTTCCTCTGCACAGCTCAAGGTCTGAACATACACTCTAGGTGATACTGAACTGTGCAGCCAAGGAGTATTGCTCATTTAGTGCTTTGTATCTTCTCGATGAGTTGAGTTCACTTGGGATGGCATAGGATGGGGCTTCTGCAGCTAGTCTTGGCCCATCCTTGAGCAGGGAGAGAAACAAATTGGATTCTTACTGGGTCAAAATCATCGAACTTCTTCCCTGACAGCACTGTGGGTGTACCTCACCACATGGCCTGCGGAAGTTCAAGTAGGCAGCTCACCACCACCCTCATGAGGAGATTTAGGGATGGGAAATAAATGCTGACAGAGTGAGAGATGCCCACATCCCATGGACTGAATACAAAGGA
This sequence comes from Scyliorhinus canicula, assembly GCF_902713615.1. Taxonomy (NCBI): domain Eukaryota; kingdom Metazoa; phylum Chordata; class Chondrichthyes; order Carcharhiniformes; family Scyliorhinidae; genus Scyliorhinus; species Scyliorhinus canicula. Next base: position 84,299,052 of record NC_052158.1, on the reverse strand, counting down.
GACAGGCTGTGGGATTGTTTGTTGGCGGGATCCACTGCCTTGCCGGCTACGCACCCACACCTGCACGGGGTGGCCCACAATGAGAAACCCCATTGGCCGCTGCGGGAACGGAGAATCCCGCTGCAGGCAGGACATGTCGAGCCGGAAAACGGGGCGGGTGCGACAGAGAATCTCGCCCCTGGTTCTTGCTGCTGAAAAATGCATTTGTGGATGTCATGGGAAGACTGGATCAAATTCTACCCTGGATACTATAATGGACTATCTTTACAATTCATTTTATTTTTAAAACCTTCATTGATTTTCTCCCCCAGCTCATTGTTGCAAATTTCATGAATCAATAGATATATATTCTCAACAGAAATTTTGCATTCCTCCCTCCTCAATACAAAATATTCCACCTGATGTTCTTTGAAAACCATGTCATCAGTTTTCAACCCCAACTTGCCACCCCCCCCCCCAACAACCCAATATTGGGGAGACAATCCAGGAGGATTTGTAAGACAAGTCCGATGTTTGTGGATATGAGTTCCACTCTGGCCTGGCACATCCAATCCATTATTTAGAGATTTCTGTATCTCTGGAGCTGCAATTTATCAGGTAAAATGTTAATTGAGGTCTGTCTACCCGCTCATAATTCCATGCCACTGTTAAAAGAGCAGTTTGCACAGTGTCAACATTCATCCCTCAACCAACACCATCAATATGGATTAGGCAGTTAGTTGGGTCATGGGACTTTGCTGTATACTAATGTTTCCTTACAACACTGACTACTGTATGTAAATGTTTCATTGGCTGTGAAGCACTTTGGAACATTTGAGATTAGTGGACAGGACTTTTAACTTGCAAGCATTACAGCTGAGCCCAATATCTTCACTGATGTCCATTACTCTAATTAAGATTCGAAACCTGAATATAAGCAACTGTAGCAAAACAATAATCACAGCCAAATCACGGTGTTCAGAGTAATCACAGAGAAAGTATTTATATTATAAATATTTATTAGTTTACACAATGGACTGTTTGCAGTCCATCATAATGCACTTTTAATCATACTGTGCTGCTCTTACTGCATTCACAAATTGAATTGGTAAGTCGGAGTTTTCTTGTAAAATAACTGTTTGATTTCCTTTCTCTCAAAATGTATTGACCAGTGCAGCAGACCTGTGTTAATTTAAAAGACTGGTTTGCAAATATTTTACAATGCATGGCCAGGCCTTTTTGTAACCTGTGCATTGAAATGGGGATATGTATTAAATAGAGGCATATTTTCTACAGTGCAATTCCAAGACAATGCCTACTTTTGGCTTGGGTAATTACGTATTGAAAATGCAAACCAGCCACCACAACAGTCTTTAAAATAGCAAACAGAGAAAAGGACCTCTCTTTTTTTTTACAATATGAGTCTTAATGGGCAGCGGCATAGTGGTTAGCACTTCTACCTCACAGCACCAGGGACCCGGGTTCGATTCTGGCCTTGGTGACTATGTGGAGTTTACACCTTCTCCCCATGATTGCATGGGTTCCCTTTGGGTATCCACTTTCCTCCTACAGTCCAAACATTTGCAGGATTGGTGGATTGGCCATGCTAAATTGCCTCCCAGTCTAGAGATGTGCAGGTTAGGTGGGGTTACGAGACTGCAGAGATAGGACAGGAGAGTGGGCCCACATAGGATGCCCTTTTAGAGGGTCATGCAGACTCAATAGGCCGAATGGCTTCCTGCACTGCAGGAATTCTATACATTAATATTTAAGGTTACCTACGAATTTTCATCAACAAAGCAAATACCAATCAGGCCTTGATCCTACCTCCTCTTCCTTTCTTGTTCAGTTTTAATTAGATTAGACAAGGGTTTGGAATATCTAAACCCACTGAAATATGTAATAGAAATATAGAAGATTGACTGCAAGGGGTTAACACAACTAAGAGGAAATTTAGTCAGGAACTGGTGGCACCGTGGCCCAGAAGCTGACCTGGTGTTTCCTGTGAATCAATTTGACACTTAATTGGTTGGCAAGCTGCAAATTAATTTCCTGTGCAGTATATATTAAACACCTGGAATCTGTTCACGGTGAGACAATCATGTCATTTAGTTGCGATTTGTATAGGAATCAGTGACAGGCGTTTGACTTCCCTAAAGCAGTGAAGATGATAAATTTTTAAATGAGAGAGGATATCTCAGTTTTATTGCCCTACAGTGAATCCTGTTAATCATTTCAAAGCTACTCTATTTTCAGATAGTTAATATTAATCTAAGTGAGTACATGTTTCTTGCTTCCAAATCTGATTCTAAATCCGTACTTTTAATGGTAATCTCCATTTTGCCTTTTCTTGCACAAGTGAAAACCAAAGATGAATACAGCCACATCTCCAACACTGGCACCTATCTGACAACAACATTTTATATTTTAAGTTTTAAATAAATATAACACCGAGCAGCCTATGGAGCTATTAGATCAGGTGAACAAATATTTTGTCAAAGAACTGGGTTTCATGTAATATTTTCAAGGAGGAAAGTGAGTTTGCAAGGTAGGGAAAGGCTACTCTAGAGCTTGAGGACTAGTCATCTAAAGGCACAGCCATCAGTGGTGCAGTTATTAAAGTCAGTGATTAGATGAGAGCTTGGCAGAGAGCTTGGCGGGTTGTTGCACTGGAAGAGATTACAGAGATAGCAAAGGAGGGATTTGAAAACAAGAATGAGGATTTTGAATTCAAGACATTTGTTAGTCTGGGACTATTGCCAGGGAGAATAATGGTGTCAGTAGCTAAGGAATGCAGTTTCAAGTGATGAGCCTAAATAATTGGAGGCAATTGCTGCTCATCCAGTACTGGAAGCTTGTAAAATCGCCGACTCCAACACACCCCTTCCTGATGAGGTCAACGCATTCTATGCACGCTTTGAGCAAGAGGTCAGCAAGAGCACGCCCTCCACCCCAGAAGCCTCGGATTAACTTGTATCTGAAGTCACTATTGTAGATGTCAGAGCAACCTTCTCGAAGGTCAACCCATGGAAAGCCACTGGCCCGGATGGGGTACCCGGACGAGCAAACAGGTCTTGCACCGTTCAGCTAGCAGGGGTTTTCTCAGACATCTCCAACCTCTCTTTACAACAATTTGAGGGCGCAATCTGCTTCAAGAAGATGACCATCATCCCTGTACCAAAGGAAGGCCAAGCAGCGTGCCTTAATGAGTATCGTCCAATGCTCCGACTCCAGAGGCTGGAATTGAACCTGGGTCCCTGGCGCTGTGAGGCAGCTGTGCTAACTACTGTGCCATCGTGTCCTAACCATGTATGTAAAAACAAATGCAAAGTGGAAAATTGCCTTGGGATGTTCTGTTCACAGATAGCAGGACAAACTCAATGTACCCAATTACCACCCTTGGTATGAAGGAATCCGAACAAAATTGAAATCAATGGAAATTAGGATGGGGGGAGGGGGGGGGGGGGAGAGGGTAATCTTTCCACTGGTTGGTGTTAAGATTGGATTCTCAGACTTTTGTATCTCCTGCCCGATGGAAGAAGTTGGAAGAGTGAGTGAGGCCAGGTGGGAGGGATCTTTGATTATGCTGCCCGCTTTCCCCAGGCAGTGGGAGGTGTAGATGGAGTCTATGGATGGGAGGCAGGTTTGTGTGATGGACTGGCCTCTGTTCCCGAGTCTGAAGTTTCTTGCGGTCTTGGGCCGAGCAGTTGCCATACTAGGCTGTGATACAGCCAGATAGGATGCTTTATATGGTGCATCTGTAAAAGTTGGTAAGAGTTAATGTGGACATGCTGAATTTCCTTAGTTCCCTGAGGAAGTATAGGCACTGTTGGTGCTTTCTTGGTGGTAGCATCGACGTGGGTGGACCAGGACAGGTTTTTGGAGATGTGTACCCCTAGGAATTTGAAACTGCTAACCATCTCCACCTCAGCCCCGTTGATGCTGACAGGGGTAAGTTCAGTACTTTGCTTTCTGAAGTCAATGACCAGCTATTTAGTTTTGCTGGCATTGGGGGATTGTTGTTGCTGCACCACTCTGCCAGATTCTCAATCTCCCTCCTGTATCCTGACTCGTTGTTATTCGAGATCCAGCCCACTATGGTCGTATCGTCAGCAAACTTGCAGAGGGGTTGCCATTGACCTGAAACTAAACTACACTAGCCATATAAATACCGTGGCTACAAGAGTGGTTAGAGGCTGGAAATTCAGTGATGGGTAACTTGCCTCTTATCCCCCAAGGCTGTCAACCATCCACGAGACACAAGTCAGGGGTGTGATAGAATATTCTCCACTTGACGATGAGTGCAGCTCCTCCAACATTCCTGAAGCTGGTCATGACAAATCAGCCACCTTGATTGACAGCCTGTCCACCACCTTAAACATTCATTCCTCCTTTCATTGCCGGGACACAAGGACATCAATCTGTGCCCTCTACAGGCTCTTCGACAGCACCTTCCAACCCTGTGCCACCCAGAAGGATTAGGGCAGCAGGTGCATGGGAACACCACCGTTAGTATATTCCTCTCCATGTCACACACCATCTTGACCTGAAACTGCATTGCCGATCCTTTGCTGCGGCTGAGTCAAAACCCACCAAATTTTCAAGGAGAATTAGGGATAGCCAATAAATGCTGGTTTTGACTACGATGCTCATATTTCTCGAAACAAAAGGTAAATTGTTCCGTGAAACTTTACCTTAAATGCCAGGCTTGATGCGACTCAAACTAGATCAGCTAAATTCAAATAGTAATTTTTAGTGATAAAATATTTCCACCTTCCTCCTGAACTCTGTTTTTTATTTGGCTTTGATATGGCATTATATTTGGTTTGGGGTCACGAGAAGGCCATGTCTCAGCCCCATTTTACATGCTTGTCCATAGGTTACCTTATGCCGGTGATGTCATTGTTTCGTTCACATAGCCTTTAATTTCAACGAGTCTGTGAGTGACAGTGACAAGAAAATCCAGAAAGTGTAAAGAAAGCACCGATGCAGCTCAAAAAAGCATGAATCAGCTCTTTTGTTTAATAAGCAATGTATTTTCTCTGTAACTGTAGTGCTGACCCTGACTTTCTGGCTAACAGCCTTATTTAAACACGCTGCTCAGCATTGCTGTTCTGACTATAGTGCAGCATACCCATGTGACACAACAATTTGGAAATGGAGCATGTTCAAAATTCCCAGTGTGCAGAACCTTGTTGGCCTCTACACCAGCTGGTAATTCATTGCATGGTCAGGTGGGAGGGGAAAGGAAAAGCATCTGAACTTGGATGTCAAGAAGCGAAGATTGTCAAATAATAGTCGCAGCCAGTAAACGTTTGTGGAGCTGTGAGAACTTGAGTGTACAGCAAAAGAAAATCACACAAGTAGCTAACCATTCATTATTGCAGCCCCTATTTGACATCCCTTCCATGTAAAATAATTAACAGGGGCAAATTGTGGATTATGTGAACAAAAAAGACTTGGTAAAAATCAGCCATCTTGGATTGAGCAGTCATCTTGGATTGAGAAGGAAAAGATCCTGCCTGACTCTCTGGTTGACCTTTTTGATGAATTGACAATCCAAATGATCTGGGTAGCTCCATGATCCAAACATCTTCAACCCAGGACACAGCCTTCCATCCTTTCAGTTTGTCAATTGTTTCTCGGGTCAGCCCGACTTCAGTGTCAGCTTTCAGTCAAATTGACTACCCCATCGCCCAAGAGCAGAACACTCCAATTTAACTTGGCAATGACCCCTACTGAGTTTGGCCGAACAGAATTATTGCAACAGCAGTAAGTGTGAATAATCACGGTAATATTAAATTGAGTGCTGGCCAGAACATGTTACTTCTGACACCTCATCTGAATCTTAATCATGATCACCCAGCCTTGCTGTTTTGTGAATTTAACCCCTTGAGAGTTAGGTTTAGCCTAATTACAGCATTTTCAATATATCGTACACCAGAGTACATTCATGGAAGCAGTCAGAGCTTCTTTGAAACCACCAGGAATGTTGCTGTAGATGTGATTTTTTTTTTCTGAGATGATTTTTTTTTCAATATAATTTTTATGAGGTATATGTTTTATTCATATATCCCATATAGAGTCTACAATTAACATACTATTAAGCAATGATTTGCGAAGACATGAATTTCATTATCAGAGCACAAACATTGCTGAAAAGATTTGTCAAGGAAATATGAGGGGGAGCAAGTCCCTTGGATATCTGCATTATGCATCATCATTGAATTATTCTCCGCTTGCTTTGTGTGAGAGAATGTGTATGGCTGAGAAGCACAACACATTTAATATTTGCCATTGTTTCTCACTGTGGTTGGCTCACTTTCTTGATTCTGCTGAATGAGCTGACCTCAACCAGAGGGATTTCCCCCCACAGATGGAGGGTGGATGGGGTGATCAGTAGCCAGCAGCTCTCAAGTACTTGCAGGGCCAAGGTGAGCAGTGGTCACTGCTGGTACTGCAATTCTTGGGAGGTTAGGGAGGGGCCTTGGGGGCCAGGGTTTGAGAGACCCGGCGGAAGAGAATCTAGGGCAGATGACACCTTGAGTGGGCCCAGTTAAGGAGTGTCTCTCCTGCCACCCCTCCACAAGTCTCATAGATTCATTGAATTTACAGTGCAGAAGGAGGCCATTCGGCCCATCGAGTCTGCATTGGCCTATGGAAAGAGCACCCTACTTGAACAGATGCCTATCCTCGCAACCCAGTAACTAAGGGGAAATTTAGCATGGCCAATCCACCTAACCTGCACATCTTTGGACCGTGGGAGTAAACTGGTGCACCCGGAGGAAAGCCACGGGGAGAAAGTGCAAACTCCACACAGTCACCCGAGGCCGAAATTGAACCCGGGTGCTGTGAGGCAGCAGTGCTAACCACTGTGGTCTCGCTGTTGATAAAATTGCGGTGGAGGCAGGGACAGGTGGGCAGGTGGCAGGCAGTCTGGATTTAATGAGCGATGTATCCCACCTTCAAACCTGTCAGCAGGGGAGTGTCTAAGCCACCTTCAGGGTTAGGGGGGTCGTGGCCTGCTGGATGCTGCAGCAAAGAGAGCCTGCCAATTAAGAGAATAATTGCTTGAGGGTTTGGGGTCCACATTTCTCCACCTGGCTTACAATTATTGCTATTTGGCTGCTCCCATTTCTGTTTAGCTGGTAAATTTTCAAGCCCCAGTAAACCCTCATCGGGCAGTGTTAAATTTGAACTGTGGGAGCCGGTGTGCCTGACCTCTCTCTCTCTCTCTCTCTCTCTCGAGAGAGAGAGAGAGAGAGAGAGAGAGAGGCATAGACTTGGAACACGGCCCACCAATATCAAAATGGTGCATTTAATTTAATAATCTTTACTGTCAGAAGTAGGCTTACAGTAACACTGCAATGAAGTTACTCTGAAAAGCCCCCAGTCGCCACATTCTGACGCCTGTTTGGGTAGACAGAGGGAGAATTCAGAATGTCCAAATTACCTAACAGCACGTCTTTCGGGACTTGTGGGAGGAAACTGGAGCACCCGGAGGAAACCCACGCAGACATGGGGAGAACGTGCAGACTCCACACAGACAGTGACCCAGCTGGGAATCGAACCTGGGAACTTGGAGCTGTGAAGCAACAATACTAACCGCTATGCTACCGTGCTGACAGCAGCTTTTAACCCTCCCCATCCCCAGACCCTCTCCCACCTGTTGTGGGATTAAAATCGAGTGATCCTGCAATAAAGCTGCACATTCTAATTCTTTTGGTTTGATTCAGTTCCACGAGGTGACCACATATTTCACATTAATGTCAAATGTAACATCTGACCTTTTGAAGAATATTTACACAGGTTAGTGTTGAATCACTTCAAACTGTGAATGGATGCTAACACATTGCATATTTGTAATTGGTAACTTTCTGCCAAATTGCCTTGTAATCATCAAAGCTGCTATTCTTAAGATGAAACAGAAGCAGCACCCAAAAATAATGAGTAAGCCAAATGTTGATAGGGCCTTTGCTTTCAACAGATGCTGCTGAAATATGGAACGTAAAGCACATTTCAGTGCCAACTTTTGAACCCGAGTTTGATTTATGCACCGTAATATCTGCCAGGATGTTAGTAATCAAGATTTTTTTAATACAACTGTTCACTCCTGACTGTCGTCTCAAATTACCGCAAAGATTTATTTTTGCCTTCTTTATTAAATTATTTATTTCAGCCACAGAACTGCTCCTACAAATGATGCAAATCCCTTTCTCGGAAAGCATAGTATAGGAGACACTGCAGATAGGGCTGAAACTTCAGGCATGTGCAGCAGCAAAACAACTCCCATTTCAGCCACGGATATGACTCAGTATCATGAGACGGACCAAACACATCCACGTGTGGTACTTATGCAGGAAGCGGGGCGGCATGGTGGAACAGTGGTTAGCACTGCTGCCTCAGAGCTCCAGATTCAATTCCAGCCTTGAGTGACTGTCTGTGAAGTTTGTACTTTCTCCCCGTGTCTGCATGGGTTTGCTCCGTGTGCTCCAGTTTCCGCCCACTGTTGTGTTTGGTACACTGGTATAACACTGGCTGCAACTGGATGCAGCTTAGATCAAAAAGATGGTTCAATCAGATTTATTGAACTAATAGCACAGTCAGCACAGTTCTCTGTGAGTTCGACTCTCTGTTAACTTAAATATGGTTACTCTGTCTGACTGAACCAGACAGTCTTAGCCACGTGGTGGAGGTGTAAGATTGTAACAACACCCTTGACTGACTCCCTAGATGTTCAGCAGTGGAAAGAGGTGGAGCGTCAGTGCCTCGTGTCTTTTATAGTCAGATCCCACCCATGAGTGTCCTGCCTGCTTGTTGGTCATTGTGGTGGTATGAATGTGAGCACTGCCATTGGTGCAGAGCATTGGTTTCCCATTGGCTCTGGCTGGTCATGTGCCTCTCGTCCGATGGGCTGGGACTAGTCATGTGACTGCTCACCAATTGGTTGAGAGGTAAGTAGACCCCGTCTCCGAGGCGGGGTATATGTACCCAGAGTTCCCAGTGGTCGGCCTTTCTCTGTAGTCGACCACCGGGCTAACAACTAGCTGATTAAAGCCACGTTTGGATCTTCATCGTGTCTCGAGTCCAATTGATGGTACATCAGTCATGTCCTGTTATCTGTGCCCATTTGCTGCTTGTCTGTGCCTGCCTGTATATCATTATGTGTGTGTCTTCATATCATGACACCCACAGTCCAAAGATATGCAGATTCATTGGATTGGCCGCGATAAATTGCACCTTAGTTATGGATTATGGGGATTGGTGCATATTTGCAAATTAAGAAATCCATTGAGTATGATAAAGAAACAAATCAAAAACAAGACATTGATCTGAATTTTCTCGGCTCCCCACGATTGGCTTCTCAATACTTTCCCACCATTGGGCATTTTATTGATGTTGGGTTTGGAAGTGCACCCTGCCTCACCCTCCACTCCAATCTCCACGGCAAGAAGGCAGGCTGCCAATTTCCAAAACCAAAAGCAATATTAAGAGCCATTTTAACATGTTAGCCATTTTGCCAATGATGAGCTGCTGCATAGGGAGGCCACCAGCTAAATGGAGGTAGCCTCCCAATTAAAGCTTTTGGGAGTGGAGGGGGGGGAGTGAGGGGTGGAAGGCCAAAGAAGGCAGCGAGGGCAACATATGCAGGTCCCAATGTTTTACTTCACAGTAAAGACAAAGGCTCCTACTTGAAGGTTTTGGTTTTGCCCTTTTCTGCCCAGTTAATGGGCTCTTTGGTCAGATTGTGTGGAATAAGTGGTAAGTATTGAATTCTCCTCTGAGCTGGAATGTCATTGGGTTATTGCACACAATAGAAGTCGAATGTGAAAGTGTTGGCCAAGCTGTTGGTGAGGCGGTTGGATGGGTGTGTGCTGGATGTCGTCTCAGAAGATCAGGCGGGATTCGTGAAGGGGCAGCAGCTCTCTGTGATATTAGAAGGCTACTGAATGTGGTCATGACCTCTTCGGGGTGGGGGGGGGGGGGGGGGGGGGGGAGAAAGAGAAAGTGTGTTTTAAGTGACCGTATTGATGGATGCGGAGAAGGGCTTTGACCGGGTGTAGTGCCGGTACCTGTTGAGATCCTTGGAAGTTTTAGGTTTGGGCCGAAGTTTGTGACTTGGGTATGATTACCCCTATAGCAAGTGTGAGAACGAATAAGACAAATTTCGGGTAATTTGGGCTGTACAGGGGGGCAAGGCAGGGATGCGTGTTGTCACCATTTTGTTCGCGTTGGCGGTTGAGCCCTTGGACATTGCGCTCCAAGCTTCGAATGAGCAGCATGGAATTGTGAGGGGAGTACAGAGAGCATAGGGTGTCTTTATGCACTGATGATTTATTGTTGTATGTGGTGAATCCATTGGAAAGGATGGGGAGAATCATGGACTTGTTGGCGAAATGTCGGGCTTTTTCTGACTATAAATTGAATGTTGGGAAAAGTGAGGTCTTCCCGGTGAACACTCAGGGGCGAAGTGCGAACTTGGGGCCCCTGCCGTCTAGATTTTGGCATCAGGGACAGGTGGCACATTACTGGGCTACCATGCACAAGTGGAACTTAACGGGTCTGGAAGAGTGAGTTAGAGGGGATTGAAAAAATGGTACACCCTGCATTCCACATTGGCGGGGAGGATATTAAACAACCCCCACTCCATTGGATCCTGGTCCTTTTTCAGGATCACTAAAATAGATGCCTGCGCAGCTTGGCCGGCAAATCCCCCCTCTTCACCGCCTCATTAAACATACTCAAAAGGTAGAGGTCCAACTCTGTCAAAAACTGCTTATAAAACTTGGCCGGAAAACCGTCCAGCCCCGGTGCCTACCCGTCCTGCAACCCCAGTGGCTCCTCCAATGCCTGCCACTTCCCCTCCTCTGCCTCCGGGACCACCAACTTATCCAGAAACTGCCCCATATCTGCCACCTACCCCTTAGGAGTGGTCCTGTGCAGCCCTCGATAATAAGCCTCCGACACTGTATTTATTTTCTCCGGCTTCATCCCCCCCCGCCCCACCCTCCCGTTCTCCCTCCCCCCCACTCTCACCTGCACAATTTCCTTCGCCGCTGTCTGCCGTCGAGGCTGATAGGCAAGCAGGCGACTTGCCTTCTCCCATTATAACACTGCACCCCCTCGTAGCTCGTGTAGCTGATCCACCGCCTTCCCATTGTCAACCGATCAAACGGCTGCACAGTGGGTAGTGCTCTTGCTTGACAGCTCCAGGGTCCCAGGTTTGATTCCCGGCTTGGGTCACTGTCTGTGCGGAGTCTGCATGTTCTCCCTGTGACTGCGTGGGTTACTCCGGGTGCTTCGATTTCCTGCCACAAGTCACAAAAACAACCTATGCCTCTCGTCCCTATCAACGCTATCTCTGTGGGCCTTATACAAAATAATTTCCCGACCGAACCACCGCCTTCAATGCGTTCCAGAAAGTGGCTGCAGAGACCTCCCCATTTTGATTGAGCTCAATGTAGTTCTTAATCGGCAATGCCACCTTATCACAGAACTCTTTCACTGTGAAAAGTGCCAAATCCAACCTCCACTCCACACCGAACTCTGCGCCTGGCCTGACCCGAACCCTGCATCCAAATAATGTGGAGCATAGTCCAAAATCACTATTCCTGCATATTCCGCTCCCACAACCCCTGTCAAAACCTACAATAAGAAAATGGATATGGGAGCACACACGGTGACATGCACAAAGAAGTAATATTCCCTCTCTCTAGGGTGCCTAAACCACTTGGGTCCACTCCCCTCATCTGATCCATGAACGCCCTAAATTCCTCGCCATCCCCATCCTAGCCATTGACTTGAGACTCGATCTATCCACCCTAAACACCAGCACAGATTAAAATTCCCACCCAAGAGGAGTTTGAGTTACCGGGATTGAGCAAAGGATTCCGGTACCTGCAGGTACGGGATTTTGTCTACAGGCAAGTTCCAAGCTTCCGTCACCTCCCTCAAAGGGGACTACAGGATAAGGTGATATCTAAAACAGGGACTGGGGAGGTGACGGTCTTGGAAATATATAAGGAACTGATGGAGTGGGAAGGGGTCCCAATCGGGGAGGTGAAGAGGAAGTGGGAGGAAGAGTTGGGAGGGAGTTGGAATTCCGGCTATGGGAGAACGCCCTGAGGAGAGTCAATGCATTCTCGTAGAGCGCCAGGCTCAGGCTTATCCAGTTCAAGGTGGTCCACAGGGCTCATGTGACTGTGACTCGGATGAGTAGGTTTTTTGAGGAGGTGGAGGACAGATATGGGCGGTGCGGGGGAAGTCCGGCAAATCATGTACATATGTTTTGGGCTTGTCAGAATCTAATATATGGGTAGCTAGGAGTTAGGGCGGGGGGATGTTGCGTGTGTTGGACTGCTCTGTTTAGAATGTTAAAATGTTAAAATTATAAATGCCTCAATAAAATATTTTCTAAAAATAAATCCCCACCCATGATCAATTGGTGAGAATCCAAATCCAGAATAGACCCGAGCCATTTCTTCATAAAATCCACATTAACCCAGCTCGGCACATACACATTCACTAACACCACCAGCACCCCTGCTAATACCCTGCTCACTATCAGAAATCTACACCCCCTGGGTCCCGTATCTCTCTGGCCACCGCAAGCACGTCTCATTGCTAAGCAAGATCACGCCTTGCCTTGATTTCAAATCAAACCCCAAGTGGAACATTTTCCCCACCCATCCCTTCCTTAGCTGCGTCTGATCCTTCACTCGGAAATGTTTCTCCTGCAGAAAAATCATCTCCACCTTCAGACTCTTTAGGTGCGTGAACATCCTGGACCACTGATCGGACCCTTGAACCCACATATATTTTATGTTTCCATCCTTACCGGGGGTTTCTGCCCCTCCCCTCTACTAAGAACCACCATCATCACCCAGCCTAACCCCACCCAAACCTCCATCCCTCACAGGTCTAGGCCCACCCAAGATGGACACCTCCTCTGACCTCACCCAAACACAACCAGCATACACCCATCCCCCACTCCACGCTCGCCTCTTCCCCCCCCCCCCCCCCCACCCACACACACACAGGCTAACAGTGCAGCCCCATCCCTACTCTGCTTCTATTCACTAGTATCTCCTGCTAGCAAGGCAACTCCCTCCTGGAGGCCCAGACAAAGGACCCTGCCTAGGCCTTCCAATCTACCCATCCCCCATTCCAGGTACCAGCACAACCTCTCTTCAACCCACCCCCATGCTTCCTCCCTCCATGCCCCATACCCACAGCACATAAATGTACATAATAGTAAGGCCACCACCAAAGAAACCCCCATACACAAAATTAATAATTACCCGCGTAAACACAAAAATAACCATTCACAATCATACAAAAGTTACAAGAGGTACACAAGGTACAAATATCTAAAAAAAATACAGACGGTACAAAAGTCCCCGACTCAGCACTCCCCCAACCCATGCCCTTAACCAGTCATTCGCTTCCTCTGGGCAGCATGGTAGCATAGTGGTTAGCACAGTTGCTTCACAGCTCCAGGGTCCCAGGTTTGATTCCCGGCCTGGGTCACTGTATGTGCGGAGTCTGCACGTTCTTCCCGTGTCTGTGTGGGTTTCCTCCGGGTGCTCAGATTTCCTCCCACAGTCCAAAGATGTGCGGGTTAGGTGGATTGGCCATGCTAAATTACCCTTGGTGTCCCACAAAAGGGTTAAGTAGGGGTTACAGGGATAGGGTGGAGACGTGGGCTTGAGTAGGATGCTGTTTGTAAGGGCCGGTGCAGACTCGATGGGCTGAATGGCCTCCTTCTGAGCTGTAAATTCTATAATTCTATGATTCTCTGGTGTCAAGAAACAATGTTCCCGGCCCTTGAAGATTACCCAAATTTTGGACGGGTGCAGCATCCCAAACTGACCCTTGCACCAAAAGAGCGCTGCCTTAGCCGTCTCTTGGCAAGGCCAGCACCAATGTCTTGGTAGATCCGGATCCAATTTCCTTCCCAGCTGCAGTCCCGACTCACCTTGGTCCACATCAAAATCTTCTCTTTGTGTGTATGCACAAGTTTCAGGACAATCAGCACCCACAGCGCACCCCCAAGCTTTGGTTTCTGCCTCAAGGACCCGTGGGCAAGGTCCACTTCCAGGGCTTTGTTGCAAATGCTCTCCTGCACCAACTTCGTGAACATCTTCACGACGTAGCCTGTGGTGCTCGTTCCCTCCACTCCCTCCGGCAGGCTCACGATACGAAGATTTTACCGCTGAGACCGATTCTCTTCATCATCCACCCTCGCACGCAGCACCTTTGAGATCTCCCCCAGGAGCACCATCTCCACATCCAAGAAACAATCCAGTCACTCTAATTTCAGAAATCTGAAGCAAAAGGGACTTAGGCGTTCTAGTTCATGATTCTCTTGAGGTTAACATATAGGCTCAGTTGGCAGTTATGAAGGCAAATGCAATGTTAGCAATGTTAGCATTCATGTTGAGAGAGCTAGAATACAAGTGTAGGAATGTACTGTTGAAGCTGTATAAGACTCTGGTCAGACACCATCTGGAATATTGTGAGCAGTTTAGGGCCCCGTATCTAAAGAAGAAAGTTCACAAGAATGATTGCTGGAATGAAGGACTTGTCATATGAGGACTCTAGGTCCGTACTTGATGGAATTTAGAAGGATGAGGGGGATCTCATTGAAACCTATTGAATACTGAGAGGTCTAGATAGAGTGAATGTGGAGAGGATGTTTCCAATCATAGAAGAAACTAGAACCCCAGGGCACAGCCTCAGACTAAAGGGACAATTCTTTAAAACAGAGATGAGGAGGAATTTCTTCAGCCAGAGGTTGGTGAATCTGTGGAACCCATTGCTGCAGACGGCTGTGGAGGCCAAATCACTGAGTGTCTTTAAGACAGAGATAGGTAGGTTCTTGATTAATAAGAGGATCAGGGGAAATGGGGAGACGGCAGGAGAATGGGGGGTAAGCCACGATTGAAGGATGGAGCAGACTCGATGGGCCGAATGGCCTAATTCTGCTCCTATGTCTCATAGTCTTATGGATTACGGGCGGGATTTACCGGCCAACCTCGCGTTTGTTTCGTGACGGCGGAGGCGGCCCGCCAGCGGGATTTACTGACCATGCTGTTGTCAACGGGATTTCCTGGTGACTGCACCCCACATCGCCGGGAAACCTGTGCGCTGGCATGGGACCGGGATATCCCACTGGTGTGAACAGCTGGTAGATCATGCCCTATGTGTTCATGCTTATGTATGCTCTGGTTTGAATACAAGTTTATTTAAATTAGATGGAAGAGAGGGAACATCTCCCAAGTGCCTCCAAAGATGTCACCACTTAATCATGTGACACTATAGAGATGTGCATTGGTTACAACACCCAATAATCTCCCTCGAGGGCTTTACCCTTTGACAACCGACCTCATGAATTTAAAAAAAAACTTTTATTCATCTGTTCATGATTCCAAAATCTTATGCATACCTCAGCAATGACCACCTCTCCCAGTGGCACCTGAAGCTTCAGAGCTACCAGTCCTATGATTGGACAGCAGAATTGAGAGCCTGCCAGCAATCCCTAAATGGACTGAAAAGCCCACAGTTGGCCAATCAGAAGGCCATATCGGCGCCATTACTAAGACGGCCTACTTCCACATCTGTAACATTGCTTGACTCAGACAGCTGATTTGCTTAAACCCTCCTTCATGCCTTTGTTACCTCTGGACTTGATTATTCCAATGCATGCCTCACTAATTTTCCACATATTCCACCCTCGGTATACTTTAGGTCTTTCAAAACTCTGTTACCTGTGTCTTTACTGACAGGAAATCACATCCATCTATCATCCCGTTGCTCGCTCACTGATATAGATCCCGCTCAAGCAAGTTTAAATTCAAAATTCTCATCCTTGTTTTCAACTCTCACCACAGACCTCACCCTCCCTATCCCGGTGTCTCCCCCAGCACTTTAAACCTCTGATATATCTGAGCTCACCTAATTCTGCCCAATTAAGTGTTCCTGATATTAACTCCACCATTTGTGCCCTTGCCTTCAGCTGCACAGCCTGAAACTCAGGAATTCCATCCCTAAACCTCCTTATTTCCTTCTGAAGGAACCTACTTAAGCCTCCTTTTTGGTGGCACAGTAGCAAAGTGGTTAGCACTGTTGCTTCACAATGCCAGGGACCTGGTTCGCTTCCTGGTTTGGGTCACTGTCTGTGCAGAGTCCGCACGTTCTTCCCATGTCTGAGTGGGTTTCCTCCGGGTGTTCCGGTTTCCTCCCACAAGTCCTGAAAGACGTACTGTTAGGTAATTAGGGCATTCTGAATTCTCTCTCTGTGTACTCGAACAGGCCCTGAACTGTTGCGACGAGGATATTTTCACAGTAACTTTGTTGCCGTGTTAATGTAAGCCTACTTGTGACACTATTAAAGGTTATTATTATGAACAAAGTTTTTGTCGATCTGCCCTAGTATCGTCTCAAGTAGCTTGGTATCCAGTTTTACCTTATAAAGCTGCTGGGGAGGGGGGAGGGGGAGGTCTCAGGACATGTGAAAGGCACCATGTCAATCCAAGTCACTGCTGTTGTCAGATGAGAATTGTAAATTGAAGGTGCTGAGGGAGAGCATAGGACAGGTTGGCACCAAGTGAGACTCGGAGATAATGTGCAGGAAAGGTGGGCGTGACTTTTGGAAGCAACACTGATTTTGGAGCAGAAAAGGAAGTTGTTGATGGGTTTTTGCAATACGGATATTAATGCTTTTGGAAAGGAGAAAAGGGAACCTTTATCATTGTCAGATCGAATGAGAAGTTAGATGGCCATCCATTTAGTGGGCATGGGGTGGCTCAATAGGTGGATGGTCCAGTGGACAAGATGAGCTGAGGGAAGGTAGCCATCTGATGGAGCAGATCGTTAGCTTATTGTAGAACAAGCCTGATTTTCAATTCCATGGAATAGAAAAGCAAGCAGATTCTACAAAGGGTGTAGGATTTGACTCACCAGGTACCCATAAAGGTCATGAAGTGAGCATTGTCCTTTCAAAAACACAAAACAAATTAAACCTTTCTTATTCTGTGCAGCTGCATCACACGGAACTGTTTATGCCTCAGAATACTGCAATATGCCATGTGTTGCCACTTGATATTTACTAACAGACAGTGCCTCTGCAATGACATACATGATTCTTCCGACATTGACTCCATTAAACACTTGGATGTCATGAGGTACCTGTACTGTTGGCCTAACTACGTCTTTAAAAGGCATCTATTGAGAAAAGAAAAGTATAAGTAATAGCTTCTGGTTTGGAAAACATTGGATGGAATAAATCTAGAATATTACTTCAAATTAAACCAAGAAAGCAGAACCATGTGAAATGAATGGTTTAATAGTCGTAAGACGTGCTAGGAATAATCTTTTCCTCAAGATGACAGATGTTTTGAGCAATCTGCCCTGTGAGGTGGAAGAGACAAAAGCATTAAGGATGCTTAAAATGGAGCTGGATGCTAAAAAAGGCAAGTTGGGGTACAAGACAAATGATTTTTTTTGCCCAAATAGGCGTGATTTATCAGGGAAGGCTTTCTTGGCCCTGTGCCCAGACGCACAGAATTGCCTTGGGAGGCTGAGCATTGGAAAATTAGATATGCTGAAGTATAAATCTGTGAAAGAACCTACCTAATTTCCCAATGTTCCCCATGACTAAATAACCAAGTTGCAGACTCATCTCCCCTATCTTTTGTTCCTACCACTGTTACAGTTTAGCTGCATGACCCTCAATCTACTGCAGGATTACTGCAGCAGCATTTTGAACATTAAACACTACCACTGGATTTTGCAAAATAGAAAATGCCCAAATATTATTTTTGATCTAGCCGCATGAGAAAAGCAATGTTCAAAGTGTAAATTATTTTGTTCACACGCAGTGCGTCACCTTGTTAAGTTACTCAATTTTAATCAGCCAGCACGCAATTTAAGTTGATTGCTTCCCTTTATGAAATGTTGTGAAGTTACAAAACTGCCAGTCTCGTGCACCTCACCATATTTTAGGTGCACATTGGCAGTTTGAAAAACTCTTTTTTAGGAAGAGTTAGCACGCCTTGCAACATTCACCTTGAGCAGCTTGATCAGCGATGGGTAGAAACCCCAGTTCTGTTATAAATAGCTATCAACTGACCCGTGTCAAAGACTCAGCTGCCTAACTCATTGCAGCTCAATGGAGATGATTCAAAAAGACAGCGCAATTACCTTATGGGCTGATGACCCAACATGTTTTTGAAATAACGGTGGATTTCTACCCATAATCACTTTAAGATACTCTAAGTGAAACAAAGTTGTAAAAATCCGAACAGAATGCCCATTTATGTCTATCGTGCACTGATTACCTGCAATTCATACATCATGTATGATTCTTTTGGAGTACAGTATGAATTATTCTGTTTAGTTCAGCCTCACATATTTAAATTAATTTACAAAAAATATTGTATTCCTCAAAGTTTCTGACCTTGATAAAATAGCTTAATAGTTGGTTGGTAGGATGAGACTTGCGTATTGCTGAAAAAAAAGAGAAATGCTGTCAAAGCTTTTCATCTTGCACTCATCAGAGCAGAATTTTCAAGACCAATTGTAAAAGGAACAACAATTTATACTGCATGTGAAGAGAGTGCTGATTGGTTGGCAATAGACTCTGGTCGAGCCATTGCCATCGAGAATGCACTAAAACAAAGGAGCATTTGGAGTAGCTCGAATTGAACTTTTGGGGCAAGTCATTTGCGTACTCTTATTCTAACTTCAGAGTTGAATTCCAGCCTTAGAGAGTTTTATGTGAGAAACAAAATAATTAAATAAATTTTTTTTTAAAAAATATTCAACAATTTTCTGCTTTGTACTAAATCTCGTAAGGTTGCTTCCTTTATACAATTCTATCTCTTGTCAGGAAGGACCACTTACATTGGTTTCCAGTAGATATAGCCAAATCCTCTGGCAGTAGGGACATTTACGCATATGAGACTGTAAATTCCTGCTCTCGTTGAGGTGAATTTGCTTCCAGAGATCTGAATAAACTTAAAAATAGGTTCATTCAAATATGCTGCATTTTATTTTCTGTTGAAATAGCTGAGCAGCATGTTTCTTTTACTGTTTAATTTACCATGGGTGGTCATTTGTGCTTTTTTGTTTTAATACTGCTCATCCCAAACTCACTTAAGACCTTGATCAGACCACCAATTGAGAATTATCATGCTGATGTTAGTTCAAATTAAATTAATGCTATTTAATCTACAAATTCTACAGCTTTCCCCAGTGTATTAGGCTTGCTGTTATTGTGATGGATAGTTTTTGTCTTATACCACACACCCCCAGCCACTTTCTTTATCACTATGCATTGATTGGCCTGTGGAAACCTTTAATGCTTTCAAGTGAGCAAAATGCAGCATTGTACTGATATCACTATTGTGCAGATATATGTGTTTGCTAATTTGCAACAGAAACTGAACAAAAGCTATTACCAAGAAAAAGGAATGTCCATGCATATGAATTTCATGTGGACAAGATACCACATTTCATACTGTACTAGCTTTAATGATTATCAGTGGCAGCCTTCATGTTTGCTTTATCTTCTGATTGCTATACTGCAATAATGCAGTACGTGAATCATAAATTTTGAAGTAATATATGTTAACTGAAACACACAATTTTATGCAGGAATAAATTACACCAGTCATTGCAGATGTATTACAGCTGATATTTAATGCTTGTAATTTACTCTTGTTTATCAAGGGCAGCACGGTAGCATTGTGGTTAGCACAATTGCTTCACAGCTCCAGGGTCCCAGGTTCGATTCCCGGCTTGGGTCACTGTCTGTGCGGAGTCTGCACGTTCTCCCCGTGTGTGCTTGGGTTTCCTCCGGGTACTCCGGTTTCCTCCCACAGTCCAAAGATGTGCAGGTTAGGTGGACTGGCCATGCTAATTTGCCCTTAGTGTCGAAAATTGCCCTTAGTGTTGGGTGAGGGTGCTGGGTTGTGGGGATAGGGTGGAGGTGTAGGCTACGGTAGTGTGCTGGTGCAGACTCGATGGATCGAATAGCCTCCTTCTGCACTGTAAATTCTATGAGTCGGTTATTGTATCTGGTTATGCTTGGGTCTGATAATGCCTAATATACACAATAAAATGAAAGCCTCCATATTGCACTTGTAACACCTATCATGTTAATGCTGCTATATATGATTTTGCCCCTATCAAAATTCAGTAATTACAGAGGGGGGTTCAGGTGAAAGCATTTTTGCACACTAACTGCCACAGGCTGCAGATTGAGGACTCTTATTTCTCTCGAGTTACTTTAAAGCTGGAAGAGCTACCTGAAGGATTTCACTGAGCCCTGAGCTGTTCCATAATGATCCAGTGAAGTTTGGGAAATGATGTTGGCTGGATTCACCGATTTTAAGGCTATGTCCAGAGGAAATGGCTAGTTCGATGATGAAAAAATCAGCGTGGCCCCAGCACTGATCCTCCGACCGGTGAAGGGCTAGTAGCCATGCCACATAAAACACATGGCCTTCACGAACTATACGGCCGGAGAATTGCGGGTCCCTGGCCGCGAATGCGCATGGCAACGACCTGCAGGGGTCGCGCCATACAACATGGCTTCAGCCGCACGCGGACCCGAGCAGCAAGATAGTAGCCCCCTGGACATCCCCTTGCCACCCCCTCCCCAGTCCTCCTAGCCCACTCCCCGGCCAGCGGCACAGCTATCCCCCCCCCCCCCCCCCCCCCCCCCCCCGCGCGTCTGGCGGCGCTGGACACAGACCGCAGCCGCCACGCCAGGGTTCATGAAAACTGAGAGCACACGTGGCCTGCGCGGTCGGGAACTTGGCCCATTGGGGGAGGAACATCGGGGGATGGCCTTCAGGTAACTTCCTGAGGCCGCTCTAGCGGCATACTTCCCGGTGACGCCGTTTTGGACGGGGCGAAGCATCCGAAAATAGGCGCCTCCCCTAATTCGGTCATAAAAAGGGATTCTCTGCCCGATCGCTGATTACGAAATAGGTGTCGGCAAGAATCCAGCTTTGCATTTTCCGAAAAATCTAGTACCCCAATTTTTTACTCTTCGCATCAAACTTGAGGCAGCAACAAACTGCTTTCAGCTAAACTGTGATTGTCAGATAATCTTCGCAATTATGAATTATCAGATGATTAGCATTATGTGACTGAGATTGTTGGGGATTTTATTGCGTACAGCATTGAGAATCAGTAAATCCAGTACAGTGTTAAATATGGTGTATGACCTGGGATGAACGTCAACCACATATCCCCACCATCATAAGGACTCTTACCACCTCTGTAACACTGCCCATTTCTGAACCTGCCTCCTCTCCTTTGGTGCCAAAATCCTCATCAATGCCTTTGTATATCCAGGCTCGACAATTCGAATGCACTCCTAGCCAGCTATCCACTTTTATCTCTGAGCTTGAGGTCATCCAAAACTGTGCTGCCCGTGTTCTAACTCTATACGTACAAGTTGTTGTTATTGTTGTGTTTCACTTTTATGAACAAAAAGAAAAATATTGTATGCAGCAGGATCCAAAACCTTTGTCTTTTATGTAAAAATATACGCACATTCTTCTGCCACCATAAATTGGAAATCATTTCTGGATACTTCGGAGGGAGTTGGCATGTGGTACAACTGATAGGGAATTATTGAGCAGCACAGTGGCACAGTGGTTAGTACTGCTGCCTCGCAGCTTCAGGGGCCCCGGTTCAATTCCGGCCTGGGGTGACTGTGGAACTTACATTTTCTCCCCATGTGTGTGTGGGTTTTCTCCAGGTTCTGCGGTTTCCTCCCACAGTCCCAAGATGTGCAGGTTAGGTGCTAAATTGCCCCTCAGTGTCCATAAGGTTAGGTGGGGTTACTGGGTTGTGGGGATAGGGTGGGTAGGCATGGATTTAAGTAGAGTGCTCTTTCCAACAGTCGATGGGCCAAATGGCCTCCTTCTGCACTTAGGGATTCTATGATGTGTCTCTATTGTCAGGTTTTTGTGAGGGCCACGAAGCATCTACACCAAGTGTGTTGAAACAAAAGCTTACTTTATTTCACTCTGCTATTATATACAGCTCCAGCAGTTCCCTACTTGGTCTTCTCAAGTTGGTGCTGTAATGGCCGACTCTATCTGTACATAATCAGAGATTGTTAATCCCTACCCTGTAAGACCCGTGCGGGTTAAAGCACAGGTCATCAGTTCTTTGGGGCATGTCTTAATCTCGGTAACAATGCCTTAGAGATCAGCTTCCCAGAATTTCACTTCCACCTTTAGAGGCTCAGCCCACCTTTTCTGGGAATTGGAGCTTTGTTAGGCATATCCTTGCCCGATGAAAATTATCAACATGCGTGCAAAGGTTGTGAATATGCTGACAAGGCGCCAAAGCACAATAATCTCTACAGTGTTTAACTTTGTCAGAGCAAGATGGGAAAACTCTTTCATCTGTTCAAGTCAATAGTTACAACTGGAAGGTAGGTGAAGGGGAATGTTTAAAGTTTGAGTGCAACAAATATATATCCAGGTACAAGAAGGATGTTTGCTCAGTCAGAGAAAACCTGTCCTTGTAATTGGGTGTTGAATTCCCTGAGCCTTCTGTACCTGAGTGGTTGAACTTGTAGTCTGATAATGGGGACTGAATTTTTTGATGTAAAGATGAAATCAGGGAGTGAAGAGGTTGAATTGATGACATTCAATGTGAAATTTCACGTGTGTAACAAAAGTCCTCGAGACTCATGTTGCTGCAGCTGGGGACTCAATGACCAGGAGAAAGTTGCTGTTGGCAAGAGAAGTTGGCAAGAAGTGGGGGGAAGAGTTAAGTATTTTAATCTGTATTCTATATGTGCTCCTGAAGCACTCCTATTCAACTTGCAACAAAACAACATTTGGTCGATGGTCTTCCCTCTTGCCACAAATAGTACAAGGGCAAGTCGGCTTGTATCTTGAGCACCACTGTTTTGAATAGTCTCCTGCTGTTGTACTCTCAGGGCTGCTCTGCTGAGAAGACAGACCCTGCTAAAGTCCAGTTCATTGCACTACAATCCTAAAGTCACATATCAAGCATCCCTTTCCTAAAGTATAGAACTTTATAGCTCTCATCGTTATGAACTGTACTGTACAATTGATTCAGTGTAGAGTAGCAGTTGCCATGTTTATTAAGACAGAAAACAAATAATGGAATTTATCCAACTTGTATTGCGGAGGTTTTGTCCTCGTGGGTTGCCCTGGTGTGTACCATCAAGCCTTGGGATAATGTGGGCAATTTAAATACAGGTACTAGTCAATTTGTATGTCTTTATTCACTGATACAGACAGGCTTTTCTGTTACAATTTAAGGTTTGTTTATCATTGATCCAATGATGTTTGAAAGAGTCCCTTTCCACCCACTCCCAAATTAAAAGGAAAATGTCACTAAATGGGAAATATAAGCACAAACTGGACCAAGTCACCTGGGTTTCCGTTTTTGCTGTGGTTCAAGGGCGAGGCAAAGCTTGGATACTTTTAATCTACATCCATCCATCTATTATTTAAACGAAAAGCTTGATGTATACATATGCTTTCCATCAAATGTTAGATGCCCCACACTCTGCAATGTATATTTTTGTGCCGCATTTAAATAAAAGGTGTAGAACAAACAAAGGCTATTATTTTCTTTCTGGAGGGAAGGAACAGAATTTTGTCAAGGAGATCGGATGCTATCAGGTGTTGGGAATTTTCCCATATCTGTCTTGGAGAAGCCCACCCATTTTATTTTGTTGTCGGGAAGCAGCCATGCATTAGCGGTGGATCCAGTGCCTCCAGAGATGGCAACAGAAGGCAGAAAATGGTGATAAATTCCCTTCCTCTTGGTTTCTTCCTTTCAAACACTACTTAAACTCTACCTCTTTAACCAAACTTTGGGTTACCTGATGGATGTTTGACCAAAGATGCATGTCAGGACCCCATGGAAGTCCCAATTCACTGACCCTTGAACCTCCGACAGGCACTTTGAGCAGTTCTGACACAATTAACTGGATAGTTACCAAGGAAATGTCAGACAGAAAAATCCGAACTAATGGGTAACTACAGAACTGACCCCCTTTCCCAATCACTCACACTGACCCCCCCTCCTCTCCCCCCATGTGACCCAACTACCCTTCCCTGCCCGACTGTCCCTTGGCTACGCCCTGAACCCTCCCACCAACCCAAATGACCTACCCCTCCCAATCAAGAAACCCACATCCACCCAACTAACCCCCTGACCCAACCTGACTATCCCCCAACCAGACCGCTCCTCCCGACCCAATGATACCTCCTGACCCGACTGCACCTCCTGACCCGACTGACCTCCTGACCCGACTGCACCTCCTGACCCGACTGCACCTCCTGACCTGACTGCACCTCCTGACCTGACTCACCTCCTGCCCCAACGACCATTACCTACCTCATCCACCTGCTACCCTGCCCACTTATCCGCTTGCATCACTCACTCTACCCATTGACTAAAATTCATACTGGACATCTAAACTTCGCACATAGCAACTGTTGCCACAAAAAGAGGAGGTGTCTTCCCCCCGCCCCCCGGCAACACTACTCCACTGTTATGGAGTTCTCCATCAGATGGACTGTCCGTATTTATAGAGACACCAGGCTCGCAAGACCTGGCTGGAAATGTGGAGCTGCTTTGGGAAGCAGAAAAGAATGGTTGGAGCAGGTTGGAGCAGCAATCGGATGGTGATTGCCACTTTGTGGAAGATCCAATCTCCGATGTGGCTTGGTGTCATATTTTGTTTCATACTTCCCCCAGGTGGTGCCTTGGGATGTGTTGTTACATTAAAAGCGCTCCATAAATGTAAATAGTTGTTGTTTCTATAATCTGAAAGCAAGTAACATTTCAATGAACTCTCAGTCTTTACTCAACACGAGACTTTGTTGTCTTAAAGGTACATGATTTGATTTGCATATTCTCCATCTCCTCCTTCAGTCAACCTAAATGCAAACAATGGAGTCAGCTGTTTGCACTGCTGTTAAATATAATGCGGAGATGCCGGCGTTGGACTGGGGTGAGCATAGTAAGAAGTCTTACAACACCAGGTTAAAGTCCAACAGGTTTGTTTTGAATCACTAGCTTTCGGTGCACTGCTCTTTCCTCAGGTGAATGAAGAAGTGGGTTCCAGAAACATATATATAGACAAAGTTAGAGGTGCAATACGATACTTTGAATGCAAGTCTTTGCAGGTAATGAAGTCAACGGGTGTCGTAATTCATGTTTGGCTTTGTCTATATATATGTTTCATCCGAAACTACTGAGTGGAACAGCCTTGTGAAATTTGAATAATATTTGTTTCATTGGAGATATTTGGCAAAAGACATTGAAATTCAATTTAGGTTAACACACTGCTTGAGTGTTATTTTTAAATGCTATTTTGTAACTCTTTTTCTGCATTTCGCTTTCCCTCCTCACAGTTCTCATTCTGCTGCTGTGTGCACTAATGCATGCCATTGCACACCAGATGTTTACCCAACAAACCATTTTAATAGGTTTCAATGGACTGCTGATGTCAACTATGGGCATCACAGCTGATGTTGCCTCAGCACACGTGCAAACATTTCCAGTAGAGTTTCTATGTGATCTTTTACTCTTTCTCTGTAGAACAGGATCATTGACATTGATTGTGGTACTTCCACTCAATGAGGAACAGATATGGACCATTGGTGTTGATAAACACAATTTAGTGAGAGGCAGGAACATCCTGCCTCTCAGGAGAAAGGAAAGGCAGAAAGGAGAAATTGAAGAGTAACTTTGGGAAGAAATGTGGAAACTTGTACCCTGAGCACCTCGATGAGGCATCAACCTTCTCGTTCCTCTCACTCTATTGTTATAGTAGCAGAGACTCTCAAAACAGTAATCTCTCCTACTCTTACCAGCTGCATGTGTGTTGGGAGGATTTGCAGGCTGATACTCCACTGGTTCGGTCACGTTAAGATCACACCTGCCTCAGCCAAGTGCTGGTGCATGATTTGAAGCCAGAGTTTCTGTCTCAGATGTAGGGATGTTACCCACTGCGCCAGAAGGCCTCCAAAGGCAAGATAGAGAGAAGTAAATATTCAAAATTAACTCTCCATCAACTTAGAGATGGGTTTCAATGAGATGGTTTTGTGAGGGCCACGAAGAATCCAGCACGAGTTTTCAGGATACAAAGAAATAACATTTATTTACAATAATATATATATATATATACAACAGCAGCAGCAACTTCCTTTGCTGCTCACTCCTCTCTCTCTCTGCTGGTTCCAAACTGGCCAGCTCTATTTATGCAGGGAGTCTGCTAATGATTTCTCCGCTCCCCTCATTGGGGAAGCTCATACTCCCATAGGATTGTGGGATTGTCATTAGTCCCCAGCCAGTGGTAAGCAGGCAGGTTATAACATCCCTCCCCCCTAAAGTCCAAGGAATCCACCGAAGACCCTGGTGAAGGAGGGCGTCGGACTCGTTTTGCCGCAGGCAGGACACCATTTGCACGAGGCGCTGGATCGGGCGGCGTATAACGAGATGGAGACCGACGCTGTCGTGATGAACGGCGCAACAGTTGTACATCCACAGCCCGTGGGCCCGAGGATTCCCCCTCTGAGGTTTCTTGTGTCTCCATCTCGGAGTCAGAGTCAGCTGCCTCCGTCATCTCAGCGTCTTTATCTCCACGGGGTTCTGTCACGACCTGCGCAGGCTTTGAGTGAGGCACCGGAGGAAGATTGTGAGGAATACTTTCCATTGTGTCTGGTCTCTATGGCTGTAGAAATGAGCTCCTGGGGCAGGGAATCGTTGGAAGGGATAGTCTTCTGGACCGAACATGGTCTACATGGTTGCGCTGGAGACGACCCTGGGCTTGCACCTGGTAAGAGATAGGGCCCGTTTGACGAAAGATTATGCCATGGACCCACTGGGCACCACCAACAAAATTCCGAACGAACACTGGGTCACCGGGCGTAAACTGCCGAATCGGCCGATGCCGAGAAAAACCATGTCCCTGCCGTTCTTATGTACTTTTGCGCCAATGTCCAGGGAAACCACGAAGTCTCCAGCCCATTAGGAGTTCTGCGGGAGCTAGCCCAGTCACCGTATGGGGAGTGGTCCTATATGAAAACAAAAAATGAGCCAGTCTCATGTCCATCGAGCCGGAAGACTGCTTCTTTAGGCCTCGTTTGAATGTCTACACTGCGCGCTCCGCCAACCCATTTGAAGCCGGGTGGTAAGGGGCAGTGCGGATATGGCGTATGCCGTTCACCTTCATGAACCTCGCAAACTCCTCACTTGTGAACGGAGTGCCGTTGTCCGTGACCAGCACCTCGGGGAGGCCATGCATACTCAAAGACTATGCATCTTCTCGATTGTTGCGCAGGACGTTGTGCCTCCCACCTTATGCACCTCTAGCCATTTAGACTGGGCGTCCATTAATAGCAGGAACATGGATCCTTGAAAAGGGCCGGCGAAATCCGCATGCAAGCGCGCCCAAGGCCGCCCTGGCCATTCCCAGTGATGTAGGGGCGCGGCCTACGGAAGATTCTGATGCTCCTGGCAAATGGAGCAGTTTTGGGCCACCTTCTCAATGTCGGTGTCGAAGCCTGGCCACCAGACATAACTCCGGGCCAACATTTTCATTTTGGTCACACCTGGATGCCCATTGTGCAAGTCTCTCAGTATCAGCTCCTGTCCTTTTTCCGGGACAATCACACGCGTCCCCCATAAAAGGATGCCGTCTTCCACGCTGAATTCGGACAGCTTGGAGGAAAATGCCCGCAACTCGCCTGGGAGCTGTCTATGCTGTCCACCATACAGGACTATGTGCCGAACCTTTGACAGGACTGGCTCCGTCTGGGCCCACTCACGATCTGTGATGCCGTGACAGGCAAGGTGTCCATAAAATTTAGGGTTGCAACCACCTCACCGGTCGTGGGGGTCGATATGGGGCCAGTCGATAAAGGCAATCAGCTCAGTGCGTCGGCATTCCCTATCTGGGTTCCTGGTTTGTGCTCCAGAGAATACTCGTATGCAGCGAGCAACAAAGCCCAGCGCTGGATCCGTGCGGAAGCAATGGGCGGTATTGGCTTATCCTCTCTGAAAAGTCCCAGCAGAGGCTTATGATCAGTCACGATAGTGAAGTGGTGGCCATACACGTACTGGTGGAAACGTTTCACCGCAAAGACCACTGCCAGGCCCTCCTTCTTGATCTGCGCGTACTTTTTTTCCTCTGCAGTCAATGTGCGGGAGGCATAAGCTATTGGTCGATCTGCCCTGTTCTCCATCTTGTGGGACAGGACAGCCCCAATACCATACGGGGATGCATCACATGTGACGAGCAAAGGCTTTCCAGGATCATAGTGTGTTAGTAACCCAGACGACGACAATTGTTGTTTTATCCGCCGGAAAGTGGTTTCTTGCGGCTGACCCCAAACCCAGGTGTGATTCTTTTTTAGCAGAAGGTGCAACAGGGCCAGCGTAGTTGCCAGATTGGGGAGGAATTTTCCGTAATAGTTTACGAGGCCGAGAAACGAACGAAGATGCAAAGTGTCAGTCGGGGCGTGGGCCTGTTGAATCGCGCGTATCTTCTCTGCGACGGGGTGCAAACCTTCGCGGTCCACCCGATAACCCAGGTAGACTACTTCCTTCGCCTGAAAAACGCACTTTGTGCGACGTAATCGGACTCCAGCCTCCGAAATGCGTCTAAGGACAGCCTCCACATTTTCCAAATGTTCCTGTTCCGACGTCCCTGTGATCAAAACGTCATCTAAGTAGACAGCAACATGCGGTAAACGTCTCAAAATGCCCTCGATAACGTGTTGAAAAATAGCGCAGGCAGAGGATACTCCAAAGGGCAAACGTGCATATTCATACAGGCCCCGGTGTGTATTAATCGTTACATATGGCCGGGAGGCAGGGTCCAGCTCCAATTGTAGGTAGGCGTGACTCATATCTAATTTTGTGAATGAAAGTCCGCCTGCAAGCTTCGCGTACAGATCCTCTATGCAAGGCATTGGGTATCGGTCGAGTCGGGAAGCCGTATTCACTGTAAGTTTATAGTCGCCGCACAAGCGAACTGTGGCATCTGGCTTCATTACAGGTACAATTGGTGCTGCCCAGTCAGCGAAACGGACGGGCCTGATGAAACCCAAAGTCTCCAAATGGGTGAGCTCCCCTTCTACCTTCTCGAGCAAGGCGTAAGGCACCGGGCGCGCCCAGAAATAGCGCAGCGTGGCTCCTGGTTCGACTTGGATACGGGCTACAGCCCCTTTTATTTTCCCCAAACCGGGCTGGAATACATCTGGGTATCGTCCTAGCACCTCAGTCAACCCTCCAGAAACTGTTTGGAGGATGTGCTGCCACCGCAGCCGCAAATGGCGGAACCAGTCCCGATCCAACAGGCTGGGCCCATGGCCGAGCACCACGATAAGTGGGAGCGGCCCCTCCTGGTGTCCATAAACAACAGGGGTCATCGTAGTTCCTGCAATGTCCAATGGTTCCCCCGTGTAGGTAGCCAACCTGGCCTGTGTGTCAGTTAATGTAAGGGTCTGTATACCCTGCTAGATGCGGTTGAATGTCCTCTGGGCGATCACGGAGACCGCTGCGCCAGTGTCCAACTCCATCTCAAGCGGGTGACCATTGAACGTACTGTCACCTTGATGGGGGCCACACGGGGAGCTGCCACACAATGCAGCTGCAGGCAGTCATCCTCCATCTCCACGTCCTCGGGAGTAGTCGCCGCAGGTTCATCCAAATGAACAGTACGGCCCCTGGGCTGGCCCCAGTTTCGGTCGGAACGATGGCGCCTCTGGCGCCCCCAAGACCGGGGTCGGCGCCTACAAGTCTGACACGGACATGGCTCCTCTTCAATTGTATCTGGAGAAGGCTCCCTTCGGGGAGGAATGTCCGACGGCCACTGGCGCTGATCCGGATGTCACCTCGCCCAAGGTACCGCAGGGGTGCAGGGCGACGTTTCGGACGGAAGGGGTTGCGCCCAAAGGCATGCACCTCCATTCCCTATAGCTCCTGCACTCCTCGTTCTGCGCTCTCTCGGGACAATATTATTTGAATGGCCTGTTGAAAATCAATGTAGGCTCGGCTAACAACTTTCTCTGGGTGGCCGCATTGTTAATACCGCAAACCAAACGGTCGCGTAACATTTCTGACAAGGTCTCACCATAGTCACAGTACTCCGCAATCCTGCGTAGCCTGGGTAGAAACTCGGCAAAGGATTCTCCTGGGGTCCTCTCAGCGGTATTAAACCTGTAACGTTGGACTATCGTGGATGGGGTTGGGTTAAAATGTTGCCCCACTAAGTTCATCAAACGTTTTGGTGTCCAGCGCAGCAGGGTACGTAAGGCTCCTAATCACCCCAACAGTATGCGGGCCGCAGGCGGTGAGCAATATGATCACCTGCCGCTCGTTTTCGGTGATGTTGTTTGCCCGGAAATAGTAACGCATCCGTTGTGCGTACTGGTTCCAGCTTTCCAGCGCAGCATCAAAAACATCCAAACGTCCATACAGAGGCATGGTGTAATAGAAAACAACTTCCAACCTGTATCCAACAAAAATCCAGGGAGGTGGCTTCAGCAGTGTAAGCAGCTATTCACTTTAACCCTCGATTGGTGGCCCGAGGTCCGGGGGGGGGGGGGGGGGGGGGGGGGGCGCGGGGCGATCGGACCCCTGGGGGTGCCCCCATGGTGGCCTGGCCCGTGCCGTGGGGGCACTCTTTTTCTTCCGCCGCCGCCACGGCCTCCACCATGGCGGAGGCGGAAGAGACCCCACCTACTACGCATGCGCCGGTGGTGACGTCAGCGGCCGCTGACGCACCGGCGCATGCGCGAACCGGCGAAGGCCTTTCGGCCAAACCCGACACCGGCCAGCGAGCGTCAAAGGCCATTGGCGCCGGTTTTGGAGCCAGTCGGCATGGCGCCAACCACTCGGTGTGGGCCTAGCCCCTAAAGGTATGGAGAATTCTGCACCTTTGGGGAGGCCCCGCCCCGCCGGGTAGGGGAGAATCCCGCCCCAGGTGTGCACTGGCATGCATTACTGCACATAGCAGCAGAGAATGAGAACTGTCTGGAGGGAAAGCAAAATGCAGAAAAAGATTTAATATTTTATAGAGTAGCATTCAAAAATAACACTCAAGGCGTGTGTTAATCGAAATTGAATTTCAATAACTTTTGCCAAATATTTCCAATGAAACAAATATTATTCAAATCTCACAAGGCTGTTCAATTTAGTAGTTTTAGATGAATTTTTGGTTAGTCAACTGAATAATAGATGTCCCCAGTCAGTTCAAAGTGGCAACTGTAAACCAAGAGCGAGGATCAAAAGAACGCGAAGTATTCTATCAAGGAGGCATTATGAAAAGTACCAACAGCCGCATGTACGCTACAATGCATACCTGTAACTTTGCATCCGTGAGACCTTCAAACCATCTTTAAATATTGTGGAGACCCATAACAGGGGCAACTACAACTTCAGCCTGTCTGTCCTACCAAACTCTTCCAGGACAGAGCCACACTGCAGCTTCTCTCCTGAAGTTGACTATGAGCAGCCTCTAGCTTCACAGCTGAAAGATATTTCAACTGAGGAATTAGCCTTGTCAGTTGTGAGAGCACTTCAAAAGAAGGACACTATTTTTTCTAAGATACATCGGTCCCGGAACACCGGGCTCAGGGGAAGGTAAAAGTGCAGAAGGCAATCCCGTATGAAGCAAGAAGACTTTACGGGACCTGTTGCGCGACATTGATCATGGGCCACATGATGACTCCGTTGAAGAAATGCTTTTGCAGATTGCTGTAGTTTTTGTTGCTGGAGTGGTGAGTGCTGCATGAAATTGGCATGTCACCGTGGGTTAAACATGCTGGAAGTCCAGGATATTGAATTGCATCTTGAGCTCCAATGCAAAATGTGGATGCCAGGATTTGATTCCGGTGACATTGGAAACCTTCACAGCTGGGGCTCATGGATGGAGAATGGCACTGATATGGCACTGTCTCTATGTAGCTGACGCCGCTAGTCATAGCCTTCCACTCAGAAAAGCACCCTTCTACTGCTAACCTCTGTATTCTGTGCCAAAGCTGGTTCTGTGTCCAACTTTCCAGCTCTCCTCTGATGCCATGTGACTTCACCCTTTGTACTACCATGCGGTACCATGTCAAAGGCTTTACTGAAGTCCACGTATACAGCATCCACTGCCTTTCCCTCATCTATCATCTTGGTCACTTCCTCGAAAAACTCGGTCAAATTAGTGAGGCACGACCTCCCCTTTACAAAACCATGCTGTCCATCACTAATAAGTCCATTTGTTTCCGAATGTGAGTGAATCCTACCTCTAAGAATCTCTTCCAATAATTTCTCTACCACTGACATAAGGCTCACCGGCCTATAATTTCCTGGATTATCCCTGCTGCCCTATTTAAACAATAGAACAACATTGGCTACTCTCCAGTCCCCTGGAACGTCACCTGTAGCCAATGAGGTTACAAAGATTATTGTCAAGGTCCCAGCAATTGCCTCCCCCAGTATTCTGGGGTAGATCCCATCAGGCCCTGGGGACTTATCTACTTTAATGCTTTTTAAGATGCCCAACACCTCCTCTTTATTAATATCAACATGACTCAGAATATCTACACACTCTACCCTTTACTCTTCATCCGCCAAGTCCTTCTCTTTGGTGAATACTGAGGCAAAATATTCATTTAGTATCTCTCCCATTTCCTCTGGTTCCATACATAGATTCCCTCTAATATCCTTGAATGGACCAACCATTTCTCTGGCTACCCTCTTCTTTACTTATATATAAAATGCTGTAGGATTTTCCTTAATCCTGTTTGCCAATGAGATTTCATGATTTCTTTTAGCCTTCCCAACTCCTACTTTAAGTTCCTTGATACTTGCTTTGTATTCTTCAAGGGCTTTATCTGTCCTAAGCCTTTTAGACCTTACGAATGCTTGCTTTTAAATTTTGACAAGATTCATAATATCCCTTGTTATCCAGGGTTCCCTATACTTGCCATCCTTATCTTTCGTCCTCACAGGTTCATGCCGGTCCTGAATTCTAATCAACTGACATTTGAAAGCCTCCCACATGCCGGATGTTGATTTTCCCTCAAACAGCGTCACCCAGTCAACACTCTCCAGATCCTGCCTAATGCTGTTGTAATTAACCTTCCCCAAGTCTAACACCTTCACCTTAGGGCCACTCTTGTCCTTTCCATAAGCAGCTTAAAACTTACAGAATTCTGATCACTGTTCCCGAAATGGTCTACTGAAATTTTGATCACCTGGACGGGCTCATTTCTCAGTAGCAGGTCTAATATGACCCCTTCCCGAGTTGGTCTATTTATATATTGTTTCAAGCAATCCTCCTGGATGCTCCTTACAAATTCTGCTCCATCCATGCCTCTGGCAGTAAGTGTGTCTCAGTCAATATAGGGAAAGTTAAAATCACCCACCATGACAAACCTATTGTTTATGCATCTTTCCAAAATCTGCCTGCATATCTGCTCCTCTATCTCCCGCTGGCTGTTCGGAGGTCTGTAGGAAACCCCAACATTGTGACAGCACCCTTCCTATTCCTGAGCTCTACCCAGATTGCCTCGCTGCCTCAACCCTCCAAGGTGTCCTCCCTCAGCACAGCTGTGATGTTCTCCTTAACCAATAATGCAACTCCACCACCCCTTTTGCATCCCGCTCTATCCTGCCTGACGCATCTAAAACCAGGAATGTTTAGTTGCCAATCCTGTCCCTCTTTCAACCAAGTTTCTATAATAGCAAGAACATCATAATTACACGTATTAATCCAAGCTCTAAGTTCATTTGTCTTACCTGAAATATTATTCAGACTATACCAAGATACTCGGGATGCAGAATTTGCTGCTCACGTCGGGAGGTCCCGGATCCAGGGGGCGAGCGATAGCACACATGTCGCCCTATGAGCACCAGGGCACCAAGGAGTTCCTTATCTTAACAGGAAGGATTTACACTCCCTGAATGATCAGATCATATGTGATCATTGCCTCAGAATCATGGACGTGTGTGCCCGCTATCCAGGGAGCGTGCATGACAGCTACATCCTGGATACTCTTGAGATCCCAGTATCTTTGAGGATCACCACAGGATGGTGGGTTGGCTCGTGGAGGGCATGGGATACTCAATGGCTGATGACACTGGTGCGAAAGCTTGAGACCAAGAGACCCAATAAAATGAGGCCCACCTTGCCACCCTTGCTCTCGCTGAGCGGGCCAACCTCGCTGTTGGTCACTGCTCTCTCCTCAGGTTACTCGGTCATCTCCAGGGGCCGTTCCTCATATGGGTTGAGGACTCAGATCACTGAGACTCCGCCCCCCCACCCCATCTTTGCCCTCCTTTCCACCTTATTATGGGCTATCTTCTGCGGAGACAAAGAGAGGACATTGTGAGCTGCACATTTGATAGGTCAGGGGGTCTACAGCAGGTGGCATGTGTGGACACTGCACCTGGACATGAAGGGATTCTGTTCACCAGTGCCAGGGGGTCTTGAGGAACAAGCTTGAAGATCAGATGTTCGGAGGGTGCAACGTGTCAGCCAGTCGATTGGGGCGCGGGGGTGTTGGGAATTTGAGGGGTGGCAGGCAGAGCTGATAGCAGGAGAGAGGTGGTAACTTACCCATGCAGCTCGTTGGAGGTTGTTCATCTTCTTCCAAAATTGGACGGCAGTCCTCCTGGTCAAGCTGCCCGCACTCACTGTCGCTGCCACTGCCTTCCAGGCAGCATTGCTGACCCTGCTGCTGGTCCTCCGACCTCCTTGGGGGAACAGGGTGCCCTGCCTCGCATCCACAGCGTCGAGAAGCCCTGTGACGTTGGCATCCCCAGAGCGAGGAGCATGTCTGCGTGCTGCCATGCTTGTGTGTTGACTGGGAGTGAGAGGCGAGGAAGCGTTTAAAAGCAGCTCCCTCTTATTAGCGGTGAGCTGCTGAGGGCTAGTGAAATAGGAAGCGAGGGAACCAGTAATCATTTCTGGCATCAAATGCCATTGAATACGGGCTGCGATGCCGCCAACACAGCCATTGCGAAACTCCCGCCAAATGCACCCAAAACCGGACTTTAACTTTGGTCCACGGAATCACGGCCAACATTTGTATATGTAACCATTTATTTTTTTTATTTTTTAATAACCTTTATTGTCACAAGTAGGCTCACATTAATACTGCATTGAAGTTCCTGTGGAAAGCCCCTAGTAAATGGACAGACACATATTCGTCCATATGGATATACTGCAACAACTCTGTAAATTCACTCATATTTAGTATTACTTAATAGAATGTTACGAAGCTGAAAAACTACACATGGTGGGAGAGCAGGAATCTTTGTTGTTCAAAATCTAAAGTTATGTATCTGAAATGCATTATCAAAAAGGATTTTAAATAGCTTACCTGCTGGGACAAGATAAGCTCAAAGTTCAATAGATGAAATAGTTTTTATGATTGGCAGTCCCACAAAAGAGATTGTAAGTGCTGATTTTCACATGCTCATTAAACATTTGTGACACATGAAGCTCTTTCCTTTTTACAAAATAAAACATACCTTGCAACAAGAGACTGCAGATTACTTGTTTCTGATAGGATGGGAGACCTAAAGCATTCACACATCTGCTGGAAAATAAAGGAAAATAAACCCTTGGTTGCTGTGGTGCACTGAAAGATAGAAGCAGGTAATTGAGCTTAATTATTTTAAGTGAAATTCATGAGTAATTATTGTAGCAAGCCAGAAAATGGGAAAATCTACTTCATACTGTGCATTTCCAGTGTGTAGTGAATTGCCGCAGCATTGTTGTGAGTGCCCAATGTAGATAAAGGTGTAAATTGTGGCATCTCGTATACTTTTTTGTCTGATTGCAAAAGAACCAGGAAACAAAGAACTACATACCACTGGATAACAGGATTTTCAGTTTCTATACAAAACTTCAAACATGGTTATCCATCCAGAATGAAGTATTATACAGATCAGAAATTGCAGTGGAACTGATGTCTTTGTCAGTCTCTCTCTCCAACTCTCTCCCTCCTGTTCTCATCATTTTCTCTCTTGCTCATGGCCTCTCTCTGCTCCCCCCCTCACCTCCCCCCCCCCCACCCCTCAAAGAGTCTAATGGGTTTTACTCCATGTATCCAATTTCCTCAGGTATAGGAGGAGCCACAACATCATCATCCCGCAGACAGACAGTTATTGCCATAATTAGTACAGAACTTGAGTATTGCTCATAAAAGAGACTTGCTGCAGAAACTTTTCATCTTTCACTCATCAGTACAGATGCGAGAATTCCAAATTTCAAAGGGAGTAACAATTTATACTGCACAAAGGGCAGCACGGTGGCGCAGTGGTAGCACTGCAGTCTCACGGCGCCGAAGTCCCAGGTTCGATCCCGGCTCTGGGTCACTGTCCGTGTGGAGTTTGCACATTCTCCCCGTGTTTGCGTGGGTTTCGCCCCACAAGCCAAAGATGTGTAAGGTAGGTGGATTGAACACGCTAAATTGCCCCTTAATTGGAAAAAATTAATTTGGTACTCTGAATTTATCTATTTTTTAAACATTTATACTGCACAAGAAAAGGCTGCTGCTGATTGATTATCAAGTCGGTTCTGATCGAGACGTTGCCATTGCCATGGAAAATGCACCATGGAACAATTATCCCCTTGGGTTTTGTTTAATTCAAAAATAGCACAATACCTGGACATGTTCCTTTTGCCTGCAGAGGACAGGTCTCTCCATCTGAATATATATAGCTTCTAGCAAGTGTATGTGAGCCACATTACAAACCGGACTGATAATTTTAAATTGGCAGTTAGTGTGATTCTTGGCACATTTGGGATTGTTTGGCAAGTGCTGCCCAATGATGGAATCGCATCTAACATTAGACATCATGTTCTGACTTTTGCAAGCACTGTATGGCTGAGGATGATCAGTATTCTGTCTATTGTGAACAACCAAATCAATGTGCTTTTTGATACGATCCATCAATGATTAGGGCTAGAACTTAGTGATTATTTTTAAGAATCATACTAGTGTATCTTTTAATTTTGCACTTTTATGGCTCCTTTACCTTGAATAAATCTCATGAATGAATCCCAACTCCTAATGGCTTTGAAATTGTCTTTATTAACCTTACATCCAGGTAAATATTCCATAACAAGCACAATGGTGGAATCCAAAAGTCCTATATGTTTATTATCAGGTATAAACATCTCTCTCCAGTACTTAGAATCATATGGTTGAATTTAATGGCCAAGACAGTGGACCCATCCACTGGTTGAAGAGACTGTGGCAACCCTGCTGCAGTCATCTCTGCTGTAGTCATCTCTTAGAGCCCCAACATAATTTACATAATTTGAATCCAACCAGACACGTACCTGCCTTGCATCAATGTTCAAAGAGCTTTGTGAACTGATTTGGATTTGTTTATTGTCATGTGTACCAAGGTACAGTGAAAAGTGTTTTTCTACGTGGAGCTCAAACAGATCGTTTAGTACATCAAAAGAAAATATGTAATAGGGCAACACACAGATACACAATGTAAATACATAGACACAGGCATCGGGTAAAGCATACACGAGTGGAGTATTAATCAGATCAGTCCATAAGAGGGTTGTTTAGGAGTCTGGTAATAGCAGGGAAGAAACTGTTTTTGAATCTGTTAGTGCATGTTCTCAGACTTCTGTTATCTCCTGTCCAAGGGAAGAAGTTGGAAGAATGAGTAAGCAGAGTGGAAGGAGCCTTGATTATGTTGCCCACTTAACCAAGGCAGCGGGAGGTGTAGACAGAGTCAATAGATGGGAGGCAGGTTCGTGTGATGTACTGAGCTGTGTTCACAACTCTCTGATGTTTCTTACGGTCTTGGGCTGAGCAGTTGCCATACCAGGCTGACATGCAGTCAGATAGGATGCTTTCTCTGGTGCACCTGTAAAACTTGGTAAGAGTCAATGTGGACATGCCGAATTTTCTTAGTTCATGAGGGCGTATAGGCGCTATTGTGCTTTCTTGGTCGTACCGTCGACATTGGTGGACCAGGACAGATTTTTGGTGATGCGCATACCTAGGAATTTGAAGCTGTCAACCATCTCCACCTCTGCCCCGATAATGCAGACAGAGGTGCGCACAAAACTTTACTTCCTGAAGTCAATGACCAGCTCTTTAGTTTTGCTGACATTGTGGGAGAGATTGTTGTCGTTACACCACTCCACCCGGTTCACTATCTTCCTCCTGTTTCATGACTAGTCATTGTCTGAGATCCAACCCACTGCAGTCGTGTCCAACAGCTACAGGCCAATCAGATGCTGGCAGCTCTTCAGGACTACCAGCATCACCAGGATTGTTGGCTACGGCTGGTCCTGCACAAGGCACTGGCAGAGGAGCCACACCAAAGGTCCCAGAATGCAACAAAGTGGATTGGTGGGAACCAGATGGAGGGGAATGGTTTTAAAGGAGGAAGGGTACTTTCTTCTTGCAGAAGCAGCGAGTAGCATTAAGGGGTCTTTTTCAGTTTGGAGGGCAGCATCCAATAATGTGCCGCAGGGATCAGTGCTGGGACTGCAGCTCTTTATAATATATGAATGATTTGGAGGAATGAACAGAGTGTGCTGTGGCCAAACTTGTGGATGATACAAAGGTGGGAGGGAAAGCAGGTTATAAGTCGTTTACAGATACTGACAGGTTAAATGAGTGGGCAGAAAATTGACAAATGGAATTCAATGGGAAAATGTGAGATTGTTCATTTTAGAAGTAAGAATGAGAAGGTGGATTATTACATAAATGGAGAGAGACTGCAGATAGCTATAGCACAAAGGGACTTGGGAGTCCTTGTTCATGAAACCCAGAGAGCTAGAATACAGGCGCAGAAGGTTACAGGGAAGGCAAATGCTAGCTTTTATTTCAAGGGGACTGGAGTATGAAAGCAAAGAGGTGTTGCTGCAACAGTACAAGGTACTAATGAAGCCATATTTAGAGTACTGTGTACCGTTTTGGTCCGCTTATTTAAGGAAAGATATATTTTCATTGGAGGCAGTACAGATGAGGTTTACCAGGATGATCCCAGGAATGGTATATGAGGAAAAATGAAATAGGTTAAGTCTGTA
Source organism: Scyliorhinus canicula (assembly GCF_902713615.1). Classification (NCBI taxonomy): domain Eukaryota; kingdom Metazoa; phylum Chordata; class Chondrichthyes; order Carcharhiniformes; family Scyliorhinidae; genus Scyliorhinus; species Scyliorhinus canicula. The sequence continues at coordinate 84,259,976 of NC_052158.1, read as the reverse complement.
CTCCTTGGAGTTCAGAAGAATGAGTGGTGATATGATTGAAATGTACAATATTTTTCGGGGGTTAGACAGGGTAAATGTTGGGAGGATGTTGCCACTTATGGAGAGCATAGGGCTAGAGGGCATAGCCGCAGAAAAAAGGGGGTGCTCATCTAAAACAGATTTGAGGAAGAATATCTTCTCTCAAAGAGGGACAAATTTTTGGAATTCTTTACCCCAGGAATCTGTGGAGGCCACGTCCTTGAACATTTTCAAGGCCGAGATCGATAGGAGTTAATGGAGAGAAGGCAGGGAAGTGACTGTTAGATCAGCCAAGATCTTATTAAATGCTGGAGCAGGCTCAAGGGGCTGAATGGCCTACACCCATTCATAGTTGCGGTCTTATGATCTTGAGTCAGTGGGGGCTTCCAATCAGCACAAGGGACCAATGCAGGAGGAACCTCCCACTCCATCTAGCGAGCATACAGGCTGTCAGCATTTACTAGATAGGCTGCCCCACATGACATGGTTCCCCTGCCCCCTCCCCCCTACATTGCTCTCACCCTGCCGCTGGTACAATACTGATTTTGACATTGCTCAAATCCACAAGAATACCGCTCGTAGTCCCATTCCCCCTCCCTCTCCCTAAATGCTGCAATCTCTTTTTCGTAGATCCCGGGTGGCCGTTCGATCGGCAGTAGCATGGCTAGGTGGGTTCTTGAACTCACCTAGCTGAGTAAGACTGGGTCCCACCCAATGTGGGCGGGATCCAGATCGCAACGTCTCACGAGGTCTGGTTACATTTCGCGAGACGGAACAGCCGTCGGGAATTCCGGGGGAGGCTTCTCCCGGCATCTATCGGCTGCGTCTCACCCCGACAGATCACGCACCTTATTTTTGCCTTTCAGTCAGCAGCCCCCCCCCCCTGCACCGCCACTATGGCCGCATTGTTTGTTTCTTTTCATGCCCCATCACGGCCACATGTGTCACAGTGGTTAGCACTGCTGCTTCACAGCGCCAGGGACCCGGGTTCAATTCTGATCCTGGCGACTGTCTGTGTGGAGTCTGCACGCTCTTCCCATGTCTGTGTGGGTTTCCTGCGGATGCTCCGATTTCCTCCCATAGTCCAAAGATGTGCAGGTTAGGTGGATTGGCCATGCTAAATTGCCCCTAGTGGGGTGACGGGGATAGAGTGGGGGTTGGGTATAGGTAGGTTGCTCCTTTAAAGGGCCGGTGCAGACTCGATGGGCCGAATGGCCTCCTTCTGCGGAGTAGGGATCATCATTCCCTTCGTAGTAAGAGCAAAATACTGCAGATGCTCGAAATCTTAAATCAGAGCTCTGAAGAAGAGTTATCCAGAATCGAAACATTAACTATCTTTCTCTCCACAGATGCTGGCTGACTAGTTAACTCTGCCTTTCATTCTGTTGCAGACCTCCCTTCTGTTCTCACCCATGTCTTGCTCATTCTTGAACTTTTCCCAGTTCTGAGGAAAGGTCACAGACCTGAGTCGTGACCTCCGTTTCTCTCCCCACAGATGCTACCATAACCTGCTGAGTATTTTCAGCATGTTCAGTGTTTATTTCAGATATCATCCAGAGTAATCTGCTTTTCACGTGAGTCCTTGTTTACGATTAAGCAAATTTACTAAACAGGTGGATACGATAATGGTATCGGCATGGTAGAGTAATACAGATATTTACAGAAGAAACCCTGTAATTTTCTCAAAAGGAAAAACAAAAGGTTGCAATCAGTATTTTAAATTGTCCTTTCATAAATAATTCACCTGCACACAGTTCCTCTCCTTACTTACTGTTGAGATGAGGGGTTGGATTCTCTGTTTGGGAGACTACAGGCGGTTTCTCCATCCCAGGTTTGGTGCAGCATGCCGTCAGGATTCTCCGTTTACTGGCTGGTCAATGTGTTTTCCCATTGTGGGACGGCCCCACGCCATCGGGAAACCACGGAAACAAACCGTGTGGAGTTTGCACATTCCCCTCATGTCTGTGTGGGTTTCAGCCCCACAACCCAAAGATGTGCAGGAAAGGTGGATTGGCCACACTAAATTGCCCTTTAATTGGAAAAAATAATTTGGTACTCAAAATGTATTTTTTTTTTAAAACAGAGATTCCCAACAGGAAATTCAGCCCTATGTTCTCTCGCTGGAACTGAATTGCAACCATTTTACAAACACCCTGGGAGCACAAACCAATAAGCAATTCAGTGTTCCATACCATGCAAATTTGTACACGGTGGAATTCGAGGGATTCCCAGTGAATCCCGTTATCGGGTTGGCCCACTCGCAAGGTCCCGCAGCCGGCCATCCACCCCCACCACCATCACCAGCATCGCGGCCCCCCCCCCCCCCCCCCCCCCCCCCCACCACCACCACCACCACCACCACCACCACCACCACCAACACCACCGGCACTGCAAATCGGCCCAGAACATTCCACCCCCCCCTTCTCCGCACTGCACAGTAGCACCCCACCCCAGATTGCCTGGGTGCCCGCCCACCCCCAGCACAGGGCTGACCCAAACTGCCCCCCCCTCCAAGCCCCCTGGAATAGGGGGACCCACCCAACAGGGAGTAACAGACCCCCCAAGGGAGAGTAATAGGACACCCCTAGACTCCTGTGATAGGGCGACCCTCCACAGGAACCCCTGTGATAACAGTACCCCCAGAGGAGCCCTGTATTATGGCGACCCACCCAGGGACCCCTGTAATAGGGAGATCCCCACAGGGACCCCTGTAGTAGGGAGACCCACCCAGGGACCCCTGTAATAGGGAGACCCACCCAGGAACCCCTGTAATAGAGAGATCCCCACAGGGACCCCTGTAATAGGCAGACCCACCCAGGAACCCCTGTAATAGAGAGATCCCCACAGGGACCCCTGTAATAGGCAGACCCACCCAGGAACCCCTGTAATATAGAGATCCACCCAGGAGCCCCGTGTACTAGGGAGACCCACTCAGGGACCCCTGTAACAGAGAGATCCCCACAGGGACCGCTGTAATAGGGGGACTCCACATAGACCAACCCCTCCCCTCACATTCCCCCCTGAAATGAACAAGAACTGAAAATTTGACGTTCCAGCCAAAACTTCATTCACTCTCAATGGCATCGGAAAATCCCAGCCGCGAACGAGGATGGAAAGTTTCAGCGGGGCAAGGCCACTGCCTCCATGAAAAATTCCGGCCACAATTATTCCATTTGTAACGTGATCAGTAAGTTATTAAGCTGTACCATTTACGCAAGTCCAATGAGCTAATGTGTAATTTCTGCAGCTTCTTCCACAAGCCAATTTCTTGCTAATTAATTTGATTGTTGCTTATGTAAAGTTTTTTGATGGTTTTTCTCTTTCAAAGATAAATTACAGTGGCATCCAATAAATGCCTTTTACCTGCTGCGAGCCAACTGCATGGGGTTCCGAACTTGTGCTCAGTCACCATACAAAATACAATTCATTAACTTCACAAATAAGCAAGTTCCCACACAATAATCATAGAATTTACAGTGCAGAAGGAGGCCATTCAGCCCATCGAGTCTGCACCGGCTCTTGGAAAGAGCACCCTACCCAAGGTCAACAACTCCACCCTATCCCCATAACCCAGTAACCCCACCCAACACTAAGGGCAATTTTGGACACTAAGGGCAATTTATCATGGCCAATCCACCTAACCTGCACATCTTTGGACTGTGGGAGGAAACCGGAGCACCCGGAGGAAACCCACGCACACACGGGGAGGATTTGCAGACTCCGCACAGACAGTGACCCAAGCCGGAATCGAACCTGGGACCCTGGAGCTGTGAAGCGATTGTGCTATCCACAATGCTACCGTGCTGCCCACCTCCTCACCGCCATCAGGTTAAGTGGACGCCCTGCAGCGGGGTTTTCCATCCTGTCACCCAGTGGCTGGCGAGAGTGTTTTTCAATATGCCCCAAGTAGGCACAAGGGAATGGTACATTCCGTGGTGAAAACTGTTTTGCTTATTCCTGTTGTGTGGACATAATATTGTCTGTAAAATGTTTGAGACCAGCATTTTACAACTGACCAGCGTATGTACTATTCTATCAGGCTCTATGAATCACTGAATTATGCTCATATATCACTATTCAGAGAACACTGCTTCTCGTGCCATTGTTGCTGCTTACTTTAAGGGCATTTTCCATTACTGAAACCATACATTCAAGAAATGCTGTAAACCTCTAGTTCTTTTTTATTCTGATGGTTTGAACAAGGAGGCACCAACATGTATATCTGGTTCCCATGTAGTTGAGGAGTCTTTTAATTAGATTCAGAAAAACAGTGAGTTTTAATAATGCAAAGACACTTCAAGCCTATCTGTTTTTCACTGCCTGAATGAGACTCTCAATGACCCCTGAATGAGCATATATTAATAGAGCTACAAGGGTCTTTGAAGTCTACCATGAGGAATTTTCACTTCACAAATATAAAAATTATGAGCAATCTTTAAATGTTATATTCGGATAACCAATAAACAATCACTCGATGTTGCTGACATTTACAAGCAGGCAACTCTTAATTATTTACTTCATGAATTTAATCTGGAAATAATTAAGCAGAATATCTTTCACTTGAAGTGAATAACTAGATAATTGGAGTCAAAAGGGGTCACTTCAAATTAATGGCTGCCTTATTTTTAACTACAAAACGGGTGCTTAGCCTTCCAGCTTTGCACAGAGATCTCGACTCACCTGATGACTGCCAGAAATCTGCCTGAAACCAATTTTAGTATTTAATTGCTGTGGTTGTGGCAAGGCTTAAACAACATAATGGGCTACAAAGCAAAGCCGAATAGAATCTTCTGAAACAGAGCACCCCTCCCCAATAAACTCAATGCATTATATGCTCGTTTCGAGCAGGAAACCAAAAAAAACGTTGTCAACTACCCCAGCAGCCTCGGACACACCCGTACCTACCGTCAAGGCCTCCAAAGTCAGATCGGCCTTTTTGAAAGTGAACCCACTAAAGTAATGCGTCCTGACGGAGTTGCTGCTCATGCACTCAAATCCTGCATGAACCAATTGGCAGGTGTGTTCGTGGACATCTTTAACCTCTCCCTACTCCATCCCGAGGTTCCCACCTGCTTCAAGAAGACCATCATCATACCAGTGTCAAAGAAGAACCAGGCAACGTGTCTCAATGACTACCGTCAAGTGGCCTTGACATTTATCATTATGAAGTGCTTTGGGAGGTGGGTCATCAAGTCCATACTCCTAGAATGCCTTGATCCACTGTAATTCATGTACAGCCATAACCAGTCCACAATAGATGCTATCTCCCTGGCCCTACACTCGTCCCTGGAGCATCTCGAGAACAAGGACTCCTGCGTCAGACTCCTATTCTTTGACTGTAGCTCCCGCCTTCAACACCATAATCCCAGCCAAACTCATATCAAAACTCCAAAACCTAGGACTTGGCTCCTCCCTCTGCAATTGGATCCTCGACTTCCTGATCCATAGACCACAATCAGTAAGGATAAACAATGACACCTCCTCCATGATAGTCCTCAATTCCAGGGCCCCGCAAGGCTGCATACCTATTTCCCTACTTTATACCCTATACACACACAGCTGTGTGGCGATATTTGGCTCCAACTCCAGCTACACGTTTGCTGATGACAAGACTGTAGTGGGTCGGATCTCGAACAACGATGAGTCAGAGTACAGGAGGGAGATAGAGAACCCAGTGGCGTGGTGTAATGACAATAATCTCTCCCTCAATGTCAGCAAAACTAAGGAGCTGGTCAGTGACTTCAGGAAACAAAGTATTGTACACACCCCTGTCTGCATCAATGGTGCTGAGGTGGAGATGGTTGGCAGCTCCAAATTCCTATGTGTGCACATCACCAATGATCTGTCCTGGTCCAACCATGTCAACGCTATGACCAAGAAAGCATAATCGTGCCTATAATTCCTCAGGAAACTAAGGAAATTCAGCATATCCACATTGACTCTACCAATTTTTACAGATGCACCATAGAAAGCATCCTATCTGGCTGCATCACAGCCTGGTACAGCAACTGCTCAGCCCACGACCGTGAGAAACTATAGAGAGTTGTGAACACAACCCAGTGCATCACGC